>NW_028318083.1:14230000-14551250 GCF_062004578.1 Staurois parvus | reverse complement strand
AACTCTTTGAACGTACAATAGTGGTTGTGAAGCAGAAAGTCAGTTTATTGTACACAATCGGTCAATTGCAGCTTGCCGTTGGCTGGAAACTGTACGTTTAGGTCACTGGAATGCACTAATCACCCAAAAAATATTACCGCCAGCCGGCGTGTAAATGGATTTAACTCTTTGAACGTACAATAGTGGTTGTGAAGCAGAAAGTCAGTTTATTGTACACAATCGGTCAATTGCAGCTTGCCGTTGGCTGGAAACTGTACGTTTCTGTCACTGGAATGCACTAATCACCCAAAAAATATTACCGCCAGCCGGCGTGTAAATGGATTTAACTCTTTTGAACGTACAATAGTGGTTGTGAAGCAGAAAGTCAGTTTATTTAGCACAATCGGTCAATTGCAGCTTGCCGTTGGCTGGAAACTGTACGTTTATGTCACTGGAATGCACTAATCACCCAAAAAATATTACCGCCACCCGGCGTGTAAATGGATCTAACTCTTTGAACGTACAATAGTGGTTGTGAAGCAGAAAGTCAGTTTATTGTACACAATCGGTCAATTGCAGCTTGCCGTTGGCTGGAAACTGTACGTTTGTGTCACTGGAATGCACTAATCACCCAAAAAATATTACCGCCAGCCGGCGTGTAAATGGATTTAACTCTTTGAACGTACAATAGTGGTTGTGAAGCAGAAAGTCAGTTTATTTTGCACAATCGGCAAACTGCAGCACCAACTGTGCACGACAGCCACCAAAAAAAAAAAGGGTGTATGTCACTTTAAATTTTCGATTCTTTGATATCTGTGGCCCTAAGTAATGATTCTGTGTCCCTGAGTAACGATTCTGTGTCCCTGAGTAACGATTCTGTGTCCCTGAGTAACGATTCTGTGTCCCTGAGTAACGATTCTGTGTCCCTGAGTAACAATTCTGTGGCCCTAACTCTGTCCCTTAATACACAGAGGTCTGTCTCTCTTGAATGACCGGAGGCTAATGGAGAATTCTAAGATGGCCGCGATTTATAGCTCCACCATTACACAGTGCTGGCTGGCTGCTGATTGGCTAATGCGATCACATGTCATGAATGCATTATGGATCAGCGCGCCTTGTCTGCGCGCCTTCCCAGAGATCCCCGCCCCATCTTCTCTGTCCATTTTCTCCGTCGCCACACATGTCGCCGCCATTTTTGGGAAAATTCGATTCGTGCATCCGAAGTTTGCTAATCTTCGGATTCGTCGCGAATAGAATTTTTCCAAATCTTCAGAACGAATTCCACTTCGTCATGTTCGATTCGCTCATCTCTAATTCTGATATATGTATTTGCTAAAAAAAAAAATCCCAATACATGTAAATTAATTGGTTTAGGTGAAAGTTATAGTGTCTACAAATGGTGGTATATATAATAAATAGCACTGACACTGTACTAATGACACTGGGCAGGAAGGAGTTAACATCTGGGACAATCAAAGGGTTAATTGTGTGCTGTGTGTGTTTTACTGTGTGCTGTGCTTTACTAGGGAGGCATGCTGTTTTGTATCTCTCTGCTGTGCAGAGAGATACAAAGCAGCATGTTCATGCTGACAGTAGAGAGACCTGTGTTTACTCACAGGTCTTTCCCCTGTCAGCTTTACCTGCCGATCGCCGAGTACCAGCCAGTAATCTGTAATGATTACTTTATATTGTATGATTAACCTGTGAGCTCATTACTGTAGATCACAGGTGTCAAACTGGTGGCACTCCAGCTGTTGCTATACTACAAGTCCCATGAGGCATTGCAAGATTGACAGGTACAAGCATGACTCCCAAAGGTAGAGGCATGATGGGACTTGTAGTTTTGTAACAGCTGGAGGGCCACCAGTTTGACACCCCTGCTGTAGCTGATTTGGTTCGCTATCTGGCACTGATTAGAAGTGAAATGTCTGAATAAATGTATATATGTTGAATAAATAGCTGTGCACTTTCTTTTTGTTTATACAATATAGCAGTATTTCACATTTGTAAGCATGGGAATAACGTGAATATTTTTACATTCCTGACATAAAGCCATCAACCTTTAAGAAGTAAATACCTTCTATTAAAGACCATTAACTGTTATAATTTATGCTTTGTTTCATTTGGAAACACTTAAACATGACTTTATAGTGTCATTAAGGCTAGGTTCACACCTGTGCAGGTGGTTGCCTCTGTAGAACCCACACCTCTTCCTGAAGCCGCAACCCCCGCACAATGAAACAGGCAGGTGCCAGTAATCCTGACGCAGGGCACACTGCTTGGACTGGGAACTGCACTGTACTTGCAGGTCCTGTGCAGGCTGCAATTTCAAATGAATGGGCTGCCATCCCCATGCAAACTAAGGCCCACACAGCCATATATATGTGAACCTAGGGTAAGTACATATTATTACATGCTGTTCACTCAGTCACCATGGGATTAATTTTCCGTATTCTGCAAAACAACTTGGTTGATCCTGCTATTCACTGTCCGTCCCTCATTGTCTTTGTCCCCGCTGCAGTCTGAGAATACGGAAACTAGACATTGCCACATCTTCTGAGTATGCTCCAGTTTCAGTTCTTTTCTAAGTCTTTCATTTCCTCTGTTGCAGGCCACATGACTATAGAGTCACACATATGGGCATATACATTCTGACAGCCCACTCCCTCTCTCCTCCTCCATGCCCACTAAACACCTAAACACTATGAGGGCAGAATATTACATGTTGATTGATAGAGGCATCATCTCCCTGTAAATTTAGGCACATACAAATAACAGACATGGGCTGGAGGGGTGTAAAACAGGCTACAATTGGCAGAACCTTCCTTTAGATAGCCCACACCATGTTTCTGCACAAAAATAGTAAAGAGTTGAGTTCAAATACATACAGCATTTGCATGACAATTTAAAATAATTATTTGATATTAATTATGTATTTTTTTCTTTGTATTTTGAAGGATTTTTTTAACATATAACTGGCAGCAGAGGACTAGAGGCTTCTCCCTGCAGATGGGTTGGGAAAGAGCTGGGTCACATGAAAGCTGTATATTGATTATGAAAATAGGTACTTAGATTAAAATAAATACAGTGCCATCAACCATATACCATAAAGAGAAAAGATCATGTAAATTAGACAGTGTGTTTAGTATCACTTAAATAGGTAAAATGTAGAAGCAGCTGCTTAGCTAGGATGTATGCTAGCTCTCTCTAATGGTGCTCCTGTGGATTCTCCATGGTGGGCACCATGTATCACATATAGTGGGAGTGCCCTTGTATCAGAGGATGTTGGGATAAGGTGTTTTCCTTACGTCGCCATATTCTTCACAAGAGTGTTCTACAACTGCCTCAATATGTTCTGTTGAACAAGCCCATCCCTGCCCTATCCCACAGAGAGCAAAGGTTAGCCTTCTTCTTTTTCTTAGCCGCTAAATGCACGATTTCATAAGCATGGAAAAAGCCCACTGTTTCGCTTGCTCATACTAAACATAGGGTGTCCTGGATTATGATGTATGAGAAGTTAGCGAGAGTCTTGAATGATAAAGTTAAACATTTTGAGACCATATAGTCACCTTGGGTTTCATATCCACATATCACTCTGAAGAACTAACGGATATGCTTTTACGCTTTTTTTTTTCATTCTTTTTTTTTTTTTCTTTCAGACTACCCTGGGTCTCTGTATTCTTCTCAGTTTTTCTTATGTTTCTCTTTTCTCATTCACCTTTTCTGCCTCAACTTCTCGTATTCTTTATATACCCAGATCTCCGTATACATGGTCCAGGACAGTGAGTTTTGTGCTTAAACATTTTTTTGTTCACTCTGATACTATACTGACGCTGCGATACTACTTGGGAGTATTGGTATAGTTTAGGGGGGGGGGGGGTTGATGTGTTACCTCAAGGGCAGCTTTCTCATATTTTGTCTATATTCAACCTAATGTACTATATATTTTCTGTATATGCTGCCATGAAGCTTGGACTTATTAGCACTATTCATCTGACTATGATAGCCCTTTTGTACCCTTTGTATGTTTTTCTCCTGAAACTTATAATAAAGACATTGAACAAGACTATGATAGCCCTTTTGTACGCTTTGTATGTTTTTCTGCTGAAATTTATAATAATAACATTGAATGAGAAAAAGTAGCTAATGCAGTGTCAAGCAGAAAGCTAAAGTTGGAGCAGAAAGATCTTGTTTGTGGTTAAAGATACAAACCAAGATAAATGGATAAGCTAGTTCATGGGTAATGCAAGATACACTATATTGCCAAAAGTATTGCAATCCCTGCCTTTACCCGCACATGAACTTTAATGGCATCCCGGTTTTAGTCCATAGGGTTCAGTATTGAACTGGCTCACCCTTTGCAGCTATAACAGCTTCAACTCTTCTGGGAAGGCTGTCCACAAGGTTTAGAAATGTGTCTATGGGAATGTTTGACCATAAGAAGGCCTGGCTTGCAGTCTCCACTCTAATTCATTCCAAAGGTGTTCTATTGGGTTGAGGTCAGGAATCTGTGCAGGCCAGTCAAAGTTCTTCCACCCCAAACTTGCTCATCCATGTCTTTATGGACCTTGCTTTGTGCACTAGTGTGCAGTCATGTTGGAACAGGAAGGGACCATTCTCAAACTGTTCCCACAAAGTTGGGAGCATGAAATTGTCCAGTCCACAACCCCACACCATAAGTCCCCCCTTCACCAAACTTTACACTTGGCACAATGCAGTCAGGCAATTACCGTTCCCCTGGCAACTGCCAAACCCAGACACGTCCATCGGATTGCCAGACAGAGAAACGTGATTCGTCACTCCAAAGAACACGTCTTCCCTGCTCTAGAGTCTAGTGGAGGCATGCTTTACACCACTGCATCCGACGCTTTGCATTGCACGTGGTTATGTAAGGCTTGGATGCAGCTGCTTGGCCATGGAAACCCATTCCATGAAGCTCTCTATACACTGTTGTGCTAATCTGAAGGCTACATAAAGTTTGGAGGTCTTTAGCTATTGACTCTGCAGACAGTTGTCGACTTCTGCACACTGTGTTCTCCAGCATGCGCTGACCTTGCTATATCATTTTATGGTGCCTACCACTTTGTGGTTGAGTTGTTGTTCCCAGTTTCTTCCACTTATTTGTAGAAGCAATATGCATGCATGGGTGCTAGATTTTATATACCTGTGGCCATGGAGGTGATTGGAACACCTGAAACCAATGATTTGAAGGGGTGTCCCAATACTTTTGGCAATATAGTGTAACTGGGAGAGCAAAGTAACTTGTGAACAAACACAGGGCAGACAGGGGAGATATACTAAAACTGGTGCACTCAGAATCTGGTACAGCTGAGCATGGTAGCTAATCAGCTTCTAACTTCAGCTTGTTCAATTAAGCTTTGGCAATAAAACCTGGAAACCGAATGGTTTCTATGCAGAGTTGCACCAGATCTTGCACTCTCCTGTTTTAGTAAATAAACCCCAAAATGTTTAAAGCTGATCTGTAATTTTATTATTATCTTTTACTTCTTATGCCCAATTATGTTGTGAAATTAATTTATTACCTATTGTTTCTCTGTTGACAGCCCATGCAGGACAGCAGGAAATTGTCTATGAGCACTATGGGCAGCAGCTCTTACTTTGCAGTCACATAGCTGGCAATTCTTGTTCAGAAATTGAAGCCAGTAAAAGGTACAAAGAACAAACCAGAGGATTCACTAAACAAACAAAAAAGACCATTGTATTATATGGCCTTTTTTAGATGGCTATAGTTCAACTTTGAGTAAGGGTCATCAAGTGTAACAGTAACACAGAAAGAAGATCACATAACTATTAAAGACATTCTGGCACCTGGAGTACTATACATCCTCAATTGGAGTGTGTATGATCATGTATGTGCTCCAGTATACTTGTGCTGAAGTGTCTCATGTATTTACGTATTGTATTGTATTGACACAATTCTAACATTTTTGACTCTATACACCACCACAATGGATTTGAAAAGAAACGAACAAGATGTGCTTTAACTGCAGACTGTCAGCTATAATTTGAGGGTATTTACATCCAAATCAGGTGAACGATGTAGGAATTACAACAGTTTGCATATGTGCCTCCCACTTGTTAAGGGATCAAAAGTAATGGGACAATTGGCTTCTCAGCTGTTCCATGGCCAGGTGTGTGTTATTCCCTCATTATCCCAATTACAATGAGCAGATAAAAGGTCCAGAGTTCATTTCAAGTGTGCTATTTGCATTCGGAATCTGTTGCTGTCAACTCTCAAGATGAGATCCAAAGAGCTGTCACTATCAGTGAAGCATACCATCATTAGGCTGAAAAAACAAACCCATCAGAGAAATAGCAAAAACATTAGGCGTGGCCAAAACAACTGTTTGGAACATTCTTAAAAAGAAGGAACGCACCTGTGAGCTCAGCAACACCAAAAGACCCAAAAGACCACAAAAAACAACTGTGGTGGATGACCGAAGAATTCTTTCCCTGGTGAAGAAAACACCCTTCACAACAGTTGGCCAGATCAAGAACACTCTCCAGGAGGTAGGTGTTTGTGTGTCAAGGTCAACAATCAAGAGAAGACTTCACCAGAGTGAATACAGAGGGTTCACCACAAGATGTAAACCATTGGTGAGCCTCAAAAACAGGAAGGCCAGATTAGAGTTTGCCAAACGACATCTAAAAAAGCCTTCACAGTTCTGGAACAACATCCTATGGACAGATGAGACCAAGATCAACTTGTACCAGAGTGATGGGAAGAGAAGAGTATGGAGAAGGAAAGGAACTGCTCATGATCCTAAGCATACCTCATCAGTGAAGCATGGTGGTGGTAGTGTCATGGCGTGGGCATGTAAGGCTGCCAGTGGAACTGGTTCTCTTGTATTTATTGATGATGTGACTGCTGACAAAAGCAGCAGGATGAATTCTGAAGTGTTTCGGGCAATATTATCTGCTCATATTCAGCCAAATGCTTCAGAACTCCTTGGACGCCGCTTCACAGTGCAGATGGACAGTGACCCAAAGCATACTGCAAAAGCAACCAAAGAGTTTTTTAAGGGAAAGAAGTGGAATGGTATGCAATGGCCAAGTCAATCACCTGACCTGAATCCGATTGAGCATGCATTTCACTTGCTGAAGACAAAACTGAAGGGAAAATGCCCCAAGAACAAGCAGGAACTGAAGGCAGTTGCAGTAGAGGCCTGGCAGAGCATCACCAGGGATGAAACCCAGCGTCTGCTGATGTCTATGCGTTCCAGACTTCAGGCTGTAATTGACTGCAAAGGATTTGCAACCAAGTATTAAAAAGTGAAAGTTTGATTTATGATTATTATTCTGTCCCATTACTTTTGGTCCCTTAACAAGTGGGAGGCACATATGCAAACTGTTGTAATTCCTACACCGTTCACCTGATTTGGATGTAACTACCCTCAAATTAAAGCTGACAGTCTGCAGTTAAAGCACATCTTGCTCGTTTCATTTCAAATCCATTGTGGTGGTGTATAGAGCCAAAAATGTTAGAATTGTGTCGATGTCCCAATATTTATGGACCTGACTGTAGATCGAAATAAAATTGGCATTGAAAGTAACAATAAGAAGTTTCCAACCAACAAGATTGCGGTGATCTGTTGCACGATGACATCACACGCTGTAGATCCACCCAACATGGTAGCCATAAGTCCTCATGCACAATGGGCATCCCAAAAACGCCGGTAGCGCTAGCTGTATAAAGTTACGTTAAAAACACAAGTTTTTCTGCAATTATTAGGGTTAAGCCGCGTTTTTCCACATTTGCGGTTTTTAGCAAATGTACATTAGCATACATAAATAGAAAACATCAGACAGTTTGGCAGTTCTGTATACCTACTGAAAACAATGACTGAACAGGTACAGTGTCTAATAAGTCACTAAAGGGACCATAAAGATCAGCAGAACTTAGATACCATATGGGCATTTTAGATCATTTCAGATCTGGTGAAATTATATCTTCAGATACTGCAATCTGTAGCTTATTTTTTGTTGTATTTTTTTTCTTAATAATCACCTGTTATTTAGATTTAGTTCACAATATTGTTTTTTCAAAATTCATTGTGTTTTCTTTTTTTAAATTTAGTGCAGCAAACTACCAAACCTGACAAAGTCTGAATGCAGTGTGAGGCACATATTGATGCTTCCATAAGATTTATACACATGGCATTCAATATTTGGGGACAGGTATTGCCATAAATCCCAAGTTTAGATCTAACTGCCACTATTGATTATTAATGTTTATTTATTCGATAACTGTCAGTTATTTATGTGAGTAGGTGTTAGCCAGGAATGAACAGAACTGCAATATTATATTATTTTTTTCACTCTCTATAGTACTTTGAAAGGCATGGGACATTTTCTTAAAGGACATTAAATACTGCTTATGCAAATTAAGTTTATGTAGTTATAAACCATGCATGATTAAGTCTCTTTCTAATAGAAGATATAAAATTCCCTGGGCTAAACCAATTTAGATTTAGAAGAATGAGAGCTATAAAAATGATTTAAGAATTTGTCTGTAAGGGAAAAAATGGTTCATAGTGAATAAATCAATATTATTGTACTTTTACACTCCTTTGGCACTATAATTTCTAAAAGATGCAACTTGCGCTCATAATGATTTACTTTGCAATAACAAAGCAACACATTGGCTGTAGTGTGTACACAGCTGTAAATAAATTATAACATGACTTTCATTGCATTCATGCAACCCAGTTTTTACAATAAAAACCACCTTAGGCTCAATGTCATTTTTATGAAAACACTTTCCTCAAGAGTCTGTTGCATTTTTTTTTTTAAATGTTCTGTACTTCTACCAACTGACTATCTCTTAAAGGCTAGCAGCAATAGCTACTCATCAAATTTTTAAAGCATAAATGATGATAATAATTTCATCATTGCCATAGACCTGATCTGATCTGAGATCCAAAATGATGTTATATGCAAGATTCAATAGTATTTTCAGTTTATATGTGGAATTTATTTATGTTTTTATTTTGTTCGTTTTATACACAGAGACTGATCACCAGTTAGCTCTTGTGGATCCCCACATGAGATTCATATCTACTTTTTTCATATTCTTTACTGTAATTTCAGTACAGGAAATACCACATGAAGGCAAAAAATGATGAATTAGAAAATTACTTTAAAAAACCTTAGGAAACCAGAACAGCAGTAGTTAAAGGAGACATACCTGTTTGTGATTGTTAGGTAGTCAAAGACACCATATCCCAACATAGTCCCTGGAAGAAACCATATATAGAACCATTTGGGATTTTTAAGGTGCATGTACAGTCATTCGTGATTATTTTTATATATTTAATATGTGAGTATTGATATAGTACAGCATAAGAGTTTTTCTCTCTTAACACTGATTTGGAGACAGATGAGTATCTAGAGCAGAGAGTGAGGAGGTCCTTATTATGCACATATGGAAAAATCCTGATGGAATATAATAGTCTTTAGCCTATCATATGTACAATTACTATACCACGTATGACTGAAAATTTGACACTGCTATTGATCTATGGTAACTGTTTGGAATATCCATGTGTACAATCTCCATGCCATGAATGACTGATAATTTGACACTGCTATTGATCTATGGTAGATGCTCTAATATACTTTAAATTTGTCTGTATTTTGGTGATTGATTATCACCTCCTTTTGCCTTTGGTGATCAAATAATCAATTATCTTTTATGACTGTGGCCTGTGTCTGGTCTGTTTTTTTTACAATTTCTCCTTCCATTTAAGCATCTGTTATCTGTTCCTAACTGATCAATTGGCAATTGCTGCCCTGCCCCATCTCCCTATAAATTTAAATCAGCTTAAGGGGAAGTCGTAGACAGGGGTCAGTCGCAGACAGCATTTACACTCACTGGCCACTTTATTAGGTAAATCTGTTCAATTGCTTGGTAATACAAATTGCTAATCAGCCAATCACATGACTGATTACTTTGAACGTGGCATGTATGTTAGTGCCAGATGAGCTAGCCTGTGTATTTCGAAAACTGCTGATCTGCAGGGATTTTCATGCACAACCATCTCCACAACCATCTCTAGAGTTTATAGAAAATGGCCCAAAAAAGAGAAAATGCTCTGTTGATGTCAGAGGTCAGGAGAGAATGGGAAGACTGGTTGCTGCGACATTCAGATGGTGGGGTCAAAATTTGGCGTAAACAACATGAAACTATGGATCCATCCTGCCTTGTATCAACGGTTCCAGCTGGTGGTGGTGGTGTAATGGTGTGGGGGATATTTTCTTGGCACTAGCAAGGTGTACCTAATAAAGTAGCCGGTGAGTGTATTTTTTTTTAATGAGTGTTAGAGCAGTTATAACTAAAGCTGGATATCTAAAGCTATATAAAGATACAAGAAGAAGAACTCTACTGAACTCTGCTCTACTCTGGGAAGACTGCAAGCAAATCAACATTTTGTAAGTAATTTCTTATGAAGTCTGATTTCCACTTTCTTCTTGACCCATTACAACTGCCTTTTGCTTGCAGCACACTGCAGAAACTGCTCTACTAATTGCTAAAACCAATGACCACTCCTCCATACTCTTACTACTAGACCTTTCTGCAGCCTTTGATACTATGGCCACCAACTCCTTCTCAATAAATGCCAATCCCTTGGCCTTCAAAATTTTGCTCTTTTCTGGTTCTCCTCCTATCTATCATAGTGCTCTTTCAGTGTTACTCTGTCTCCTCCTCTCCTCTTCCATTTTCTGTAGGGGTCCCCTAAGGCTCTGTTCTTCGACCCCTTCTCTTCTCTATCTATACCTCCTCTCTTGGTCAGTTGATAACCTCCCATGGTTTCAAATACCATCAACCATCAATTCCAATGTCATTCCTTATGTCTCTACTCCTTAACTCACTCCTCCAGTCTCCTCTCACATTACTAACTTGCTAACTGACATATCAACATGGATGTCACACCACTTCCTTAAACTAAATCTCTCTAAAAACAAGCTGTCAATATTCCACCAAATCCCCCAGCCCCCCCCCCCCCCCCCCCATTCACACCCTCCTCCATGACTTTTCTATCAGGATCAATAATACAACCATCAGTCCCTCACGCTAAGGGTAATTACAGAATCTAACCTGTCCTTCTAGCCCCAAATCCAAACACTGTCAAAAACTTGTAGATTCCACCTCTCTCATATCTCACACTCCCTTGTTATCCTCTCGCCTTGACTATTGAAACTTCCTTCTCATAGGCTTATCTCTCCATAGGCTATCCCCTCTTCAGTCTATCATGAATGCTGCTGCCAGACTCATCTACTATAACAACCACTCAGTGTCTCCCACCCCTCTCTGCCAATCCCTCCACTGATTTCCAATTGTCCAGCTAATTAAATTACAAATACTAGTAACAACATACAAATCCATCAACAACTGTGCCCGAGCTACATCACCAATTTTATCTCCAAATATCACCCAAATCATCCTTTCCACTCCTCCTTCTTGATCTCAAGCTCTCGTCTCCTCCTCCCATGCTCCAGAGCCTCTTCCATCCTCTAGAACTCTACCTCAATGTGTCTGTCTCCTACTTAGGCCACCTTTAGAACATTTAACTCTTTCACTAGTCCATCCCCCACAGTTGTACATTTTGTACCATTTGACGCAGCTTATTAGATTGTAAGCTCTTATTAACAGGGCCCTCTTAACCCTCTTGTATTTTTTTAATAATATAAATATACAGTCTCCTTTTAGATTGTAAAGTACTGCGCAAACTGTTGGCGCTATATAAATCCTGTGTAATAATAATAATAATAATAACAATAATAATTTGGTGTATGCATATTAACCTATGGGAAAAGCCCATGTAATTTAATTCATGTAACAAGTCTTTTTATATCTGCTGAGCCTTTTATTGTAATATCATATAAGGGTTTTAATATATGGTGATTGTTTTTCATGATGAAATGTGAGTATAATACTATGAGCATATAGCTTTAAGGTTTCTGAGAAATTCTACACTATGGAAATGTTTTTCTCTTTTTAAATGTCAATTTTGAACCAAGGACTAAGGAAAGTGGAGAATGAGAAAAGTGGGAACTTGATATAGAGTCAATTCCGACTTGGGATAAGAGGCATATTTGATATCCTGTTTAGCTAACCCTTTTGGGGAAAAGCACTATATGACCTACTTTTTTATAAGGGGTCAATATATTCCAGTGAGCCTTCAATCTGTTTCAAGATGACACTGGGCACGTGGTGGAATAGTTTGGGGAGTTGAAGGAGCAGGGTTGACTATGGGCTATTGATACATCACAGACTTCATTATTGCAATTTTACTTATATGCGTTTTCTTGTTTGTTGATTTATTTTAGCAGTATATCACAAAGTTTTAACATATTTTTGGGATGTATAAAATATAATCACATTTATGATTAAATATATAAGCTAGCACTGATATATGTATGGTTATTTGAAAGGACTGGGGTGTGTATTTTATTAGCAGCTGGCTGAGTTATGGTAATTGGGAGTTTTGTTTGGGGGGTGTTTACAGTGTGGTTTTATTATTATTTATATAAGGAAGTTATACTATAGAGATTTAGAGAGCTGAAAGATATGTTTATGAATGGATCCAGAATAATGAATTTGCAAAGGCAGAGGGCTAAATCTCATGATATAAATAAATGTTTGCTAAAAATTAATATTTAGTACTCTATACAATATCCTGCAAGATTAAGAATAATTGTGCATGGGGACACTCTTTTTGGATAATACTTCAAGGGCTGCTGATTGGCTAGATAGGGAAGTTGGGAAACAATAATAGTCCCTTCCACCCTTTTTTTTTCGCTTTTAAGGCTCAGGGTGTGTGAAATTCAATTTAATACTTCTGGGCCTTTTTTATGGCTCAGATATGATGAAGGGTATTTAGGACCCACGTTAGTACTCCTGGACCTTTAATTTTTCATTTTCGTCCCCTCACTGTGGCTTGAGTATGTCAGCTTCTGCATGGCTATGTCATGCTACAATAGTGAGAGTGATGGGGCATCTCAGGGCTTGGGATTATAATATTAGTGCCTAGTGCCAAGATTAGTAGGTCATTTTTGGACTATCCATACAGCCTCTCAAGTGCGTTCCTCCATGAATTTTATACTATATTTCTTGATGTGTCGAATGTCAAATCTCCTGATGCACCTGATACTTACAATGCAACGTGTGCATATTAGGATATGATGTAATGTTTAATGATACTATTAAATTCATATCATAGATTTTTGGAGGATAAGTGATGTTAATAAATGGTAGACCATATTTGAATATATAAGTCATGACTGTCCGTCTGTGGTTTGCCTGCAGGAGACACACCTTACTTGAGATATGTCTAATATTGTATCACACAATGTACTGTTCCTGTTTTTCATATTATGCAAGAGGGAGGCATTTTCTAGTCTCATAGTGCCATAGTCATAGTCCCATTGTGGATGTGCATGGCTTGATTTTTGTCCAGCACTTTTTTCATCTCTGCCCTACATTGCCATCTGTACTGTGAAGCGTTGTCCAATCAACTTTGCTGCATTTGGGCAGCACAGTGGCTAAATGGTTAGCACTTCTGCCTGGCAGTATTAGGGTCATCAGTTCAAATCCCAGCCACAGCACCACTTACCTGGAGTTTGCGTGTTCTCCCCGTGCCTGCGTGGGTTTCCTCCAGGTACTCCAGTTTCCTCCCAAACAGACATGCCAATAGGTTAATTGGCTCCTGTCTAAATTGTCCCTAGTATGTGTATGTATGAATGTGAGTTAGGGACCTTAGATTGTAGGCCCCTTGAGGGTTAGGGACTGATGTGAATGTACGATATATATATGTAAAGCACTGAGTAAAATGACAACGCTATATAAGTACCTGAAATAAATAAATACATTTGGCTGCATCTGGGCTGACAGTATATCTCTAAATACTGCAGAATTCATCCGGCTGCTTCTGTCTTCTGTCACATCATCAATAAACACCAATGACCCAGTGCCACTGGAGGCCATCACACTGCCTCCACCATGTTTTGCAGATGACGTTGTGTGCTTTGGATCATGAGATGTTCCAAGCCTTCTCCACACTCTTTTATTAATCTTAGTTTCATCCATCCAAAGAATGCTTTTCCAGATGTTTTTTGGCAAAGTCTAATCTGGCTTTTCTATTCTTCAGGCTTATGAATGGTTTGCACCCTCTGTGTTTGCTCTCGTGAAGTCTTCTCTTGATTGTAGACTTTGACAATGATACGCCCACCTCCTGGAGAGTGTCCTTCACATGTCTGGATGTTGTGAATGGGTTTTTCTTTACCATAGAGAGGATCCTGCGATCATCCACCACTATTGTCTTCCATGGACGTCCATGCCTTTTTATGTTGTTGAGCTCACCAGTACGTTCTTCTTTCCTCAGAATGCACCAACCTGTTGATTTGGCCACTCCTAATGTTGCTGTTTTCTCTCTGATGGATTTGTTTAATTTTTGAACCCTTACAATGGCCTGCTTAACTTGCATGGACAACTCCTTTGAACGCATGATGTAGGTTCACAGCAATAGATTCCAAATGCAAATACCACACTTAGAATCAACTCTAAACCTTTTACCTGCTTAATTGATGAAGAAATAATGGAGTAGCCCACACCTGGCCATGAAAATTTTTTTTAATTCAATTGTCCAATTACTTTTGTTCCCTTGAAAAAGGGGGGATGACTACTCTTAAGAGCTGTAATTCCTAAACCCTTCCTCCAATTTGGATGTACATTTCCTTAAATTAAACCTGAGAGTGTGCACCTTCAGCCCATATCCATTATATAACTATAGCTTGAATATGTTTTGGAAAATACCTGAAAAAATCTAAAATTGTGCCTGTATCCAAACATATATGGACCTAACTATATATATACAGTGGTCGCCTCAGGGGTGTTCTTAGTAGCACATGGGGATGGGATCCAAAGTGTGAAAAGTGCACATGGTCACTGTTCCAAACACTTTTTCTGCGCTGCGCCTTTTAAGGCAAGGCCTTTTGGCTAAGTCCAGGGCAATTTTTTTGCTACGGGCCTCAGGGCCTAGCCAGTGCACAATTCCATGGCCACTTATTTAATTAATAATTTTTCTCCCACGTTTTGTCATATTTCACTTTTGTGTGGGTTTTTTTTCTCACTAGGATGGAGGGTGTGGATCCTTGGGCCTGCCCTGAAGTCATCAGGTTCCTTCCATCCCTGTTCCTGGGGGGTCTCTCTTCAGGAGAGCCCCCTGACCTAGTACTTCGTGGTAGGCTTCGGCTAGTCACAAGGTAAGGGGTCCGCCAGGCCTTTTGGTTAGGTGGACCATGTGGAAACTTATGTCCCTATCGGCCCTGGGGATCAGGGTAGAGATCCTACTCCTTCAGGGGGTGGACTAAAGCACACCCCTAAGTGCACTTTTTTGTGTTTGTGTTCTGCACTTGCACGTTTTTTGTTCACTTACGGGTTTTTGTATTTTCGTACCTCCACGGACTTAAAAAATAAAAAAAACTGTTTTAAATGACTTTATACATTTTTTTAAAATATGCACACAAAAATTAATGTTAGCAATAATAAATAGTAAAGTCTTCTGGAGGTTCTAAGGTGGTCATTGGAAAAACAAAAACATGCAACTATTGTATTTAAAAATATATATTTATGACAGAGACTCAGATATAGAAAACTGCTGAAAAACCCATTTATTTAACTGCTTGCCTACTGGACACTTTTACCCCCTTCCTGCCCAGGTCAATGTTCAGCTTTCAGTGCTATTGCACTTTTTTTGACAATTGCATGGTCATGCAACACTGTACCCATATGAAATTTTTATAATTTTTTTCACACAAATAAAGCTTTCTTTTGGTGGCATTTAAGCGCCACTGGGTTTTTTTTTTTTTTGCACTATAGACAAAAAAAAGAGCAAGCAATTTGAAAAAAAAAAAGTTTTTCTTTGTTTCTATTATCCAATTTTGAAAACAGGTACATTTTCTCATTCACTGATGTGCGCTGATGAAGCTGCATTGATAGGCAGCACTAATGGTCACTGATATGCAGCACTAATGGGGACTGATGAGGTGGCACTGATAGTCAGCACTGGTGGGAACTGATAGGCTGCACTGATGAGGAGGCACTGGTGGGAATTGATGAGGAGGCACTGATGATGCTGCACCAGTATGAAGCACTGATGGGCACTGATAGGCAGCACTGATGGGTGCCACTGATGGGTGGCACTGATGGGCACCACTGATGGGCACTTTTGGGTCTGCACTCATAATCAGAGCATTGATAATCAGTGCCCTGGTTATCAGTGCAGATGTCCTCTGTGACACTTGCCTGTTATCGGCAGTACTTTCCTCACACTGTGACAGCATGAGGAAAGTGCTGCCGATAACTGGAAACTGTATTTACTTTGTGATCAACTGTGTCATTGGACACAGCTGATCAAGTGGTAAAAGGCCACTGTGATTGGCCTTTTACCTTGTCATGTGGCCAGCTGTGTCCTCAGGACACAGCAATCATAGACAGCGAAGGGTGCGTGCCACTGGGGGGGCACGGGGGACATTCTGGGAGGACGTCATGGGACGCCCTCCCAGAACTGGACAACCGTGCTGTAGCCGTCATTCGGCTATAGCCCACTTGTCAAGTGGTTAAGGCGCCTCTCAATGTTTTTGCCCAAGATTTATACAGTTGGCATACAAGGTTTACACAATTTTCATCATTTTCAAACAGATCCTTTAGACAGTAATAATAAAAATAAAAAAACCCAGGTTAAATAAGCAGATGATAACAATTTTATAACTAGACTTCAAGCCTCTTTTCCTCACAATTCCATAATGTTGATTAGTCCCTCCTCCAGTTACTCCAGTTTGAAGTTCCCTCAAAAATACAGCTAATTTTTTGTAGTAATTTCTAAAAATTGATACAATCCATCATGCCCCTTCTGTGCAGATAGCTTGTGTCATTCTAAAACAAAACAGGTCATTATTCTCATTGTTCATTTGTTCTCATTAGACAAATTCCCATAATACATTTTTATAGGACTTGCAAATGAAGTGTTTCCCGTTGAAACCAGACACTTTCCTCAAATTTTGGGGTTGATTTACTAAAGGCAAATAGACTGTACATTTTGCAAGGGAAGTTGCACCCTTTTTTCCAAGACCTTAGTGAATGTGCTGAAGCTTCACTTTGTAAAGAATACCCAACCAGGTGCAAGGAAAATAAAAACAGCATTTTTGCTTGCACATGATTGGATTATGAACATCAGCAGAGCTTCAACTCATTCACTAAGCTCTGGGGTAAATGAGTGCAACTGCAAAGTGCACAGTCTATTTGCCTTTAGTAAATCAACCCCATTGTGTTTGAATATTATGCAATTTTTTTTAAAGTTGGCTGTACATGCATCAAAATTCACCTGGTACAGCAGGGACTGGCCAATTTTCGATCATGTATAGGCAGGCTGATTATACAGAAGTCGATCTACCTATCATCATACAAACAAGACCACTTCACAAATATACCCCTGGCTTTGGTAGTGGTAAATTGGACCTAATTTAAGTTGCCTTCACAATTCTAGTGAAAGACAACTCAGTAATATTACTCCATATGAATCTAATCACAAATTTATGTGGTCTACACGTGAACATGGATGAGGATATTCATGTTGACAATATTGTTGCATTCACATCATGTTAATATATCTTTTTGTCATTGCCTGAGATCCCTTCAGACTGTTTGAAGTAGGAAAGCGAAATTGATTTCATTACCTTATCTAAATCAGCTGACATGTATTGTATACATAATGACGCCCATTTGCAGTGAAAATACTCCTTGATCAACTCGAGATAGGAAAATAAATTTTACATTGGCAAGTAAGTTTCATGTTTTTAAAGTTATAATTGCACTTTCTGGTTGTGTCATGTAAAAGAAAAGGTCATCTACGTACGCAAAAACAACCCTAAAAATTTCCCAAGGCTAATGAAAGTCCCGCAATGTCTGAGGAAGTGCAAGTGAATTGTAGACGGGGCTCCAAGGTGAGTATGAAGATTACAGGGACAGATTTGCCATAAGATATACAGAAAAAGTCATCCAGTCTGAAAACCTACATTTAGAGAGGAATACGTTGCATCTATCCATCTGCACATTTCAACCCCAAGACCTGTATGTTAATGCCACTTATAAACTATAAGTCTGTCAGGTTAAATTCCTTTTCCGCATCTGTGTATAGAAGCAGCATAAAATGACCCTAGGCCAAGTTGAGCGAATCACATTCAGAACATGTTTGGTATGGTCCTTTGCTTCCCAAAATAGGATGAAGCCCACCTGATATGGATGAACCACTTACTAAATAAAGGATCAATCTGTTACTGAGGACATTACAAAAATGTGCTTCTTCATAAATACAGTTTGGTGAGTGAATATTATCACCCTAGGATAGAAATTGTTTTACTGTCAGGACCACCACGAGTAAAAAGCCAAAACAAATGAAAAGAAATGCAGCCATTACATCTAAATACCAGTAAGCTGAAATGTATAAAATTTTGTTCTTGGGTTTAGATATGCTTTTAATGTCACCTGTGGGCAAAAAAGAGCCCCCTCCCACCTCCCTTCAACTTATTGCTAGCAAAAAAATCCCATTTTTACTTAGCTAAAGCCCATAATCATGTGACGTTCAGTCTTGAGCCTTTTCTCCTCTTCGGTTCGGGAGTGCTTCTTCAGGGGTCCATGTCACTGACTGTATGACATGGACAACTATTGGTTGCAGCAACATTTCCAGCAGCAAAGTCCTCTCATATCAGTTTGAGAGACAGGGCACACACAGGGCCTACACAGGGCAGTGAGAGAACTGGTCCTAAGGAAGATAAGGAGCAGCCAAAATGATCTAGTCCCTGAGGCAGGAAATAAGTTTCGAAGCAAGGAAGTTACCTATAGTTACATAGTTAGTCTGGCTGAAAAAAGACAAAAGTTCATCCATAAAAAAAAAAAGTTATAATCATATATGCACAGTTGATCCAGAGGAAGGCAAAAAAAAACAGCAAAGCATGATCCAATTTGCTCCTGCAGGGGAAAAAAATCCTTCCTGATCCCCAGAGAGGCAATCGGATATTCCCTGGATCAACTTTACCTATAAATGTTAGTATCCAGTTACATTCTGTGTATCTAAGAAAGAATCCAGACCTTTTTTAAAGCAATCCACTGAGCTGGCCAGAACCAACTCTTGAGGGAGTCTATTCCACATTTTCACAGCTCTCACTGTGAAGAAACCTTTCCGTGTTTGCAAAGTCATCCTTTATGATTAAGTCTAATTGACGAAACATGTCAAAGGGAAGTGACGTCAGATGCACAGCTGAACCGGAAGTGATTAAGCGGCCATTTTGGATCCTGGAAATCTCTATCTGAGACACAGGAGAGGATCTGCTGAGGATTTCCGGAGGTCTGGCTGGGCTGATTTCTTGTTTGATGGCAATTTTAAAGATAAAGATATATGTAAGCACGTGAATAAAGTATATTCTGTTTAAGTTTTTACGGAATTACACTATTGTGGTTTCATTTATGGTGGGCATCGTTTGGAGACTGATGTGGAGAGGAGTATAATACTGCAGCTGTGAAGATCCCTTTGGAGGAACTTATTATTATATATCAGTACCCTGCCTGGAGGATTACTAAGCTTGTGTTTATAATTTTTTGTTTTTTTTGGTTTCAGAATCACTTTGCAGGCTGTCTTCACCTGGAGGTTGATTTTGAGATTTTGAATGACTTTGATATTTTGAAGGACTATTTTATTATTTTGGGACTTGTGTGGTTTTTGTTTTTGTTCAGAGCACTTTTTATATTTGTATTTATACTTGGGATAATAAGCATACTTCATAAGATTATCACCCTTTTTGGGGTTTAAGTTTATATGCGTTTTGGGGAAGTTTGTTAATAAGGGAAGGGTACACTGTATTTGATTGTCATTATTTTGCACTAGGGGGGTTTATTTGTATTTATATACTTGGGATACTAAGCATACTTCATAAAACCTTTGAGGACCGTTATCTTACAGTGGCCCACGCAAATGTAGCGCTACATTTATATGAGTTTCACTTTTTTAATTGAATTACTGAAATAAATTAACTTTTTGTCGTTATAAAAGAAGGTTTCTTCTAAAAATGTCGCCTGAGTTCTCATCCTCCAAAAGTTGTTTACTAGTCTACCCTTTTAACATTTGGTGAATTAAAGAAGATAAAAGAGACCTGTCTAAGCACCTACAAAAGAAGTACTGTAGATAGAGGGAAGGAGAAAGAAAAGGGGTAAGAAAAAGAAGAGACGAGTTTAAAATAATTGGGGAGTAAAGGAGAAGCTACATTTCAGCCATAGACAGCTATTCAACCCTCAAGAGTTTAAAGAAAGAGAGAAAGTTCTGATGGCACCTAAGTGTGTAAGGGTTTTTTTTTTTAATTGAAAGCAGAGGCATAATGATGACATGTACTCTCGGGACATCCCTGCAATGGGGGACACCACCTCTCCTCACAATACATAATCTCAAAAAATACTTTTTTTTCATTATATCTTTTATTAAATTGTCTTTTAAGAAAAAAAAATACCTTACAAAACCATCATAAATATTTTTACATCATACATATAAACTTTATCGCCATGCCCACCCCAACACACCCCTGTCCAGTCTCATCTTATCCTCTCTTTCCCCTCCTATTAATCTAGTCATATATACATAGATCTCTTTAACCATTTAAATTCCCTGGTACTACTATCAGGGGACTTTTCATTTTTAAGTATTTTTCTGAAGTTCTATACTCATACCATTTACCCCAAAATTTTCTAAACTTTTCCATTTCATCTTTCTCCATGTAACAAAGTTCCTCCATCCTACTAACATATTGTACTCTGTCTATCCAATCAAAAAAGACTTTATATATGAATTATTATATTATAACATAAATACTGCATGTATTAACTTTTCACTACATTCTATATAAATAAAATGTGCAAGCCACAATAAGTGATGGTATACTAACCAGTTCTGTAAAGGAAGAAAGGAGCTTAATGCTCCCCTGGCACAGAGCTGAACTCATCCCCATCAAGAACTCATTTTTATAAAGGGCCAGCAAACTCCAAGAAAATATGTCACATAATAAGTGTTGTTTAGTTTTGATTGAAGGGTGATGGGTGTAAATGATGCACAGTAATTAAGACCCATCTTCATTGAACTGATGAAGAGAAAATCATATATCAAAGACAAGCCTCATACAGTAGTTGCTGGAAATCAAGTTTTCTATGATGAGACTATCTACTGGAGAGCCTTGCCTGCAAGCTTGCATCTTGGTATTGTTATGATGTACCAGCTTATAGTACTCCATCACACAACCGAAAGCCAGTTTAGCCAAAATAAGTATCTAACTGAATTGTCAAGGAAATCATATTTAGGGCCCATACACACTGCTAGGGTTTGATGCAATGCGTTAATGCACGTTATGCCATACCACAACATTGTGAAAGGGCCCTCAGGGGTCTTTAACAAAATCAGCTTTCTTTGAAAGGGGGCAAAAATTGGTGATCAGAGCTGGTGTTTCATCAGACCTAGTCAGTTATAGCTTAGGGTCTGCCATGATTTGTAAGGAAAAACGGGAATATAAACTCTCAACATCTGTATTCCTTTTAAAAAGTAAGGGATGCACACACATATCTGGGGTCCAAATTGCTCTATAGAGCTTGTAATCATTTACTGGGAATCCATTCCCACAGAACATCTTGGAACAGTTATTTGGGTTTAATGAGCAATTACATTAGAGCACTGAGATAGTACCTGCAGAGGACTCAAAAGAGGTAATTTTGATCAGCATGGAGGCCTGAAATGAAACAACACCAGACCCAGACCAGACCCCGAGAACACAAGATCATAGATCTGGTGAATAATCTGACCAGCCTGCTGCTTTATCACCAGCCAGGAACGAATAAGGTGGAGACAATCAGGAGAGATAAGCAGGTGATTCCTGGCAAACCAAGGAGGGATTAATACCTGCAGGGATATCCAGCCAGCAAAGGGCTAATCGTGCTATCTACAGGAAAAGATCACATATCCATGGCATGTTGCAGTTACCCCAGCAGGTTCCAGGTTATGTGAACCACAAGCGTGTATAGCCTATTTGTTAGGCATAGAAGGAGGTGAGCGCAAAATCTTACTGGTTGGAGGATCACAGAAAGTCACTATTGCATGATTTAAAATCATCACGTCACAATTTTTTGGAATCACTTAATTGATGGATGGGACTATAAATATTTTTTAAATTAAAATAATAATCACAAAATTTGAAATATACTTTATATATAATTATTTGAGATAAATAATAATCACAAAGTTTGAATTATATATATTTTTTATTTTTATATATCACTATAAGTGGATTTACATGTAAAAGTATGGTTAGATTATGTTATATGTTTATCACAGATCATGAGTATATATTGATTTTAGGAGCGCTGCGTTTATAAATATATCACTAAGTTGCACAATTTGAGTTTTGTATTAAAGGCTGGCGATCAACAAAAGCACTTTATTGCGTATATAGTTTGGCTCGCAAATGTCACATATATATTTTTTATTATAACACCAGACCCATATCATCACGGTGCAACCATATTTCATTTGGTAGGCGGAGGTTGAGCATTATCCCATTATTATGCATTTTGCAAGGCCTAAAAGCATTCCGTTGCCTGAAATGGAGCATGCAGTTTGAGTGTGGACAAAAGCATGGAACATGGAGAACTGTTTGCCAAAGTTTTATTTCCTGCACAGACTAATGCAGTGAAGAGATAGGTGATTCTTGTTCCCACAAGAGCACTAGCTAAGAACAACCTGCTTTGCAATAGACAACTACCATGGCTGCCTTTTTGATGTTTTTTCTTGTAGAAATTCTGTTTTCTGGTATAAAATAAAATTCTGGATAGAACCTGATTTGACTTAACTTTGTACCTTTCCCCTTCTGCTCTTTTGTTCAGCTATTGGTCTGGATGCTTCAGGTCACCTAAAAGGTGTGTTCAGCAATGCACAGCTCATGGAATCTTTACTCTGCTGTAGCTAGGCCATGTCCTTTATCACCTTTCGGAAGACTTGCTTACTTCTTGCATAATTACTGGGACTTGATGTGAGGGGAGAACAGAAATAGTATAAAAATCATAAGCATATACAACCCTTACCCGCTCTATTCAAAACAAACAAAAACTTTTTTTAACTTTTGACAGGAAATGTCAAGATAAGCAGCATATTTCAATAATGTGGAAATGCAAGCAACTGAAATGCAAGTGTGAACTGTCTTACTTGGGGAAAAAGAACTTAAAGTCAGTTAGAGAGCACTGTTAGGATATGTAGTTAACGTGATATTAAAGGTTTTTTCTTTAAATTAAAATAACAAACATGTTATACTTACCTGCTCTGTGCAATGGTTTTGCTCAGAGCAGCCCCAATCCTCCTCTTCTCGGGTCCCCTGCTGGCATCCTGGCTCCTCCCTGCTGAGTGCCCCATAGCAAGACGCTTCCCATGGGGGCATTTGTGTGCAGGTCCGCTCCCGAGACCCGCTCTGTGTGTCCATAGAGACACAGAGTGTGGCACAGCCCCACCTCCTGCTCCCTCCTCACTGGCTGTGATTGATAGCAATACTGTGTTTTAGCCAATGAGGAAAGGAAGGAGCCAAGAGAGCCACTGCTCCTGTGTACATGGCTGGATTGAGATCGGACTCAGGTATGTATAAGGGGGGGCTGGAGGGGAGCTGCATGCAGAAAGTTTTTTACCTTGAAGAGAATTTATTAAGGTAAAAAAACCTTCTGCCTTTAAAAGCATTTTAACCCCTTGGCGCCAGCGCCTCCGGGCCCTTTAAGGGTTTCAGAAGCCGGGAGGCGGGGCGGGGTTTTAGGATCATGTGCCGCCGTGATTCGCTGTCACGGCGGTCACATGATCTGGAAAGGTCCTGATCGAAAGAGGAGATCAGGACCTTTACGTGAGTACTGGACATGTGTGCTGGGAGCGTGCAGGGCGTGCACTCTCAGCACATATGTTTTTCTTAATTGCACGCAAATTGCAAAAGACACCGGGAAATCACACATTTGCGTGTGGCCAACGCGAAGAAGTTAAATACAGTTTGATTAAGGATTGCCCTAGCCTGTGACTAGATAGTGAGGCAACAGCAACACATTGATCAAACCTGTGTTCTCCTCACCTATCCATTGTGCACTGTGCAGTTTAAAAAAGCTTGAATGGCATTAAGTGCTGCCTGTCTCTCTTCCAGTCTGAATTCTGTACTGCATAAAACTACAGAAGGCTAAAGCGGGCCATAGACAGCTTGAATTTTGACTGCTGAAATGCAAATGTCACATGGCGGGCTATCAGTCGAACACTGATTGCATCCCATCAGATGTAGTTACTTTTCCATATGCCACTATATTCATGGTTGCTGAATACAGTAGCTGGCAGTGAAGATTCCTCAAACCATGTTGTTAGCCCAGAAAGAGGAATTGATCGATTTTCTCTAGTTCAGCAAAAATTAACCATTTATGACTAGCGTAACATGAAGACAGTCTGAGGTACTATAAAAATCATATATTATTTTTTTATACTAAATAAACAGCTTGGTTAAATAGGAACATTTTATGTCTGTCTACATTTCTGATTTAAAGTAGTATTAAATGCCTCACCTAAACTTCTGGATAGCTGAGCATGCACCATCTGTAACTCACAAGCACCACTTTAAAGGGACAGGGCAGTGCAGGAGAGTGTCTTGCCACCTGGCTATCTCTCTCTATGGAAGTACAGTGGGGATCGAAAGTTTGGGCACCCCAGCTAAAAATTTGTATTAATGTGCATAAAGAAGCCAAGGAAAGATGGAAAAATCTCCAAAAGGCATCAAATTACAGATTAGACATTCTTATAATATGTCAACAAAAGTTAGATTTTATTTCCATCATTTACAGTTTCAAAATAATCGAAAACAAAAAAATGGCGTCTGCAAAAGTTTGGGCACCCTGCAGAGTTAATATCTTGTACTGCCCCCTTTGGCAAGTATCACAGCTTGTAAACGCTTTTTGTAGCCAGCCAAGAGTCTTTCAATTCTTGTTTGAGGTATCTTTGCCCATTCTTCCTTACAAAAGTCTTCCAGTACTTTGAGATTTCTGGGCTGTCTATCACGCACTGCTCTTTTAAGGTCTATCCATAGATTTTCAATTATGTTGAGGTCAGGAGATTGTGAAGGCCATGGCAAAACCTTCAGTTTACGCCTCTTGATGTAATCCCCCATGAATTTCGAGGTGTGTTTAGGATCATTATCCATTTGTAGAAGCCATCCTCTCTTTAACTTCAGCTTTTTCACAGATGGCATCAAGTTACCATCCAAAATCTGCTGAAATTTTATTGAATCCATTTTTGTTTCTACTCGTGAGATGTTCCCTGTGCCACTGGCTGCAACACAACCCCAAAGCATGATTGATCCAACCCCATGCTTAACAGTTGGACAGAGGTTCTTTTCATTAAATTCTGTGCCCCTTCTTCTCCAAACGTACCTTTGCTCATTCCGGCCAAAAAGTTAAATTTTAACCTCATCGGTCCACAGAACTTGTTTCCAAAATGCATCAGGCTTGTCTATATGTTCATTTGCAAAGTTCAAACGATGATTTTTGTGGTGAGGACATAGAAGAGGTTTTCTTCTGATGACTCTTCCATGAAGACCATATTTGTACAAGTATCTCTTTATAGTGGAATAGTGTACCACAACTCCAGTGTCTGCCAGATCTTTCTGGAGGGATCGTGCAGTCAAACGTGGGTTTTGAATTGTTTTTCTCACAATCCTGCGAGCTGTTCTGTCTGATATTTTTCTTGGTCTTCCAGATCTTGCTTTAACTTCCACTGTTCCTGATGACTGCCATTTCTTAATTACATTCCGAACAGAGGATATTGACATCTGAAAACGCTTTGCTATCTTCTTATAGCCTTCTCCAGCTTTGTGAGCGTCAACTATTTTCAGTTTCAGCTTTCTAGACAACTGCTTAGAAGAACTCATGGTGCTGATTGTTGGGGCAAGGTCAGATGAGTCTGGGCATTTAAAACCTTTGAGACTGACATCACCTGGTCTTCCCAGATGATGATTGAGAACAATCCATGACACTGGTAGGTCTCAGCTTTGCAAAAGGGGGCAGTGCATGCTATAAATTCTGCAGGGTGCCCAAACTTTTGCAGACGCCATTTTTTTGTTTTCTGTTATTTTGAAAGTGTAAATGATGGAAATAAAATCTAACTTTTGTTGACATATTATAAGAATGTCTAATCTGTAATTTGATGCCTTTTGGAGATTTTTCCATCTTTCCTTGGCTTCTTTATGCACATTAATACAAATTTTTAGCTGGGGTGCCCAAACTTTCGATCCCCACTGTATGTGGGTGCCAACCAAGAATGTGCATGCAAAGGTAGCTCCATCGCACCCTGTAAGGGGATAAAGCCACTTGAAAGCAGGTCACAGGGAGGAGAGAATTTTCTGATGAAATACAAAGCAATCATGGGCTTAAAATGAAAACCTTTACAGCAAAAATGGCAAGTTCTGGGTCTGCAGCACTACAGTGAAGGAAATAAGTATTTGATCCCCTGCTGATGTTGAATGTTTGCCCACTCACAAAGAAATGATCAGTCTAAAAATCGAATCTGCCAAGAGGAGTGGGCCAAAATCCCTCCTGAGATGTGTGCAAACCTGGTGGCCAACTACAGGAAACGTCTGACCTCTGTGATTGCCAACAAGGGATATGCCACCAAGTACTAAGTCATGTTTTGTGAAGGGGATCAAATACTTATTTCCCTCATGAACATGCAAATCAGTGCATAACTTGTTAGACATGCATTTCTTTTGAATTTTTTGTTGCTATTTTGTCTCTCAGTGTTACAATACACCTACCATTCAATTTTTAGACTGATTATTTCTTTGTGAGTGGGCAAACATTCAAAATCAGCAAGGGATCAAATACTTATTTCCTTCACTGTATATGCTTTTTTTCATCTTTGGGTTTAATAACACTTTAAATGTACTTTGGAGAAGAGTAATGAGCATATAGTGTCATACTTGTTCTTTTACATTACGTTTTCTTTCTATAAACCAAAGGTAGTCAAATTGGCTGCACGCATATGTCCTGAAAGAAATTTGATGCCTTTTTTACAAGTGATACATATCTGCAGTTAGCATAAGTAAATAATGCCAAATAACACATTATTAATATATCTGCCACAAAGATAAATGTCATAGAAAATACAAAAATCAAACATAAAAACGCAATAGAGTAACTTATTAACCGAGAACAACTGTTGCAGCTGCCCTACAACAAATGACAGATAAGATTAGGTGGCATGCACCTGGCCATCAATAAACATTGTGGAGTTTAGTTTATGTGATTTGGTAACCTAGTAGGAGAAACAGTTGTTGAAGCAGTTATTGCTAAAGATGTTAAATATGTTCTTCACTTTTTCTGGGAAATTTAGAAAATTAGATTTTTTCAATGCATGGTCTCTGCTATGGCATAAAAATGCCTGTTCATAATTATTTCTGTCCTCTAGCAATATACACTTGTTATGAGGTGTGAGTGAAGCTATGGGATTCTTGTGGGAAGGCGTTTGGTGGTTAAGTAAAATGATTGCAATTGTAAGGTAAAGGTAACATGAAAATCATGTACCATGTAGCAAACTGGCAATAAATCATAGTAGCACAATTCATTTTGTAGGGTCATGTAGCACCCTGAAGCCCACGATTACCCTTACTTGAACCACCATTGTGTCTATGCAGAAATATTGATCTTCTGAGACGGATACCCAATGTCAAAATATCCCCTAGCTATAATGACAGGTGAACAGTCTCCAAGTAAACATTGCTAATAACTAAGGAGGGAGGACAGGCATTTCCCTGCAAAAACCCAACTTCAAATAAATAAAAAAGATGCTTCTTCCTCACCTTTGAGAAAGGACAAAAGGCTCAAAGTACTTCTCCCCCTCTTTATGCTCCAGCACTGCACTCCTTGCCTTCCTCTGGTCCGAGATCCACTTATGGGTGGATGACATGCTATCAACCCTTAAAACAATTTCTTCTGCCATTCAAGTGGATAGATATAAGCAGAGCAGCACTGATTAAAAAAAAACTAAAAAATAAATAAATAAAAATTTGGAAGAAAAACAAGCAAAATACATTCAGCTAATACAGCAAATACAGCTAAAAGACAGGATTTAGGGCATTGAGAAGTGCATGAGATAATTGAGAGATATGGAGAATACATTTTTTTATGCATTTAACAGTCTGTTTACACCAGGGGTCTCCAAAATTCCTAAAGAAAGGTTTACTGCCCTTTAGACTTTAAGGGTGAGGGCAGACTGTGGCCCATAGTAGAAAATGGTATTCGTGAAAAGAGTAGTACCCCAGCAATGGTGACAGTGAGAAAATTAGTTTCCTATCTTTGGTGTCAGGAGGAATAGTGCTTCCTTATTGGTGTCTGTGGGGGGAATAGTTCCTCATCATAGTTGTCAGTGGGAGGTATAGTACTGCATTGTTGGTGTCAGTGAGAGGCATAGTACCTCATATCAGTGTACGAAATAGTGTCCCAAGGGCCAGATATAGGCAAGCAAAGGGCTGCATCTGGCCACAGGCCGAAGTATGGAGACCAGGGGCGGACTGACAACTCATGGAGCCCCCGGGCAAAAGGGGATCATGGGGCCCCTGTGCTTGCCCAAACTCAAAAAAGCCTATGAAAAAGGAACCAGGGGCATCTCATGGGCCCCCCTACTGACCCCGGGCCCTCGGGCAGTGCCCAAGTTTCCAAATGGTCAGTCCTCCCCTGATGGAGACCATTGGTTTAACCAATTGCCCACCGCCCTATAGTAGAAATACTGCTACAGGGTGGCAGGCTGCGCAAAATCACATATATAAACGTGATTAGCATTTCCGGATAGGGGACGGCTAGGGATGTCAATCACCAGGTCCTGGCCGGCGATTCCTTGCCGGCACCTGGTGATCGCTGAGTAACACCGACAGGGGAGAGACCTGTGTGTAAACACAGGTCTCTCTCCTGTCAGCATGGACTTGCTGTGTTGTATCACAGCAGAAAGATACAAAACAGCATGCCTCCAAAGTAAAACACACACACACAACACACAGTAAAACACATACAGCACACCGTAAACCCTTTGATCTCCACAGATGTTAACCCCTTCCTGCCCAGTGTCATTAGTACAGTGTCAGTGCTTTCTATTAGCACTGATCATTGTATTAGTGTCACTGTGGATGTCAGTGGCAGTTAGTCAGTCCCCACCTAGTGTCAGAATACCTGCCCCAGTCCCGCTATAAGTCGCTGATCACCGCCATTACTAGTAGAAAAAAAAATTCCAGTGTATATATCGCCATTCGTAGACACTATAACTTTCACGAAAAAAAACATTAATGTACACGGAATGGGGTTTTTTTTAGCAAAGACATGAAGCAGAATGCATTTTGGCCTAAATGTATGAAGAAATTTGATTTTTTAAATTTATTATTGGATAAGTTTTATAGCAAAAACTCAAAAATATTGTTTTTTTTTTTCAAAATTGTCTTTTTTTTATAGCACAAAAAATAAAAAATGCAGAGGTGATAAAATACCACCGAAAGAAAGCTCTATTTGTGGGGATAAAAGAACATAAATTTAATTTATGTACAGCGTGGCATGACCGCGCAATTGTCAGTTAAAGTAGCACAGCGCCGTATCGCAAAAAATGGCCTGTCGGGAAGGAGGGGTAAATCCTCTGGAGGGCTAGTGGTTAAATAAATGACCGTAACTCTATATATACATCACTTTCTTATCAGATAAGCTAAGTTCACATCTAGGTCACAATAAAAACCCAATATACCCAAAAACAGAAGATATTAATTTATAAATGATATAATAAATAGAAGTGCAACTAGATGTAGTACAATTTACAACTGTATGCAAAAAATACGATTGTGTACACCAGCTGAGATTTTTATATATTATATAACCTTATTCTGGATTCTATTGTTTTATACTAGCTCCCAAACTAGGAAAAAGAAGAAACATGGTAGTGGGGATAACCGTCCAGGAAATCAACTGCTTACTGCTGCCCTCCACTATTAGATTGTAAGATCATACAAACAGGGCCCTCATAACCCACTTGCCTTGAGTTATATTTTAACTATATCTTCTCCCTTTATATTGTGAAGTGCTGAGCAAACTGTTGGCACTGAAAATCCCGTATAATAATAATAATAACAACCCACATATACTATACCAGTATCTTCATTCAAAATTTTTTCTAATAATGCTAATGTTCTCTCTCAACATTTACATATTTCCACCAATGAATAGATTTAATAAATAAATCTTATTAATATCTTTTTTACATAAACTATTCTCTGAAACTAATGTAATTTATGTATAGTGACCCTTTAACACAGGAAGATAGATTATTAAGAGAATCGTTAGGGTTCTTTGACAACTGTACATGTGTTTCCAGTACTTTCAGATTCCTCAGAAAAAAAGAAAAATATCATGCAATACATGTTCAAACATAATTATGTTTTACAAACCAGTGAGCAGTAAATATGAGTCATATTAAACAGCTACAAGTCTTATGAATGAACTTCTGAAAACTGTCAGAAATATTGTAGGCTAAATGTATTTCCAGTGACAAGCAATGGGTACATTCAAGTTAAACAATTTAGGACATATATAATTAACATTAATACAAAACTATTTGGCAACAGCAAGATTTAAAATTGGTACATACATAGACCAGCTAAATTTGCAGATGAGAGATGGGAGGTGGCGCAGAGTATGAAAGCATAGAGAACTCTTGTTCTCTGTTCAATCATATATTTGCTGTCCACACTGAATCAGCCATAAATGGAGGCATTTTTCTGGTAAGCAATTATAGCAGGCTTAGTGAGAATAAATGACAAGTATGTTACTGCATATTTTTTGGGGGATGAGGCCAGATTTTTTGGAGGCATTGATAATCCAGTAGCATATTTGCTAACAGAGGAGCAAATCAATCTTGCAAAAACTGAGATCATAATATTTACCCCCCTCCACCATGCTTCCTCCCTGACTTCTTTATTGAGAATAAAAGCACACCTACCTTCACCTTCGCTGATACCAGGGTGCTAGGTGTAATCCTGGACTTTGACCTTTTATTTTAACCACACATTCAGTCACTGTCCATATATTGCTGTTTCCACCTCTGTAACATTTCCAGTATATGCCCTTCTTAACCAATGATACCACCAAGCTACTAATTCACTCACCTGTTATGTCTTGCCTCAGCTAGTGAAACTTCCTCTTTATTGACCGACATCTACACAGGCTATTCTAGCTGCAGCCTATAATGGAGGCCACATTCAGACTCCATCTTACTAACTGCTCCATGCCTGCTACTTCTCTATGCCAATCCCTCTAAAGACTTCCGATTGCACAATGGATCAAGTTCAAAATATTTACAAAAACTTACAAAGACATCCACAACTCTGTTCCCTGCTACATCACCAACCTCGTCTCAAAATATCAAACATGTCATACTCTTCTCTCTTCCCAAGACCTCTGTAGCTCCCTCATCACCTCTTTTCATGCTTGCATCCAGGACTTCTCTAAAGCTTTTCCCATCTTCTGGAAAACCCAACAACAGCCAGTACAGGTATCTCCTACTCTGTTTGCCTTTAGGTGATCTCTGCAAGCCTATACCATCTCTGCCTCACAACTGAAATAATCTTTCTCGATCAACTCAATCCTCACACAATTACTCATTTTTTTATCACTCGCCCTTCCCTTTAGATTGTAAGCCCTCAGGAGCAGGGCCCTCCAAACTTTCTTGTCTTGAATTGTATTATAACTGTAATCTCTTTGATTTGTAAAGTGCTGTACAGACTGATGGCACAATATAAATTTTGTCTAAAAATAATAATTTTGGAAATTCCTACTGTCTGTGATCAAGTCTAGTATTGGTACTTGAATGTCCATGCTATCTTTGCAGAACTGGGAGGCTCTCCAGAAACACCACAAACAAAATTCATGTGCTTGTCAGATGCACCACCAAGAGAAGATAAAGGGCAAATGAATTCCTTTTTCAGGTGTTCCTTGATGTAGTCCTTCATGGCATGGTTTTTAGATTCAAAGAGGGAATAAACTCACCCATGGGTGGTGAGATATTGAGAAAATCAGTCAGGCAGTTATAAGGCAGATACGGCATGGGGTCCTCCCCATGTGAAAGGGGACTAAAGTGATTTAAATTGGTAAAGTGATTTAAATAACAAACACAATATAATTACCTGCTCTGTGCAAAGGAATAGCACAGGCGGCCCTGAACCTCCAATTCTTGGGTCCCCTGCTTGTGCTCCTGGCTCCTCTTCTTCTCGGTGTGCCACCATAAGAAGCCGCTTCAAGTCCTAGTGATTTATGCACATTAAGTTTTTCTAATCCTTTTTTAATAATAGTCTCTTCTAGCTACAAGGCTACATTCAATATAGTGTTATTGGCTTTACTATCTTGCTTATTATATCCCACCTTTTTATTCGTATAATCTGAGGAGAAGAATGTACTTAATTCCATTGCCTTCTCCCTGTCGTTTATGAGCAAGTTCCCCATATCATCTTTTATGGGGCCCATATGTTCTGACCTCACTTTTTTTTACCATTAACCTCTTCCCGTCCGCCCCATGGTGATAAACGGGTGGATGGGAGCAGCACTGATGCAGGTGGACATTTCTAAACGCCCCAATCACATTCCCTGGACAGTCACATGCCAGTCATGTGAGCTGACAAACCAGGTTTCTGCTATTCCCACAAAACCAAAATCCCCCTCATGCAGCAGAAGTTCTAGTTTTTCCATTTTAATAATTGGACTTCTAGCATTTGTGTATATGCCTTTTAATTTGTACACAAGTACAATTTCATCCTTGCATATGTTTTGATTCCCTTTAGATTCTGCATGCCTGCCAGTCTTGAAAACTTTAGTATCTCTATCATGTAATTTGAGGCCCCTCCCCCAACAGCCCCCCTCTCCCCCCCACACACACACCACCACCAACACACACACACACTTTGACATCTGTACACTCTGACCCCTGCTCACTACATGACATACCTTCCTATGACCCCTCTCCATAGATCTTAGTTTAAAAATTCCTTTCCAAATTTCTGGCCACCTTCTCCCCAAAAAGAGCTGCACCCTCCCTATTTACGTGCACTCTGTCTCTGCTGTAGAGTTGGTAACTGACCGAAAAGACAGCCCAGTTCTCCAGGACCCAAAACCCTCCTCAGCAACTTTTTTTTAACTCTCTAAGCTCCTACTGCCTTTCTGGTATGAATTGAGATACAGGTAACATTTCTGAGAATGCTACCTTGGAGGTTCTTTAATATAGCTCCTAAGTTCTTGAAATAATTTTAATGACAATAAATCTTCCTCTACTGTAACTTTGTCATTTGTACCAATGTGTACCATGACAGCTAGGTCCTACTCAATCCCTCCCAACAATCTGTCCCTCTCATCCTTAATGTGCTGCACCTGAGCACCTGTTAAACAACATACTGTTTGGCGGTCATGGTCTTTGTGACAGATTGCCATATCTGTCCTAATAATTGAGTTCCCTGTCACAAATATCTGTCTATCCTGACCTGTAATCTTGCCCCCATCCTTACCAAAGTAGTCATTCCCCAGGTAGTAGGGGGGTATTCTGCTCTAGCAACATCACGCAACCGGACATATTTCTTGGGATGTATTAACTCAGAACTTGCCTCTCTAACACTTCTCCCTCTCTACCCTGTCTTCTAACTGTAACCCAACAACCTGCCTCTGGTGTCTGCACCTCCATATCACTACCCTCCTCTATACTCACCCCAGTCTGCATCTGACTGGTAGGGTCCACACTCCTATTCAGTTTGCTGATACTTCACAGTATTGCCACCTATTCTTTCCAGAGGTTGGGCTTCCAAAAAAACAACTTGTTCACATCACGCACAGCAGTTTTTACCCTCGAATGGTTGTTTAAGGAACGTATACCTGGAGCAAGATGTTACCCTCTAACGTAATGGAGATAATCAAATGTTTTTATTTCAATAGGCTTTTATTTTATTTATGATTATTTTAAGCACCATATGTTTTCCCTAAATGTTTGAGAATCTCACACATACAGTGCCCTTCAGTACTCATGATGCCCTTCGGTCACATGCACTTGTGATGAGCGCGGGTGTCAGGGCTCCGGGTATGACCAGAGGTATGTGAACTGACGCAGGGAAACGCAGGCTTCAGATATGTGATAAACAATGTAATTTATTAATACTAACAATACAAACGCAGTGCAATACTAAAACATAAAACACAGTGCAAACGAACCAAACCAAACCACCCACAGATAACAATACATACAATGCAAGCGTAGTCAGGCAGGCCTGGGTCAATAACAATCGGGCAGGTAGGAACAGGAGGAGCAGGCAGAGAGTAGTCAGGTCACGAGCCGGGTACAGCAACTAACGGGCAGGTAGGTACAGGGGGTCAGGCAGAGAATGGTCGGGGTCACAAGCCAAGGATCAAACAGGAGAAGTCAGCAGAGGTCAGGATCAGCAACGAGTCAGTCAGGCAGGAACAGGAATGCAGGTAACAAGATACAGGGGCCCATAGAAAAACACATCAAGGCACAGACTGCAGGTCTGGCCATCCCTTAAATACACCTCCGTAATCAGCTTCAGGTGTTTGGCTGACTACAGGGTTGAGTCTCTGATTGCTGAGAGCACCCGCTGGCCAGCCCTGGTACTGCAGCCCACAAGGCAGGTGAGTCCCACCATTACTGGCAAGTCCATTCCTGACAGCGGGTGTCTGACCCCTGCCCTCTTCACCAACTTATGACAAAGGACTGGTCAACCTCACACCGCTCTGTCACTTACACAACAATGGCAGTCTCAGCCCCACACTGCACAAAGATTTTCCAGCTTGCGAGACCACAATCTAGCTGCAAACAAACTGAGAACCATTGTTACTGGGTTTAGTTAACTAAGCAATTAACTCTTTTTCAGTTAGGTATTCCTTTGTTTGATGTTAAAGGAGAGTTGTCAAAATGTGGTGGCATTCTACTTTTCTTCACATCAAGGTGGGTGTTGACAGAGACCATCTGACCAATCATCTGGTCTAAGGGGTGGTTGCTGGGAAGTCACCACGTTTATGACAGTCTCATGGCCCTCCCTTACATACAGTTTTATAATAATATTAATATCTTTCAATATGTACCTGTTGCATTCTGGAAACTGGTAGATTATTGTTCAGCATTGTATTTTCTGTCCAGGCATACCAACCACAGAGTATATTGGAGGGACCTGTCCCCCAGGAGGTAGGAGACTGCTATCTCCCCTTCTGTATGCTCTAGCTTACTCATGTATGACCTCGATTTGTTCAGAATGATATTTGCCATTCAAATATATACTTAATATTAATGTGTCCTGCTCCTGTCTGATTTTATGAATTATATGTCGATTTTGTTAAATTGTGAATGGGGCAGAGGTCTCTGAAAGGTCACCTCTGGCCCTGACTGCCTTTTTACGATATCTGTAAGGTCTGGGTAGACATTTTATAGCATTCTATGTAATCCTAAAGGCTTTTGTTATCCTACAAACCATGGGTGACAGAACTGAAGGATTTTGCTATAGTTTTTTTTTTTGCTATAGTTGGTCAGAGGGAAGTGTTAATCTGTAGATTTTTATGATGAAAAATGTGAACGGTGAGTGCAAAGATAATGATAATAAAGGAAGCAGCTGGCACAATGTGGCAAACCTTCTGCTCCCACTATACAGAAATATAGACAAAATGGTGCAGCGCTAAAATATATGAAACAGGTATAAATGTGTTACCAAACAATACAATAAATAGCCAATAAAGAATGTCCAAAATATGAATAACAGGGACACAGATACTCCACTATGATATGTCTCAAAACAGAAGTTGACCGAATATTAGTCCAAGACAGTGATGTGATCAAATAGTGAGCAAACAATGATTGTGACGTCTGTGACTTCCATGTTACTTCTCCACCATTATGCACTCACTAGAAGTAAGTAGCAAACTAGCACTGAATGAAATGACTCTTTGAAGTAAATCTCCCAATTCTTATTGCTAGTCACCAATCCATCCAAGGGTGGAATCCCTCCTAAAGTGAGAGCTGGCACCAAAGTCATTCTCCGTCAGAAGATCCATGAGTTCATCCAGCTTTGAGAAATTATATTGAGAAATTCCTTTGGCCACACAAAATCCTGTGCTTTTCCAGAAATGCTTCAACAGTTTTCTATCTTTAGTTGGGTCTATGCTAATAACATAATTTCCAAGCACTACGCCTGGAAGCAGGCCAGCTGCTAGAAGGGTATTCAGTGCTCCCATATCCTGCAGTGGATTGATTTTCAGAGGGCAGTATGTATAGCTTGTTGGAACCATGAAAAGCTGCATCACTGCGCCACAGCCACTAGTATTGCGTGCAGATGCCGAGTGGTTGCAACACGGCCCCATTCACTTGAATGGGTCACGTTTTATGTTGTAACTGCCTGCTGAAAGTGACAAGGGCTGTTTTTTTTTGCCATAGCCGAAAAGTAATGCATCATGACAACTGCATGTGTACAACCCTGCCCTCTTGCCTTTGCAGCTTAAGGAGTGCAGTCAGGAAGCAGTAAAACCGTAGTTCAGTCACCTATTTTTACAGCCCCCTCCCCTAAATTTACAATGGTGGATAGTATAAATCTTCCTTTTACTTTGTCAGTCAGTGCAAATGTCCCCATTAAATTGGTAGTCAGTGAAAATATCCCAATTAAATTAGTGGACAGTGAAGATCTTCTCATTACATTGGCGGTCAGTGTAAATTTTTTCATTACATTGATAGTCGGTGTAAATCTTCTCATATCTTTGCAGGTCAGCGTAGAATCACCCTTACATTGATTGTTAGTGTACAATCAGCCATATATTGGTGGTCAGTGTAAGATCACCTCTACATTGGTGCTCAGTATAGAAATTCCCCCTTTCCTTGGTGGTCAGTATAGAATTACCTTACATTTGTGGTCCTTTTAAATCCCACTTTACAATGATGGTCAGTAATGATGGACAGTGTAGAATCACCCACTACATACATGTTGTACATGTTGCAGTACTCAAATGATGTTTTCTATATATTTAATGGCAAATGTGTTTGCAGTGTAACTGGTGTTTATCACTGTACTCTCTGCAAGAGATATTGGATTTGTGCACTTTAAATAAACTGTATGGACTAAGGCTAGCCATATATGTAAAAGTTTAGCGTGTTTAGCCCCAATTGAGAGAAATCATAGGATTCTCCTATCCACACCAAAAAATGTTGATAGAGAAATCTCCCCTAATTGTTAGTCTATTCAGACAGCTGCAGCAACCACAGCTGTCTGATTACCCTGACAGTGATTGCATCTGATTGGATGACACATCTTAAAGGATGCAGTGATTGGTCAATGGATCATTTTCCACCTGACTCCTTCAGTTTTGAAGCTGGGATTTGTTGAACCAGGTGGTGACAATAGAGCCAGCCATTGTTCAAATTTCATCTGATTAAGAATGAGCCATATATGGCCAGCTTAAAAGTTGTAGCTAGCCAAACAATAACACACATAATTTTTTCTAATGAACAATCCCCCATTAGCTAGGTTTCAGTCCTTGTAGTTTAAAATCAAATAGTTTAATAGGTTATTGTAGAACCATGCCCATTTTAAACAAATGCCCCACCCCTAACTAAAGTACATTCTCTGCCTACAATGGATTGCTGGACACACAGCATAAACTGTGGACTACAGGATACACCCCAGAGGCGAGGAGGAGGAAATCAGTATTCCTGTCTTAGGGGGACAAGACTTGTTCTGTCCCACTTATTTGTAATTGTTCTCTGTTGTATTGTACTGCAATGGGTAACTAGTTCCCGTGCCACCTCCTCCCATGCTCGCCTCCAGGACTTCTCCCGAGCTTCTCCCATCCTATGGAACTCCCTCCCTACCCCAACCTGTCCCGCTATCTCCTAATCTATCCACCTTTAGATGATCCCTGAAAACCTTTCTCTTTAAAGAAGCCTATCCTGCTTCTAACTAGTAAACTGCCTTTTATTTCCTCCATCAGCTCATCCTCCCACAGCTATTACCTTTTGTATCACTCAACCATTCCTTCTAGATTGTAAGCTTTAATGAGTAGGGCCCTCTGTTTCCTCTTGTACCAAATTGTATTGTAACTGTAATGTATATCTTCATTTTGTAAAGTGCTGCGCAAACTGTTGGCACTATATAAATCCTGCATAATAATAATAACTGTTGATTTGAAATATGCTAATATCTAATGTCGGTATTGAGCCACATCAACTTGTTTACCATGTTATTTGAGATCTCTCTCTATTTCCTCTCCTGTTTAGTGCTAGTTTGTTTAACCCTAGCTGGACCCTCTCAGTTTCTTCCATGTTCCCTCAGTCAGTGTTAGTTCTTTGCAGAGAAAGGGCTTAGAAAAGTCATTGTCTTCTTACACTTCAAAAGACTGGAAGAACATCCTCTGCAATTATCTGAAGTAAAATTGTGTTGGATTCAACTTCTGTGGCTTATTGAAAAGTTAAGCTGCCTGAAGATGGTGTCAAGTTGGCAGCTGAAAATACTGTCTAAACAGACTGGATCTAAATAGGTATGTCAATGCATAAAGCAGCATTTGCAACAGACCAATGCTGCTCCTCCAGAGATACATTACATTGAGTAAGTGTTGCCAATGCAACCAACACATCAAGGACAAGGACTGTAGGCTGCAATATATTACATTTTTGTTCCTAGTTTTAGAGGAGAAAATATATAAGCGTTTTACATAATGTATTATTGTCAGGAATAAAAAAATAAATAAATAAAAACGTTCATGTTAAGTTCATTATTATGTAAAATATGCATATTAATCGTTTCAAGAGATGTCTAGATGCTCAGGAAAATTTAGCAGTGTCAATGTCTATGACCAATTTGCATACCTAAATAATTTGTATACACTACACATTTTTAAGGACTTATAAGATTTTTATTAGAAACACCATAGAAAAAACAGATTTGTTTTTAGTATAGGCTTACAGATGGTTTCTATATTTTAAACAATGTATTATTATTTTTGATGCAACAGCATCTGATATCTTAACCAAAAATTGATGACACCCTAGATCAGGGGTAGGCAACCTGCGGCTCTCCAGCTGTTGCAGGACTACAAGTTCCATCATGTCTCTGCAAATCATAGCTGTAACTGTCAGTTTTGTAATGTTGCAATGCCTCATGGGAAATGTAGTTCCACAACAGCTAGAGAGCCGCAGGTTGCCTACACCTGCCCTAGATGAACACTGCAGACTGAAAATGGTAGAGTGCATGGAAATGTCATTCATTCATTTATGCATGTATGTCCAGTGTGTATTTATTACAGGCATTTATTTAGTGCTGACTATTTATGCAGTGCTTTACATAATGTACAGTCACAGCAGTCCCTGCTCTCAAGGAGCTTACAATCTAAGGTCTCAATCTCACATACATACACACACAGTATACTAAGGCCAATTTAGAAATTTAGACAGGAACCATTTAACCTACCAGCATGTCTTTTGGTGCGTGAACATACTCATTCATTGACATGCAAGACTGGAAGCTTGTGTTCAATATGACAACATATCATTCACTGATATAATTGAGCTGGATATTATTAATTTCCTTTTATAAATAGAGGAAATGAAAATGATGTTTACTTTTTTTAACAATGTGCAATACAGAAATTATGTAGTTGTGAGTTGTGACTGTATTGATTGAATTGGTCGGCAATGAGTCTGTCATTGCCTTAACAGTTTTCTTTTCTTGATTATTGGTTTGACATTTTTGCCATTTGAATGCCTTTCTTTATGTCCTGTGAAGCAACCATCATTTGGTGAAATGTAGTCTGCACAACGTGAAACTTAATGTCAATGAATTTCATTTTCATGTTAAGTACAAGTCACATATATTGATTTATGTGACTTTGACCTTAAACATATGCCATTGATTCCAAACTCCTAATTGGACATAGTCATTATGATTTTCTGCAAAGTGAATTCCTGTCCATTACTGTAACATCAATATTCTTGATAACATTTTCTAAGGCTAAATAAGGGAACAATATATTTAAAGCACTTTAGAACATATCCTTTTCAGAATTTACTCAATCAGTAGCCATAATTTACGTATCACAAAATCACTTGCTAGACGTTGCTGCTTCCGAGAAAATGAAAACTTTACTTGTCATGTTTATTGGGATTATGGCCAAGTGCCAAACTGAGGCATGCAATGCTACCAATATGAGTACCGATTGTGCAAGGAACGTGTAGGGAAAAATAACGAAGTAATAAAAACTTGGTATGATTATTAGAAGCTTTGATTATTGCACACAAGTATAATGTGTGCAACCAGCAATGCTGGTTAGTTCCAGTGTTTGGAGTGCATGCACCTGAGTATTGTTCCGCTCTTCCATTTTCCGTTTATAAAATGCGCAATATACGCCACTGGCCACACCCCTGATGATGTCTTTCTCATGACAAAACACGTTGGGTGGAGCTTTTGGAGCGTATGCGCCTGAGTGCTGTTACGCTCTTCCATTTTCCAAGTATAAAATGCATGATGTATATCACTGGCCAAACCCAGACGATGTCTTTCTTAGTCCTCATGCACACTGGATGTTTTTACAGCTGCTGTTTTTGGTTTTTGGCATTTTATTCTACAGCCAGCAAACTCCCCAGCATGCACACATAGGCTTTAATCAGCACTTTTTGGCTGGAAAAAAACCCCAGAACTTTTTAGCTGTAAAAACACTCTAACACTCGCAAACATGGGAAAACACAGTAAATTGTGGTAAAAAGTGTCAAACCGGGGTTTTGAGGCTTTTTTTTAGCAAAAATTTTTTTTTTTGGAAAAAATGCTAAAAACCGCAAATATGGAAAAACGCGGCTTAACCCTAATAATTGCAGAAAAACTTGTGTTTTCAACGTAACTTTATACAGCTAACGCTACCGGCGTTTTTGAGATGCCCATTGTGCATGAGGACTTATGGCTACCATGTTGGGTGGATCTACAGCGTGTGATGTCATCGTGCAACAGATCACCACCATCTTGTTGGTTGGAAACTTCTTATTGTTACTTTCAATGCCGATTTTATTTCGATCTACTGTATGTAGGTGTAATTTTGTTTTATAAATTTGAGCTGCTTAGGTTTACTGCACTATGAGGCGGTTCTGTTTTCCTTCCTACCTATGTATTTGGGAGAATTAGAACATTTTTTTGGCTGAATTGCTGAAAGTGCATCACAATGGATAAGGTCCAGTTTGGAAAACACCAGCAATGATTGTGTGAAACATGTGCTGTCTGACTGCAAGATTGGTTGTCAATAAATTGCGGTAAGAGGCTGTGTGTTTCTTGGTAGAGGATCTCCTCTTTTACTGGCATCACTATTTCATCAGACACACTGGTTGGGGGGATCCCAGGTGTACCTCTTGGATATCCTCTGAGGACTGCACATTTGGACTTTTGTGCACTGCTTTTTATTATTATGTATTCTGATATGCCATGTGTAACTTTAGATGATTAACACTACATTTTACCATTTTATTACACAAGTATAAGTATCTTACAATATATCTGTGCGTAACTGCTGCATAGGTTTGGTTCTAGTGGGTGCAACAGACTTGATGAAACAACTATAAATGTTATCACTCATTGTCTTATGAGATCTGTGGTCTCCTCATGGCGGTTCTACATTTTGGTGATCTCAAACAACTTTTGTCAAAGCTTGATAGCACAAAAACCAAAACAGATCAAGGTAACCTACACCAACAACCACTTGAACGATGAAACGGTTAAAATTGTTGATAGTTTTTTGTTTTTTCAGTGGCCCTACTACATACAGACAAGAGCATTGATGGCCAAGAAAGAAACCCAGATTATTTCATGTGTCATTATGTCATGGCCAGCACATCAGGATTGTTTGCATAGGTGTGTCAAAGTATTAGTGCTCCATCACTTTCATTCCTTCTTCTAAAGCTGGGTGTACATGGACCAAAAATTGGCTAGTTCAGCAGGCACCAACTTCGGTTGGTGTGTACCTTTATGTTCAACAGAAGCCAGTCATTAGACCAGCTTCTGTCAAACAGTCCTGCAGGAAAACCAGCATTTGATCAGTGCATGCAGCTGATGGCTGCGGCGCTGATCTGTGTATTCAAACAGGGGGGAGTCCCTGCTGTCAGGCTACACTAGCACAGCAGAAAAGATCTCTGCATCCACATTGCTTGTCTGGATGAGAGGATCTGTCATCTTTTTTTTTTTTAACCCATTGATTGAACAAAAATAAATTGTCCTTGTTTACCCTGCTTAAGACTCAGTATTTGCCAAGAATAAATAATCTAACAATGATAAATTTAAACATAGTAAAATGCACAAATCCTCAATTCACCAAGAATTTAGCCAAGGACATATATAACTCTTGGCAACACTTTCCTCCTGTAAACCAAACTGATCTCAGCAGAGGAAGTCTATCTCCTCTCCTTTCAATGCCTAACTGAATAAATAATTAAAACATGAAATATATAACATGGACTGCACCAGTATTTCAAGATCTTTTGGGAACATATATCAGCTGTAAATCATATGAATGACCTCTTTGCAAGTAGAATTCATTATACAGGATTAAATTTAAAATAGAGACATGCATTTAAAATTTTACTCAGTAGAAATATTTTTCCTTCAGAATGTTTATATTTATATAGAGTTTCTCCGTTTGCCACTAAAGTCAACTTCAATGGTCTCCTTAAAACTTCTATTCCTTTGAAGTCATTCTGTATTTGTCCTTTCCCAGTCTTCTGGAAACAATCCTAAATAGAGTGCTGTTTAAAGATGTCTGAAAAGGGTAAATATTTTCAGAAGTTTTGAATGCAACCATGTGGTTCAAAGGTGCGCTTACCTCTCTTGTTGTAACATGCCTGCTGCTCTTCATAACTATGTCATTGCTCTTTCCATGAGTGCTCCAAACAGACCATAGCATATATTTAGAATGTAAATGAATGATCTCTAGGCTCTCATATTAGGCTAGCCAGTGGTGGTCTTTGAAGTTAAAGAACCACTTCATGTATAACAGTATGTACCATATCTTAAGAGGATATAGTGGCTAGAATGTGTTTTACTTCTATGTCCTGTTTATAAAGGCTTGAAATTGATATTTTCAACAAATGTAAAAAATAATCTCAATGCAGATTTATGGTCAATAGAAACTGTACAGAGCTCTGTGCACATGCCAATGTAGCCGCCAAACAATCAAATTTTGTGCTCTGCCCAAATAATTTCCACACAGACCACTAAAAGGTGAGGAATTCAGAAGTGGTTTATATATATTTTATTCATAAGGTCCTTCTCAGATGGTGAACATTTCCCATATGATGGAAGAGTGGATGCACAAGGATGGATTTGCACAAGAGTTAAAGCAAAATGTAATACTGTATATTGCAGCTTACTAATCCTTAAATGTGGTGGCTGCATTTATTTTATTTTTGGGGGCTTTTCCCCTATATTTGCACCTAGCAATCTGACCAGTAATACACTTCCTGTGTTAGGATGGCTACTATATCTATGGAGGAGCAACACATTCACCCTTGGACAACAACATTGTCTGAAGAGGGTAGTGTTAAGCTGGGTATACGTAAGACATTTTTTCTCATTCAACCAGAAGTTTGAATAAAAAACTCAAGAGATCGCTGCATACATACAAGTGATGTGGATGCATGGATCTCCCCCACTGCGGTATTGTATTCTGACAGCGTGGGCTCCCCCCATCAGAATACACCAAATGCTGGTTTTTCAGCAGGGCTGTTCGACAGACCAGCTTCTGTTGTACAGACGGGTAGACACAGAGTGAAATTCAGCATTTTTGGTCCGTGTAAACCCAACTTTAGATGGTCTAGTACAGTGGTGGGCAACTGTGGCCCTCCAGCTGTTGTAGAACTACAAGTCCCATGAGGCATTGCAAAACTGACAGTTACAAGCATGACTCCCAAAGGCAGAGGCATGATGGGACTTGTAATTCACCAACAGATGGAGGGCCACAGTTGCCCACCCCTGGTCTAGTAGATTTAGATGGACTTTACATAAGTGACTAAGAAATTAAAGCCTAACTCCAGCTAATGCCTTTCAGACATACTTTTTCCCTTTGGATAAAAGTTTGACTACATGAATAAAAGCTGACCATTGTAGGCACCACTGTCAGTGTTAAATGGTTTGTCTTAACACTAACTTTCACTGCTGCTGCACATCTTGGTCTTCTAAAGGAAGCTGAAAGATAACAGCAGGGCCAACAGGTAGAAAACTATGTTAAGGGGTGGGGATGCAGAAAAACAAAGACTGCTTTGTTAATGCAAGTGACAGACTGCATCATATACACTAACCACTTTATTAGGTACACCTGTTCAATTACTTGGTAACACAAATTGCTAATCAGCCAATCACATTGCAGCAACTCAATACATTTAGACATCTAAATGTGCCGAAGACAGCTTGCTGAAGTTTAAACCAAGCATCAAAATGGGGAAGAAAGGTGATTTAAGTGACTTTAAACATGGCATGCTTGTTGGAGCCAGATGGACTGGTCTGAGTATTTCACAAATTACTGATCTACTGGCAATTTCACGCACAACCATCTATAGGATTTACAGAAATTGGTCCAAAAAAAAAGAAAATATCCAGTGAGCAGAAGTTGCGTGGACGGAAATGCCTTGTTGATGACAGAGGTCAGAGGAGAATGGGCATTTGATTCCAGTTATGACATTCAGATGGTAGGGTCAGAATTTGGTGTAAACAACATGAAAGCATGGATGCATCCTGCCTTGTATCTTCGGTTCAGGCTGGTGGTGGTGGTGTAATGGTGTGGGGGATATTTTCTTGGCACTAACAAAGTGTACCTAATAAAGTGGCCAACAGTGTATGTAATTCTTGATTTAACCTTCACTTTAATAGTTTTGTCTGAAGAATCACTGATGCACTGATTAAAGACTGTTATTCAACACAAGAAACAAGCTCTTTAGACTTTGTGGTTTCGCTGAATTTATGTTGACACATCAGGAATATATACACTGCACAAAAAATTTTAAAGGAACACTTTTCAATCAGAGTATAGCATCAAGTCAATTAAACTCCTGGGATATTGATCTGGTCAGTTAAGTAGCAGAGGGGGTTGTTAATCAGTTTCAGCTGCTTTGGTGTTAATTAAATTAACAACAGGTGCACTAGATGGGCAACAATGAGATGACCCCCAAAACAGGAATGGTTTTACAGGTGGAGGCCACTGACTTTTTTCCCTACTCATCTTTTCTGACTGTTTTTCACTAGTTTTGCATTTGGCTAGGGTCAGTATCACTACTGGTAGCATGAGGCGATACCTGGACCCTACAGAGGTTGAACAGGCAGTCCAACTCCCCCAGGATGGCACATCAATACGTGCCATTGCCAGAAGGTTTGCTGTGTCTCCCAACACAGTCTCAAGAGCATGGAGGAGATTTCAGGAGACAGGCAGTTACTCTAGGAGAGCTGGACAGGGTCGTAGAAGGTCCTTAACCCATCAGAAGGACCTGTATCTGCTCCTTTGTGCAAGGAGGAACAGGCCAGAGCTCTACAAAATGACCTCCAGCAGGCCACTGGTGTGAATGTCTCTGACCAAACAATCAGAAACAGACTTCTAAAGGGTGGCCGGAGAGCTCTAGTGGGCCCTGTGCTCAGTGCCCGGCACCACAGAGCTTAATTGGCATTTGCCACTGAACACCAGAATTTGCATGTCCGCCACTGGAGTCCTGTGCTTTTCACTGATGAGAGCACGTTCACCCTGAGCACATGTGACAGATGTGAAAGGGTCTGGAGAAGCAATGGTGAATGTTATGCTGCCTGTAACATGGTTCAGCATGACTGTTTTGGTGGTGGGTCCCTGATGATCTGGGAAGGCATATACATGGAGGGATGCACAGACCTTTACAGGCTAGACAATGGCCCCCTGACTGCCATTAGGTATTGGGATGAAACCCTTGGACCCATTGTCAGACCCTACACTGGTGCAGTGGGTCCTGGGTTTCTCCTGGTGCACAACAATGCACAAACTCATGTGTCGTGAGTATGCAGGCAGTTCCTGGAGGATGACGGAATTGATACCATTGAATGGCCCCTATGCTCGCCTGACCTAAATCCAATAGAACACCTCTGAGATATCATGTTTCTGTCCATCTGATGCTGCCAGGGTGCACCTCAGACTGTCCAGCTCAGTGATGCCCTGGTCCAGATCTGGGAGGAAATACCCCAGGACACCATCTGTCATCTCATTAGGAGCATGCCCTGACGTTGTCAGGCATGCATACAAGCATGTGGGGGCCATAAAAACTACTACCATGGGGCATCCTTACATTCCTAACACATTACCCAGTCCATATCAGTATAGATATCCAGCATGATATTTTTCCTCATTGAGATCTGTTGTGTTTTCAAAGTGTTCCTTTAATTTTTTTCAGCAGTGTATGAATTGGACTTTTTACACTATTTAGTGTCCATACACATGGGATTTACACAGAGCCAAATATATCAATTGCACTTTCTCATTTATTGAGTATATGAACTGAGAGGTATTTACTAAGATTAAGATTGGAGCAACCAAAAGCTGATTGAATATTATGCAAAGCTTTTTCAAATTCTGTCTGCATGTAGTTTGCTCCTGATGGTGGGGGGTAAAAAATTAAGGATGTTATTTCTGAAAGTTTCTCTGTATGGACCACGACCCAGCAAGGGTGTCTGCTTTCATTACAGATATTCCTTTTTACATTGGAACCATTTCTGTGTCATATAAGGACCAACCCTAACATATTAGATCTCCATACTTCAGTTTGAAAACACAAACTGTTATGCCAATGACTTTTTGTTTTTTCTGACTAAACCACATTTAATTCTGCCCAACCAAAAGGCAGAATTTACAACAGATAGCTTTCTATCAAAATTTGAAATAAATTTTCAAAATCCGGAGGCACTAGACTATTGGCATCTCTTCAAGCCCACTTTCCTTTCAAATGGGTGCCAACTTCCATCACTTATTTAGGTATCCAATTGACTCGCTCTGTGAGAAGTATCTTTTCAGCAAACATCCCTCTGCTACTGATGGCAATACGCCATGATTTGGCTAAATAGAATTGCCTCTCATTTTCCTAGTTCGGCAGAAACAACGTCTTGAAAGTTAACATTTTACTGAGATTCTTTACAAACTCCACACTTTAGTGAGCTCCTAAAGGATACTTAGCCCAAATGCTGCTGACTCACCCTAATCCAGTGTTTCTCAATTCCAGTCCTCATGGACCCCCAACAGGTCATGTTTTCAGGATTTCCCTCAGATGAAACAGCTGTGGTAATTACTAAGGCAGTGAAACTGATCAAATCACCTGTGCAAAATAATGGAAATCCTGAAAACATGACCTGTTGGGGGTCCATGAGGACTGGAGTTGAGAAACACTGCCCTAATCGAAGGGGAGGTCTGGGCTTTCCTCATTTCCTGCAGTACTATAAAGTGGTCCACATGGCTAAAACTCTGGAATGGTGTACTCATGGGCCCTCCAAACTGTGGATTCAATTTGAACAGTCATTAGCTGTAGCCCCTTGCAAGGTTTAGTATGAAGTGTGGGAGAGCTACCCTGTTCTGTAACCTCCCACCCCTTAATTGCAGAAGTAACTAATTTGCCAAAAGTAACTGTTTTATCTAAGGTTCCATTCCAGGCAAGTGTTGTGGATAAGGCTCCTAAAAAGAGAAGTCATCTTGTTAGTGATTCAGTTGTAAGAAGTGTTTCTTTAGGTAATCATGTGGAAGTGTATAAAGAGGTTAGATGTTTACCTGGTGCTATTGTTAGGAGAGATAGAAGCCGTATTTGAAAAATTGTTAAAAAAGCTAGTGAGGAGTACAATGTTGATGGTGTTGTGCACCTTGGCACAAATGATTTGTCCCAGAATGATGTGTGTTCTGTACAGAAGGATTTTTAGTTTTTTTGGATCTTCAACAGTTATGGTGTACTGTTACATTTTCGGAGGTCTTGCCTGTGCATAATGGACAACAAGAGAAAGTACTTCATATAGCAAAGTTCAATGTTTGGTTAAAGGATTGGTGCATATTAGTGATCATATTCTAGGCCTAGTACTGACAAATGGGGATCGACTGTCTAATGTTGAGATGGGAGAAAATTTGGGCTCTAGTTATCACTAGTGTCTTTGGTTTGATATTAAACTAAGAACTGAAAAATCATATACAAAAGCAAAAGTTTTAGATTTCAAAGACAAATTTTGCTGAAAACGGTGAATTTCTAAAAAACAGAAAGAAAGAGGATCCTTAAGCTTACTCTCTATTTGTCAATTGCAAGCAAAGTCCAGGAAGCCAGATTTAAAATTACACCTCACTGGTTCAGAGTCCCCTGAACGTTTCATAAGCTCCTACCACAATCCTCCCCCAACATGTTGGAGTTGTCAGCAAAAGGAGGACTGGAATTGCTTAGTACTACATGCCTTCTGGAAACAGGTAGGAAAGATATTCTTCAAGCTAATGAATATAAACATTGGGACTGACCCAGTGGCTTTTCTCCTACACCTTACTTCTCTACAAAACATTCTCTACTGATACACTTGCTAAACACAGCAAAAACGTGTATCTCCCTTTACTGGAGAAAAACGATCAGTCTTTGGCTAGTAAAGGTTTAGGAAACTGCCCTTATGGAAGAAATTGCAACTTTGGCAAATGGAAAGGAGGAAATTGTTTCATAAAACCTGGTTTTACTGATTTGAGTTTACATTTGCTCCTGAACATTGAGCACTGATGTCTTTGGCAGTTAACTAGTCTTTATGGAGTTTTATCCCTAACTGCTCACTGCCACTGCATGAGCGTATTGGGTGGTTGGGACTCCCAAGAATTTTGACCCTTCTCCTCCACCCCCCCCCTTTTCTTTTTTTCTTTCATCCTCCCCTCTCTGCCACTGTCCATCTTTTCTCCATTTTCAGATGTCTTTGTAATACCTCCCTATACTTTATCTCTTGATCCCCATCTTCTTGCCCATGGGATTATATACTTTATCGGTCTTTTTCTTCTCTGTTTTACTTCTACTGACCTTACCAAGAAAATGTAACTATATTAATTGAAATATGTAACTAGAATTGATTAAAATGGTTCGTATCATTGTGTTTTACATCCATATGCAGTCAGTCTGAATTGGCCCATGCCAATGTGATTGTGATTGGCAATTTTGCTGTGTCTATTCCTCTTGAAAGCTCTTTCTATTGGCAGAACACTGTTTGCCTTTTTGTAATGAACCTAACCTGTGCAGAATCCTAAATAATTTGCAAAAAAAGAAATTGGGAAACAGTAGTGACACAGCAAGAGAATCTGACCTAGTGACAAAAATGTAGTATTAAAACGATAAATTGCATAAAGTGCAGCGCTGCACTTTATGCCATTTATCTTTTGGGGATATAGTGGGTTGTCCTTTTGTGCAGGCTGCTTTTTCCTCCAGTACGCTCACTACCAACTTTTATCTCACTCTGTAGTATTAAAAAGGACTGCTGGGTCTGTTTAAATTGCAGTGAATGTACACTTCCCTCTCCCTAGCCACACAAATTGCAATTCACTGCAAAGTATAAATACTGCTTCTGTCTGCCTCCATGCCAAAGCTCACAGTCCACCCCTGATGTAAACCATAAAAGAATAGCATTTTCAAAAGCATTGTGTATTATTGTTATAAACTACTGCCTTTTTTTAAACAAGGTTTTTTCTTTAAATGTCATCTTTTGATTCATCTTTGTGCTGCCGATCTCTTTGCAGCCACTTCTTATCTACATACAAAAACGGCTGAATGGCATTTCTCTAGGTGGGCTTCTTGATGGTGACAACAGTGGACTATGTGTTCGTAATGTGTGTTCAAACAGCCACTTGTAGTCTCCATCAGAAGCCCATGTGATAAGGTGACAAAACAGGAGCACAGGTGGGGGACAGGGTTGTCCTCTTAAACAGTAATTGCCTGAACAAGGACCTTCATGGTTGATTAACCGGTACTATGTTAATGAAAGCTGCAGATTTAAAAATATTGAAAATAACTTTTGAAAATTACAAGAAGATGAAAGCTTATATTATATTTTTGTCATTTTTTTTACATATACTTTAAATGTAATTTTGACAGCAGCACTGAAGGATAAAACATTCAAATTGTTCAAGCAACTAAACAAATCTTTTACAAGTATAAAACTTTCACCTATTTACTTTGAATCATTCATATACTGTATAATCATCCCTTGGACTATAAAATATACTCACATAAAAATGCAGTGGTGCAAACTTATCATGAAAGAATATAAATTGAGCCAGAGAGCTGTATATATCACACTCATATAGCTCCACAGACAAGAATGATTAGGATGTTCTGTTCTACTTTATTACTTGTATTAATCCAGACTCAGAGGAAGCTGCCAGCACCGCAAGGCTCTGTAACAGTATGTAAGCAACACCTAACTAAAAGTCTGCCAAAGAACAAGCCATTCGTATGATCAAACTTGAACACACCGTGTAATTCAATAGATTCCGACTGGATTGTTACTAGGGAAAGAACATCAGACTTGTGGTACAGGAGCACATGATTATGCGTTCTTCTTATGATTCTTAAACATTATTTGTAAAATCTCATATTAAAAGTGATTTTATGTACTGCACAGTGGTGCAATTTGTTATATGAGGAAAATATTTTTTTTAAGTTTTTAATGGAATTCAAAAAACTCCCCAGACTATAAAAAACCTAGTCTGTTATTCTGTGCCTTGGAATATAGTGTTCTGTCTTTAGCATAATTTCACAAAGGTCAGAAATGTGTTTTTTTTTAACATAATTTAAACTTATTGAACCACAATACATAATTTAGTCTTAAAAAATTCTTCTAGACCACATAATTACTTACCTGAATTTGTGGTCTTGTGACCCTTCAGACCACTCTTCCTAACACTTTTCTGCCACTCTCTCTAATGGTCTTGTTACTGCCCCTTCATGATGCGAAAACATCTTCATGAAGTGCAAATGTCAGGCCAATGCTCAGTGTGGTGTATTGAATGATACTAAACAGCAGAGTGGCTACTTTTCTACTTTTAACACTGCCAGATCCGTTTTTGCATTTTTTTGTACACGTTTTAAAAAATCATTTTAGGCCTGAAGATTACACAAAACCCCCATACATTATATATTTTCTGAAAGTAGATGCCCTAGAGAATAAAATAGTGGAATTTCCAATTTTGTATGTCATACGATACTACCGCAAAGGTCTAAGAAACACATTTCAATTAAAAACACACTAAAGTGGATTTTAGGGCAAACAAACACAATAAATTACCCACATTTTTGGTAAAATATAAAAGACGAGGTTGCACCAACTAAACAGATGCCCAACATGTCAAACCTTAAATTTGTGTGCGCCTGTGAAATGGCAACAAACTTCTGTACCCTATATTTTCTATAGGCAATTCAACAGCCCCCACAGGTCATCAGTTTAGTGTTTTGGAGGTCTTGTGCTAGAATTATTGCTCTCACTCTGGCATACGTGGAACATGTATATCACAATCGACGCTTTCATGCGTAGACGTCCCCAACACGTGGTTACGTTCATATGTGCAAATATGTTGGGGGAGGGGGGAGCTCAACATTTTTTTTCGGGTGGGGGGGGCTGTTATGTGCTTTGGTGTAACTTTACTTTTTTGCAATAAAAAAAAAATTATTTTCTTTTTTGCTTAACTTTTTTTCATCACATAGGGGACACAAAGTCCCCTATGTGACGATTTTTAGATGATAGGTTCTCTGTAATGAGACATTCAGGGTCCAAAAGACCCTGCATGTCTCCACTGGGGTCCACTGAATGTATTGGAATGCAATACATTCAGACGGGGAAAGTGACAGGTTGACCCGGAAGTAATGTCATAAACGTCGCTTTTAGGGTCACAGCAAGTAGGGGAGGAGAGCGGACATGTGTCCACTCTCCTCTTTTCCCTCCACCCACCATGTCAGCCCCGGGCCCGCAGATGGGCAAGCGGAGCCTGGAAAGTATAGTGGGGCGTGCGTGGGGGGATGACGTTTCTGAGGTGTGTGGAAGTAATGGGGCAGCAGTGCAGCCACCTGACAGGCAGGAGTCTGCCTGTCAGTTTTATACACAATCCTGGTAGCTTTATATACCGGATTGTGTGTTAAACCCCCCACTGTCAGGTTCGTATGATGTACGGACCTGTCATCGAAAGAGTTATATAGGCTGACTAATTACAAGATTTAGGACGTGTGATACTAGTTTCAGAAAAAAGCTTGAAATATCACTATGACCCAACTATTTAAAATCTTTTCTAGAAGTACCAAAAATCTGTCCAGACCATTATAGAATATCTTTGTACACTAATTTACCTCTTTTCACACTTTATTTATTTTACTTTGTGATATGCCTAAGGCATGCAGGTATAAATGAGATATTCAATATTAATTTAATCACTTTTCAGGAAGAATGAAGCACTGTTTCATGAACTGTGACAAATGTGTCCACAACTGTAAGTGTTGGTCTAGCTTTAGTTTTGGGATGATGGTGATGCAGAAGCTTATTCGGTCTTAGCAGGGATGCGACGAGGCAGGGGCAGGGGCTATATGTGCAATGGAGGGGGCGTGCTGGGAGCACCCTTCTCTCTGCCTTTCACTGACAGGCAGGGTGATCTCTGTGTACTGGGTGGCCATTGGGAGGAGGCAGGAGCTCTGTGTTTTGGGAAGCTAGGAGGTGAAGGGAGCTCTGAGTATTAAGGGGGCTAGGAGGTGGGGGGGGGGAGCTCTGTGTATTGGGGGTGCTAGGAGGTGGTGGGTGCTCTGTGTATTGGGGGCTAGAAGGTGGATGGAAGATGTGTATTGGGGGTGCTAGGAGGTAGGGGGAGCTCTGTGTATTGGGGATGAGCATATGGTGGGAGCTCTGTGTATTCGGTGGGCTTGGAGGTTGGGGGAGCTTTGTGTATTGGGGGTGCTAGGAGGTGGGGGTGCTCTGTGTATTGGGGGGCTAGGAAGTGGGGGGAGCTCTGTGTATTTGGGGATGCTAGGAGGTGGGGGTGCTCTGTGTATTGCGGGGCTAGGAGGTGGGGGGAGCTCTGCGTATTATGGGAGCTCAGGGGTGTTCTGTGTATTAGGGGAGCTCTGTGTATTGGTGTGCTAGGAGGTGGGGGGGGAGCTCTGTATTGGGGGTAGAAGGTGCGGGGTGCTCTGTGCAATAGGGGGCTAGAAGGTGGAAGGGAGCTCTGTGTATTGGGGGCTAGGAAGTGGGGGGAGCTCTGTGTATTGAGGGATTCTAAAAGGTGGGGGGAACTCTGTGTATGGGGGGTGCTAGGAGGTAGGGGTGCTCTGCGTATTGGGGGCTAGGTGTTTGGGGGAAACTCTGTGTATTGTGGTGCTAGGAGGTGGGGGAAGCTCTCTGTATTGGGAGGCTAGGAGGTGGTAGGAGCTCTGTGTATTCGGGTGCTAGGAGGTGGAGGGGAGCTTTATGTATTGGGGTGCTAAGAGATGGGGGATGTTCTATGTATTGGGGGCTGAGTTGGGGGGAACTGTGTATTGGGGTGCTAGGTGGGGGAGCTGTGTATTGGGGAGCTAGGAGGTGGCAGGAGTTCTGTGTATTTGGGGGGCTAGGAGGTGGGGAGAGCTGTGTATTGGGGGTGCTAGGTGGGTGCTCTGTGTATTGGGGTTAGGTGGGGGGAGTTCTGTATATTGGGGGTGCTAGGAAGTAGGATGAGCTCTGTGTATTGGAGGGTGCTAGGAGGTGGGGGTAGCTCTGTGTATTGGGGGCTAGGAGGTGGGGGAGAGCTCTGTGTATTGGAGGGGTATTGGGAGGTGGGGGAAGCTCTGTGTATTGGGGTTGCTGGGAGCTCTGTGTATTGGGGGGGCTAGGAGGTGGGGGAGAGCTCTGTGTATTGGAGGGGTATTGGGAGGTGGGGGAAGCTCTGTGTATTGGGGTTGCTGGGAGCTCTGTGTATTGGGGGTGCTAGGACATGGGGTAGCTCTGTGTAATGAGGAGGTGCTAGGAGAGGGGGGAGCTCTGTGTACTGAAAGGGTACTGGGAGGTAGGAAAAGCTGTGTATTGGGAGCTGTGCATTGGAGGGTGCTAGCTCTGTATATAGGGGGTGCTACAGGGTGGGGGGGGGGGTGCTGTACTGGGGAGAAGGGAGGGATCTCTGTTCTTGGGGGGGCTAGAAGTTTCGGGAGCTCTGTAGTGGGGGAGTGAGAGGAGGGGTGAGCTTTGTGTACTGGAGGGGTGGAAGAAAGTGGGAGCTCTGCATTGATGCAACGTGGATCAGGGGGGCGCAGTTTCCCATCTTTGTCCTGGGCACCGGTTGACCTTGTCCCAACACTACGTCTTAGGGATCAAGTGATGAGATTTCAGTGCTGGAGTTTTTGGGACTGATTCAGCCTGCATTCATACCTGAGCAGAGTTTGTCTGGTGATTTTGAAGCCTTTTTCACGTTTGTGCTTGTAAATGTACATTTTTACAGCATTTTACAAGCTTCGCACAAGTGTTTTTGCACATGCATCGAACATAAGAGAGTGTGTCATGTGTTCACAGGTGCTTCCATTATATTATATGGGGCAAAAACACCTGATTACACTAGAAATATAATAAAAGCCAGAAAAAAATGTGTGTATAGGAAAGCAGCACTCTACTATCTGAATACTATTATTATTATACAGGATTTATATAGCGCCACCAGTTTGCTCAGTGCTTTACAATATAATACTAGACCAAAAACGTATAAAACAATAAGTGAGCTATCCCTTTAAATTGCAAATATCACTGTAAACATCATAAAATAAATTCTGAAAAAATCAACATACCCTGTTTCCCCTAAAATAAGACCTACCCCCCAAAAAAAGACCTAATGCTATTTTTGGGAATTGCTAAAGTATAAGACCTACCCCGAAAATAAGACCTAGTTGTGCTCAGGGCTTTTTTTCAGCCGGAACATGGCGGAACGCCATTCTGCCACCTCCAGCACTAACCCTGCGCACACCCATAGCTACTGTCTCTTATAAACACAGAAGTGCGGCTGAAGTGACAGCACCATCTGCTCCCACAGAACCTCTCTACCTCTGTATTCACTGTGGGACAGGGAAAGAACAGATATCTGTGGGTGCAGTATGCAGTGTGTTTAGGGGTGGGGCATCTCCTCCTGCAGTCTAATGCATGGAAGCCGATGCCCCAGGGGTGATCACCAGCCAGTGGGGAAGAGGCGGAGTGGTGAGTGCGCTTGGTGTACTGTGTGGGAAGATAGGACCCGAAACGGGAGTTACTATAGAGAGGGGCCGGCTGCTGACAGCTATGTTCTGAAAAGCTAGCTAACCATATGAGGGCAGTGGAGTGGGAGGGGGGATGTGCGTGCAAAGGTGAGCTGCAATCAGGTGTTGCAGAGGTATATTGAGTCAGGTGAGTTGCAAACAATGTGCATAAGTGAGTTGCAGCTGGGGGGGTGCAGAGGTGAGCTGAGTTGCAACCCACCTTTGCTCCCCCCAGCCACAGCTCATCTCTGCAACCCCTGGCCACAGCTCACCTCTGCATCCCACGTCTGCAACTCACCCCTGCACCGTCTGTGGCTCATATCTGCACCGTCTGAAGCTCACCTGTCAAGTCACCCCTGCAACACCTGACTGCAGCTCACAACTGAAATCAGCTGGCCCTCTCCATAGTAACCCTCATCCACAACTGCCTGCAGCTCACCTCTGCACCCCCTGTCCACACCTGTAAATTTAAAAAATAAGACCTACCCAGAAAATAAGACCTAGCGTGTTTTTTTGAGCCAAAAAAAATATGAGTGTCTTATTTTTGGGGAAACACGGGTATGTGCAATAAAGTGCCAAAATAGTTAATGTAAATTCACATATAAAGTGCAACAAAATGCTGTGCCCTAATACTGTGCAATATAAATGTCAGTCAAAAGTACTGCTCCCTAATAAAATCCAAAATGAATCCCGAAGTGCCAACTTTAGCTCCCTACAACACCATGTGCACACATTTCTTACCGGAAAATATTGACCTCTAAAATCACAGGAGTTCAATAGTTTTCATATAAAGATCCAGAATGCCTCTGCTTGCCAGGTCAACTTCAATTGCAGACCTCACGGGAAAAAACTGTAGGTAGGGTAGAAGACCCGTTTCCAACTCCTGCTTTTTAACTCACCACTTGGTCATATTTCCACATTGTCAAAGTTCCTTCCAGCAAAATGTTCCTCCCTCTGCTGATCCTTAGTACTACTGTGACAGAATGGAACCTGACCACATCTTAACTATGCATGTTACAGGGAAAATTTGTTTTATCTTCAATCTGTTACAGCTTACAAAATGATTACCAGTATAAAGCTACAGTAAGGAGACTTTGGGTTTATTTACTAAAGCTGGAGAGTGCAAAATTAGGCTCACGTCTGCATAGAAACCAATCGACTTCTAACCTCAGCCTGTTCAATTAAAGTGGAGTTACACCTGAAAAAGAAAAAAGGTCAGCAACTACAAAAACTTTTTTACACCGGCTGTCTTCTCTCCCTGGCATCTTCAGTGTGGGCACCCGGCTGTGACAGCTTGCAGCTTCACAGCCGGGTGCCCACTGCGCATGTGCGAAAAGAGCTGCGCTTTGTGAATGACCCAGTCTTCTGAGATCTGTCACGTATCCCAGAAGACTATACGGAGGGAGGACAACGTCCGCTTCCAATCGCCTAGGCTATCGCAGCAGACACCTGTCAAATGCGGGTACCTGCTCCCCAAAGGTGCCAATCCTTAATGGAGAGCGGGGGGACAAAGGCTTAAAGCAGTACTTCCCCTTTTGGATGGAGCTCCACTTTAAGTTTTGGCAACAAAACCTAGAAAGTGATTGGTTTCTGTGCAGAAGTGAGCCTGATTTTGCACTCTCCTGCTATAGGGTCCTTCCACATGGGAGAACCCATTTAGCACATCCCTGCTGAGCAAGCGGATGACAGGTCTGTGCCCACTCCACTGCTTCAAAGCTGACGCAGAGCAGCTAGCTCTCAATGGGTGGTCGGATGAAAACGGACCACCTGTTAGTTTCCATCCGACCTGATCCCATGGACGGAAGGGGAATTGGATCCTCATCCAAACACCGCACCATAGAGGAGAATGGAGGTTCCAATCGGGTCCACCTAAAAATTGGGAAGGCGATCGGCTCCAATCGGAACATCCAAGTGAAAGGGGCCTTAGTAAATAAACTCCTTTAAGTCATACACATGTATAACCCAAAACTTTAATCCTTACTTACCAGTTGTCTATTCCTGGACTATTCTTAAATCAACATATTGATAGGTCAGCTCTGCCCCCTGAACCCTAATAGGACCACTCAACCAGATCATAGATGTGAGCTCCATCACCACCTCAGTGTTCTGTAACCAGGCTCGCAACAAAAACAAAAGGAGGGAATGTATGCTGGCATGAGGAGTGTCCAGAAAAGGAACATTACGGTAAGTATGGATAACAATTTTTAGTTTTCCTGGCCACCTCATATGTCAGCATATTCACGGCATGTTGCTAGCAATAAAACTGTCATAACGAATGAAAAACACAGCCCAGGAAATGCTGTTGAACTTTTTACTAGAGTGGAAGGCTGCTTCTCCTACTCTTTCATTCAGTATGGTTGTTTTGGCAAACACCTCAACCAAGTAAGGCCTAATAAAAATATTATGAGTACTCCTTGTGGAATGAGCCTTTAAGTCTTCCAGAGAGAATAGCCCCGACATGGAGTAGGTCTCTTGAATATACTTTACCAACCTGGACACAATCATTCAGAAAGACATCACTGCTTCTTTCTTTGGTCTGTCATATGGGAGATGTTTAGCTCATGTGATAGATGCGTTTGTAGTATGTTCATGGAAGTCAGGAACTGTGGTTAAAGGTTTTCTGGACCACTTTTACTGAAAATGAAAAGAACAGTTCAATGCCTCAGCTGCTCACAGGGGGTATTTGAGATTCACACAGCAAAAATGCAAAAGAAAATGCCTCCCGTCCTCTGGACTTCCTAGTAACCTCAGCTTTCTTGGTCTCCCTGGACTTGTGCAGCTGTCCTGACTCTCCCTCTTGGCTTATAACTAATCTGCACACCTGTATAAACAAACAGCCTGCAGGTCTCCAGCTAGACTTAGGCACAGAATTGAAGGCTCTCCCAAGACACTTTGGGGCCTTCAAACACCAGGCCGATCTAGGACTACAAAACCCAGAGAAAGCTGAAAACACATTCTTCTCCGCTCAGAATATACACACCAGAGCCTTGCACTCTGCTTTAGTACAAAAACTGTGTTGTTTCTATATCCATTTTTTTACAGTGGCAGGGCCTTGAACTGTCAAATACCCCACCTCCCCTTGTTTCAATCCGGAGGGCGAAATACCTGCACTTGTCATTTCTGCTAAGGCACCGCTATGCCAGCCATCAGCCATGTAGGCCCAACCTTTTATTGGGTGTGCTTCCAGGTACACCCTACCCTGAATCTCCTTGGGGTCCCACTGTTCCCAATACTCAGCCTTCTCCCTCTTCTCATGGGTTCCTGGGATTATTCTTTTCGGGGGCTACTCTGTCTTTCCTAATGCCTCTCCCTCTCCTGAAGTTGTAGGGAATCCAATGTGCTTTAACACAGAGCCACTTTCCGCTTTATTTGAACCACCTTCAACCACTCTTGGTGTTCCTTTGGGTGCATCAACCCTTATGTGGTTACCCTTAGCAACCAAAACCTCTGTTACAATAATGTTTTGTGATTAATGGTACATCTCATTGTCACAGACACCATTCTCTCTTTTAGAGTTTCTCTCAGTAACTTACCCTGTACCTCTTTGCAGTTGACATTCAGAATATCTGCTGTGGCATCTATTTTAGCCCCTTTCTTCCTATGTGCTCTAGCGAGTGAGCCTGTATTCATCCCATTTACCAACCACTGCTCAGTTGCACCTCAGACTGCGCCAGGAGACATGCTCCTTGTCACCGCATCAGGCAGACCTACATCAGTTGGGCTGTGGACAAAAGTTCTGCCAGGCATGTGCCCATATGCAGTCTCTTTGGCTGGAGGGGACCAATCTCTGGCCACTCTTCAATACCTTGACATTTTGATCCACACCATTCTGTGCCAACAGCTTTTCAACCACGGCAGGATGAATCGACTTTCCATCAACTGGCTTACACAATGTCAGGAACTGGTTTGCCTGCTGGTGGCACTGTGGTCCTCAGATCTGAAGGTTGTAGTTCCAGTGTCCACCAAGGGATGCCTCCCAGCTGCCAGCAGTTCCTAGGAATTAGTCTTCACCTGATGTTGGCTGCTAGAAGGGTATTATTATTATACAGGATTCATATAGCGCCAACAGTTTACACAGCGCTTTACAACACAAGGGCAGACAGTACAATTACAATACAAATTAATACAGGAGGATTCAGAGGGCCCTGCTCGGTAGAGCTTACAATATAAGAGTATTGATTCCTCCTCTGTTAATTCCATTTTACTTCAGTGTTGCACCTGCTAGCCATATTCCTGCCTGCTGATCCCTGCCTTCTCCTGTACCTTGTATCAACTACCCTGTATCCTGTTACCTCCATTTCTGTTCCCCATGTTTCCAGTCCCAGTTTTGCATATGCCCTGTTAATGTTAGCTCTCCTCCATTTGTATATAGTGTACATAGTTAGGTTGTTGGTTTGGTTTTGCCTCATTGTCATGTTTGTTTTACTTATGGTCTGTTGGTATTGGATTGGTGTTGAATGCATGAATACACTTCATTCTAATCATATTCATTCTTATTCCAGTTTCCTAAGTACAGCTACACTGAACTGGTCATCCCTGCTACTTAATATCTGCATTCCGTATCCCTTACTCATAAGGTCGTTGGTCTGCACCCAACCACTCACACTGTGTGCAGGCCCCCTCTGTTCCACCAGAACAGTATCACAGCTGTCCTGGACAATCTTCGGTTCCAACTCAGAATCCTTGTGAGACTTTTATGGATAACCCTGCAGCTGTCAGTCATTGGAGATATCCCACTATCATCATTATTTATGAATATCTCAACCGTAATACAGCTTTTATTATCATCAGTATTACACCCATTTTCTTGTTTTTTTACAGGCTCTTAGCCTCTTATGCACTGGAGCCTTTGAGCTGCTCCTCACAATACCTTTCCTTTTTCTGAGCTTGCTTCTGTAGCCAGGTGCTTGACTAAGAATGAGAGAAACACTGGCTGCAGCTGCCCTCTGTTGCTGCTGCTTTGTGGTGCTGAACTGAGTAACAGTTATTCAGAAAGAGGGGGAAGCTGCTGAGTAGGAAGAGGTCAATAGACTGAAACAGGAAGCAGTGCACTGTAGAAACTGTAATCTTGAGGAGAGACTCCACTGTATAATCAAGAGCGTTTGAACTACATTCCCCAGAGAGAAGATTGCTGGGAGTAGGGGAAATAGCTGCATTTTGCCAAGCTGCATAGGACACAGCTTCCTCTTGCTGTGAGGGAGATTGGAGTGTACACATCACTGTCCAGTGTGCATCATCACTGCAGCATATCGGCAGCCTGAGGGGGATTTGAAGTGCTGAGTTCAGGGGTGCCAACAGTCGCCCGGGTGCAGAACAAATAGATTACTGATCCTTATGTGTGACTGGATGAGCAGCTGCGTTATCGCTGTACTGTCTGCTGCTAGAGAGTCCTTTAGAAACTGACAATAACTACAGCCATCTAGTAGCTGTGTTGCTGCCTGCAAGCTTCACTTTTCTTATGTGCACCAATGGTACAACTAGGCCCCAACACTAACATGCCAAAACGTTAGGAGTACACTACATAGAGTGCAGAGTTCAGGGATAGACTACATACATAGAGTGCTGAGTTCAGGGATAGGCTACATACATAGAGTGCAGAGTTCAGGGATAGACTACATACATAGAGTGCTGAGTTCAGGGATAGGCTACATACATAGAGTGCTGAGTTCAGGGATAGGCTACATACATAGAGTGCTGAGTTCAGGGATAGACTACATACATAGAGTGCAGAGTTCAGGGATAGGCTACATACATAGAGTGCAGAGTTCAGGGATAGGCTACATACATAGAGTGCTGAGTTCAGGGATAGACTACATACATAGAGTGCTGAGTTCAGAAGTGTGCTGCATACAGAGTGAAGAGTTCAAGGGCACACTACACAGTGCAGAGTTCAGGGATGCAATACACAGAGTGCAGAGTTCAGGAGCGTGTTGCATAGAGTTCAAAGGTGCAATAAATAGTGCAGAGTTCAGGGTTGTTATACAGATTGCAGTTCAGGGTTGTGCTACACAGAGTGCAGAGTTCATCCCTGTTCCATAGTTGCTTACCTCTACATCCACCACCAACATTACTTTCACCCATCTTCAGCTCTGAGCTCTGTACAGATCTCCTACTCCTTAACCCTGGGTTCACATCTGTGCAGGTGGTGCCGCTGCAGATCCGCACAGAAATCTGTGCAGCCCTACCACCCTCAGAGAAATGCGGACCCGCGGGCAGGTACTATTAGTTCTAATGGCACGCTGCCTGCACTAAGTGGGATTTGCTCAGGAGAGCCCATCTGTGGGAGCCGCAGGGAAAAGCTATGACTTGTAAACAGAGAAGCCAGACTTGTGTGTGTAAAAGTAATGTCAGTGAGCAGGGTGCAGAGGCCCTGAGCCAGAGGTGGCAGAACTGAGTCCCACCAAATTCCAGCTGGAAAGAAAGCCCTAAAGTCACACATTCACCACAGACTACTATCACTGGAACAGGCGGACATACATGTTCATAACAAACCATTCCTCACATAATAGTGTGAAAATTTCAGCTCAGATTTGACTTCTTCCTCACAACTTTCCAAACAAAATATAAAAACCTCGCTGCCTTAACCGCTGTTAAACGTTCTCCATCTGTTTCCAGCTGAAGCAATGATAACAAGGAATGTTTGTAGCAGAACACAGCACAGAGTAGGCAGAGATTGGCGCCTATGAAGGGCCCGCTGTCACGAGGCGATCACTGACGAAATGATGTGTGCTGTGAGGAAGAGCTCCGTCCCGGACCTGGCGTTCTCCTCACAACCTCTGCCCCAGTCTCAACACAGCCCGTACTATTGTCACCTTTAGCCAGACCGCCAAACTCTCCCGCGCTCTGCCAGACTTGTCCATCTGACGCAATCCACCCCCCGCCATTTCCCTCCCTGCCAGCTGCCAGTCTCGCGCCGTCGCGCGCCTGCTTTCGGTTACCATGGCAACTGTCGCGTGGCATGCATGCGTCCTACTCGCTGCGAGCTGTGTGGAGGAGCTTGTAGGGTTGTAGCCGCCCAGCCTCTTCTTGCCATAGACTGGAGGAAACCGGTCCACATGAGGCGTGCCCGCGCAGTGCCTGTGCTATAGATTTACACAACCCGTCACCGTCTGTTACAGCTGGGAGCATAACCGTTTGGTATATGAGGAAGCATACTGGACCCTGTAGTGCGGGTATCCTGGACCCTGTAGTGCGGGTATACTGGAAGCTGTAGTGCGGGTATACTGGACCCTGTAGTGCGGGTATCCTGGACCCTGTAGTGCGGGTATACTGGACCCTGTAGTGCGGGTATACTGGACCCTGTAGTGCGGGTATACTGGACGCTGTAGTGCTGGTATACTGGAAGCTGTAGTGCGGGTATACTGGAACCTGTAGTGCGGGTATACTGGAAGCTGTAGTGCGGGTATACTGGAACCTGTAGTGCGGGTATACTGGAACCTGTAGTGTGGGTATACTGGAACCTGTAGTGCGGGTATACTGGACCCTGTAGTGCGGGTATACTGGAACCTGTAGTGTGGGTATACTGGACCCTGTAGTGCGGGTATACTGGAACCTGTAGTGCGGGTATCCTGGACCCTGTAGTGCGGGTATACTGGACCCTGTAGTGCGGGTATCCTGGACCCTGTAGTGCGGGTATACTGGAACCTGTAGTGCGGGTATACTGGAACCTGTAGTGTGGGTATACTGGAACCTGTAGTGCGGGTATACTGGACCCTGTAGTGCGGGTATACTGGAACCTGTAGTGCGGGTATACTGGACCCTGTAGTGCGGGTATACTGGAACCTGTAGTGTGGGTATACTGGACCCTGTAGTGCGGGTATACTGGACGCTGTAGTGCTGGTATACTGGAAGCTGTAGTGCGGGTATACTGGAACCTGTAGTGCGGGTATACTGGAAGCTGTAGTGCGGGTATACTGGAACCTGTAGTGCGGGTATACTGGAACCTGTAGTGTGGGTATACTGGAACCTGTAGTGCGGGTATACTGGACCCTGTAGTGCGGGTATACTGGAACCTGTAGTGTGGGTATACTGGACCCTGTAGTGCGGGTATACTGGAACCTGTAGTGCGGGTATCCTGGACCCTGTAGTGCGGGTATACTGGACCCTGTAGTGCGGGTATCCTGGACCCTGTAGTGCGGGTATACTGGAACCTGTAGTGCGGGTATACTGGAACCTGTAGTGCGGGTATACTGGAACCTGTAGTGCGGGTATACTGGACCCTGTAGTGCGGGTATACTGGAACCTGTAGTGCGGGTATACTGGACCCTGTAGTGCGGGTATACTGGAACCTGTAGTGCGGGTATCCTGGACCCTGTAGTGCGGGTATACTGGACCCTGTAGTGCGGGTATCCTGGACCCTGTAGTGCGGGTATACTGGACGCTGTAGTGCGGGTATACTGGACCCTGTAGTGCGGGTATACTAGAATCTGTAGTGCGGGTATACTGGACCCTGTAGTGCGGGTATACTGGACCCTGTAGTGCGGGTATACTGGAACCTGTAGTGCGGGTATCCTGGACGCTGTAGTGCTGGTATACTGGAAGCTGTAGTGCGGGTATACTGGACCCTGTAGTGCGGGTATACTGGACGCTGTAGTGCGGGTATACTGGACCCTGTAGTGCGGGTATACTAGAATCTGTAGTGCGGGTATACTGGACCCTGTAGTGCGGGTATACTGGACCCTGTAGTGCGGGTACACTGGAACCTGTAGTGCGGGTATCCTGGACGCTGTAGTGCTGGTATACTGGAAGCTGTAGTGCGGGTATACTAGAATCTGTAGTGCGGGTATACTGGACCCTGTAGTGCGGGTATACTGGACCCTGTAGTGCGGGTATACTGGAACCTGTAGTGCGGGTATCCTGGACCCTGTAGTGCGGGTATACTGGACGCTGTAGTGCTGGTATACTGGAAGCTGTAGTGCGGGTATACTGGAAGCTGTAGTGCGGGTATACTGGACCCTGTAGTGCGGGTATACTGGAACCTGTAGTGCGGGTATACTGGACCCTGTAGTGCGGGTATACTGGACCCTGTAGTGCGGGTATACTGGAACCTGTAGTGCGGGTATACTGGAACCTGTAGTGCGGGTATACTGGACCCTGTAGTGCGGGTATACTGGAACCTGTAGTGCGGGTATACTGGACCCTGTAGTGCGGGTATACTGGAATCTGTAGTGCTGGTATACTGGACCCTGTAGTGCGGGTATCCTGGAACCTGTAGTGCGGGTATCCTGGACCCTGTAGTGCGGGTATCCTGGAACCTGTAGTGCGGGTATCCTGGACCCTGTAGTGCGGGTATACTGGACCCTGTAGTGCGGGTATACTGGAACCTGTAGTGCGGGTATACTGGAACCTGTAGTGCGGGTATACTGGACCCTGTAGTGCGGGTATACTGGACGCTGTAATGCTGGTATACTGGAACCTGTAGTGCGGGTATACTGGACCCTGTAGTGCGGGTATACTGGACCCTGTAGTGCGGGTATACTGGACCCTGTAGTGCTGGTATACTGGAAGCTGTAGTGCGGGTATACTGGACCCTGTAGTGCGGGTATACTGGAAGCTGTAGTGCGGGTATACTGGACCCTGTAGTGCGGGTATACTGGAATCTGTAGTGCTGGTATACTGGACCCTGTAGTGCGGGTATCCTGGACCCTGTAGTGCGGGTATCCTGGAACCTGTAGTGCGGGTATCCTGGACCCTGTAGTGCGGGTATCCTGGACCCTGTAGTGCGGGTATCCTGGAACCTGTAGTGCGGGTATACTGGAACCTGTAGTGCGGGTATACTGGAAGCTGCCGGGTCTCATTCCTACTTTAACACCAGTATAGTAGGCCCCCCGTGTGCATCAATTACAGGCGTTTTGGGGCACCCAGGGAGCACAGGTATGGCGTCCAGCCTCACTGCCAGCCACTTGCTGGAATCTATGACAGGCTGAACTATGCTCTTCCTGCACACTACTGCGTGACTATTGCATTTTAGGACCATGTGCGTTCTTCATCCAAATACAGAATTCCTGCGTTGTGGGCATGCATGCCTCAATGGCCAATTATTTCATGCCACGGGTCCATAAAGTGATTATTAAACCCTGAGCTCTGGTTCACATACATGTGGCCGTGCGGGCTGCGTTTTGCACAGGCACAAGAGCCCATTCATTTGAATGGACTCGTGACACACAGAAGTCCCTGCAAGTCTTTGGAAAACAGCCCGCACGGGTACCTCGGTTCCCAGTACAATTGCATTCTCCAGTGCGGGCGGCGTGCCATTAGAACTTATGGCACCCGCCCGCGGGTCCGCATTCCTCTGTGTGGGTGGTACGGCTGCACGGATTTTCGTGCGGATCCGCAGCGGTACCATCTGCACAGATGTGAACAGGGGCGGACTGACTATTGGGGAACGTAGGCATTGCCCGAGGGCCTGGGGTCAGTAGGGGGCCCCATGAGATGTTCCTGGTACCTTTCATATGCTTTTTTGGGTGTGGTTTGAGTGTGGGCAAGGACACAGGGGCCCCATGATCCCCTATTGCCCTTGGGCCCCATGAGTTGTCAGTCCGCCCCTGGATGTGAACCTAGGGTGAATAAGGCTCCATGTACACTGCAGCTGATAAACACGTTCAGGAGCTGTTCAGCATTTTTTTTCAGCAGCCCCTGAACTTTCCCTAATGTTTTCCTATGTGTTCATGTACACTCCGTCGTTTACAGGCAGTTGAGTTTACAGTCGTTTTTTGAACGCACCAAACTTGCGTTCAGGAGTAGCTTTTATCAGTGTTTTAAACGCTTGTAAACACGGCTAACCACGTTTATAGGCGTTTGTGTTTGGAATTTTTTTTAACTCTTCCATTTCCAGATGCTGTTAGAGCCTTTTTTCATCATGAAAAATGCATGCAAAGCGTTTTCCTGGTACTCAAATGGACCTGGTACACCATTCTTTGAGGTTTCGCATGAAAGAAAATATGTTAGACACTGCTGCAATAATTTCTGCACAGAAATGAGCTGGAACATATGCAAACACCACAAAAAAAAAAAGACAGCTAATCTCAACAAATACTGCTCTCTTTGCTTCTGCTCTCTCTCTTTCTCTAAAAATGTCTGAAATAGTTAATTTTTTACTGTTTTTCAGTGCATTCTGGACATTTGGGAAGGTCTCCTGAGGTTATCTTTAAAAAACGCTTCTAAGCACAAACGTGCATAAACGCAGTATGCAAACGCGGCTAAACAGACATTTTTTAACCTACGTTTTCCAGCAGTTTCCATCGTTCAGAAGTGTCCCATGTACATGAAGCCTAAAAGTGTGTTCTAGTGAAGTTTAGCTAGATGCTGGACGTAAAAGGAGACATTTCCCTCTTTGCAGGTTACTTTCACTTTTTACTGTTATGATGAATAATGTGTTGCACTATCCCCTCCAATCAGCAGAGAGAGAACTATAGCCAGAAAAGCCTATGCAGAACGGTGAGGATCATGAGAACTGTAGTCGGAAATATAAATCACAAAATGGGACTTATGAACCTTTACATTAAAGTTCCCATGGAACAGATTTGACAAGACTGCACTGGAAACCTCTTTGTGTCTGTAGCGTAGGAGCCAAGGTGTGCGCATCATTTTTAGTGCAAACAGATCATCCAGGGGGAAAGTGACCAGAGATAGACCTGGGTGTGGAGACATATGGGGAAACGTAGCACAGACCACAGTGACCACATCTGTACCACTGATGCAGGGAGAATGGAGCATCCTTTCACCCTCTACTTCCCACTGCTAATCAGCAGAGGCATTCTGTGGAAAGACTGAGGGGGCCCCTTTCTAAAACAAGAGTTCACAGCTGCACCACAGGGACTAGTGAGAGGGCTCAATGCCTCTTGTTCATACTGCCGGAAATGATTAAGTTACTGCAGGCAGGGCATTAGGGTACTGCACCTATACTGCACCTATACCACATGTTTACTGCATCTTTATGGGCAGCACAGTGGCTAAATGGTTAGCACTTCTGCTTGGCAGTACTCGGATCATTGGTTCGAATCTCACCCATGGCCCCACCTGCCTGGAGTTTGCATGTTCTCCCTGTGCCTGAGGGGGTTTCCTTCAGGTACTTCAATTTCCTCCCACACTCCAAATACATGCTGGTAGGTTAATTGGCTTCTGTCTAAATTGGCCCTAGTATATGAATGTAAGTTAGGGACCTTAGATTGCATGCCCCTTGAGGGATAGGGACCTATTGTGAATGTACAATATATATGTAAAGAACTGCATAAATTGACAGTGTTATAAAAGTACATAAAATAAATCTTTGCCACACTTATACTTCATGTTGGTTTACTAAAACTGTCATTAAGTGCATCAACACTTCTTAAAGGGCCCCAACAATAGCTGGCAGAAGAACAACATAAAGGACTGTCCCTCCTGCAAAACCATCCTGCAAGTCGTCCCCTTTATCCTTTCTCCAGTTTGCTTCATTTCTATGGACAGTGCATGTCCAGTCTGTCTAGGCCTAGCATAGTTGCCATTAATGCACTTTGGCAGTATAGTTCGTGTGTTTCGTAAACCAATCTTTGTTACTTCCTACTGCTGCACTCCAGGTGACCTTGCTTCTGCTTCTGCTGATCTGGATGCTAAGTGTCATCCTATGCCTAGTCCTTATTACTAATCACCCTGTATGCTAAATTGTGTTATTACCATTGTCAATCCATTTCAATGCCTACTTTGTTGCCAACCATATCAGGTGTCAAAATATATTCAGTTTGCCTTTACTAACTGGTTCACTGCCTGTTTTCTTTGATATAGTGTTTCTACTGTGTACTAAGTATTACGTTCAGTGATTTTCTGCGAAAGTTCATGCTTTGTACACTCAACCTAGTGTGTCAGAGGAGCTAAGGTTCTTAAAAAGAGGCAAGGAACAGATGACTCATCCTAACTAGCGCCTGCTACGTGGGTAGCGCTACAAAAGTGTAGCACCCTCCTAGTTTAGCTAGCGGGGAGCTAGATCCTAATGGTTAGACAGGAGCTGTTAGCAGCTCAGGCGTAATAGAGGGGTCAAATTGTGGTCAGGGCTGAGAGGCTCTGCAGGTCAGCCCCTCTGGAATTTACCCGTGCTCTGAGGAGGAGGGCCTTGGAGGCAGTGGGTTGATCTGAGGAGTGGCTGGCTGCACTCTTGAGTGATCTCAGCCAATCCCCAACAGGGAATGCAGCCACCACACCTAAGAATTGGTAAGCAGCAATATATTACATTTTTGGTTTTGGGTATATCACTGCTTTAAAGTGGAACTAAAGTTCCAGACTTGCAATGTGTCTTTTGCAATAAAATAAACCTTTGTGCCTGCTCCCAGTCTTCATTGGAATGTACACTGAGCTGTACAAGTGCACAGTGCCAGTCTGCTGGTATGACTGAACTTCTGCACATGTGCAGGGGTTAGGGTCCGCCTGGCAGTGCCTCTAGCAGCCCACAGCACGGAGTTCCTCAGGGCGCGGGGTCTAAGTCCCAATCTGCTATTCACCAGGGCCCCTGATGGTGGGCATGGACTTGGTGCAGACTGAGACCAGGTCGCGACCCCTGAGTGTGTCCGGCAGTGGTAGAGAGCACCGTCAGAGGTGTGCGAGAAACGGAGTCTGATGTGAAGAGGCTGGCAGACTTATTGTCAGGGAGTGATCTGTGCGGGATGGATGGATGGATTGTCTGGGTAGCGTGAAGCGAAGTCAGACAGGCCGGGTCGGTATTGTGCGGGCAGCGAGGTACCAGAGGAGTAAGAAGAGAATGGTCGGAGTCACAAGCCAGGTTCAGCAATTAGCGGGCAGCGCGGTACCAAGGATCAGGCAGAAGGATGGTCAGGCAAGCCAGGGGTTAATCAGGAGAAGCCAGCAGGGTCAGGTACAAAGCAGAGGTCGGCAAGGGAATAATCACAGGAACAAGAATCAGGAACAGAGCAGGTAATACCAAACGGCAATTTGACATACCTCTGTTCTTGTTTAAATAGCCCGTCCTGCGCTGTCATTGGTGCCAGGCACGTGTCCGCGATCACGAGTGCGCATGCGTGGCCAATGCCACAGCCGTGCTCGTCCAGGACCCGTCGCCCGCCGGCTAGAGCGTGTTGGCGTTCTGCGCATGCGCCACCCGGCGCGATGCTGCAGAACACCGGCGTCCTGACAGCAGGAGTGACATCATCCTGTGCCAGCCACTGTAGACAACCACAACATTGCACCTAGTAGAACCTTCCCTGAAGAGATGCCAGTCCGTTAAAGGAAAGGTAAGTATTGGGACTTTCGTTCTACTTTAAGTTGAGGGAATAGTTTCTGAGAAATAGGGCCAACAAGCCATTTGCACCTTTGGGAACAGCCAAATAAGGTATGGATTCAGATTTCCTTGAATATCTTCTAAGACTGACAGCTAAAGTGCCAAAGGTCTGTGGAACTGTATTTGCTGCAAACTAAGGATCCTTTGATGACTGCAAAGTTTGATAAAGTGAATATGTGAACATTTCAGCAGGAAACTTTGGGGCGCCTGGTGCTAGATACTGTAATGCAACTTTGAGATTTTGTGATAGATTTACCTGGCACAAGACAAAAGCATTCCTCCTTAATTTTATCCCAGTCTGAGCTCTTTCATTTAAAGGCTTTCAGGCATAATGTGCAATGTGTCATGATGGAAAACAGGTGTTAGTACTCCTAACATACTACACCTAAAATACTTATAGCGGACCTGTACTTAAAGTGGAACTTTAACCAATAGATAAACATTTGGCAGACGGGCAGGATTTTTAATGTGGAAGAGACATACTGGGTTTGATTTACTAAAACTGGAGAGTGCAAAATCGGGTGCAGCTCTGCATAGAAATCAATCAGCTTCAGGTTTTATTGTCAAAGCTTAAAGTGATATTAACTGCTTCCACTTCGCCCTATAGGAGAAATACTGCTACAGGGCGGCACAGTTGCGCAAAATCATGTATATATACGTGATTTTGCAGTTCTGGGTAGGGGGCATGCGCGCCCTACCCAGGACGCCATTTGTAGCCTCAGCTGTCAATCACCGGGTCCTGGATGGTGATTCCCCGCCAGCACCCCGTGATCTCTGAGGATTTCCAAAGGAGGAGGGACCTGTATGTAAATAATACAGATCTCTCCCCTGTCAGCTCCTGCACACTGCTTTGTATGGCTCTGGATAGCAGTGAAACACACACACAGTAAAACAGCACACAGTTAACCCTTTGATCGCCCCACATGCTAACCCCTTCCTGCCCAGTGTCATTAGTACAGTGTCAGTGCTTTTTATCAGCACTGATCACTGTATTGGTGTCACTGGGGATTTCAGTCCCCCCAGTGTCAGAATGCCTACCCTAGTCCCGCTGAAAGTCACTGATCGCCACCAATACTAGGAAAAAAAAAAAATTCCAGTATATATATCGCCATTTCTAAACGCCATAACTTTCATGTAAACCAATTCATTTACATTGGGGTTTTTTTTTTAGCAAAGACATGTAGCAGAATACAATTTGGCCTAAAAGTTATGACAAAATTTGATTTTTTCTATTTTTTACTGGACATGTTTAATAGCAAAAAGTCAAATATAGGTTTTTTTTTTCAAAACTTCAGTCTTTTTTTGCTTATAGTTCAAAAAATAAACGCACAGGCGATCTAGTACCACCGAAAGAAAGCTTTATTTGTGGGAAAAAAGGAAAGCAATTTATTTTGGGTGCAGTGTTGCATGACCGCGTAATTGTCAGTTAAAATGACGCAGCGCCGTATCGTAAAAAATGGCCTGGTTGAGAAAGGGTAAATCCTCTGGAGGGCAAGCGGTTAAAGGTTTGGCTTTAAAAAAAAAATGTAACATTGGTTTTTCACAGCGCAGTCCTGATCCTCCTCTTTTCTGGTGCCCTGCCAGTGATTCTGGCTCCTGCCCCTCAACCAGTGCTCCATAAGCCACAAAGAGCCACAGCTCAGCCTCCCCCTCCTCATTGGCTCACTGGCTCTGATTGACAGCAATGGGCGACAGTGGCTTTTGCTGCTGTCTCAGTCAATGAGGAAAGTCCAACACAACAAACACTTTTCTCCTGTGCTAGGAAAAGACTCAGTAGACCCAATAGGAGTGTTCTGGAATTTTCTGGAATATGCACTGCTTGCTGCCCTCAACAGACCGGGGTGGTCCAAATACACTGGATGCAAATGGAGAAACAGAAAAAGGGCGCACCGACCTAGTGCATTATCGGTTAAAATATTTATTGAAGAAATAAAGTAAGTATCATACTCACAATAGACATAAAAACACAGGCATGTCAAACTGAACAAGATGTATGATCCAAACAACATCTGAGTCCATAAGATGGAACTCTGGATGACCAACTGGCTAACACGTTTCAAGGACACAACCTCTTCCTCAGAGGGAGTCCTGGGACACCCAAGACTCTTATGCACATCGCTGGATTGAGAGAGGGCTCAGGTGAGTATTAGGGGGTCTGTTGGGGGAGCAGCACACAGAATGTTTTTTACCTACATGCATCACGACCACTTTAGATGAACAAGCTGATTGGCTACCATACAAAGCTGCACCAGATTTTGCACTCTCTAGTTTTAGTAAATCAACCCCACTATGTCTCTAGGGCATTAAACCTGCTTTCCTGCCTGTACACCCAGTACACTGTGCGCACGCAGCTCAGTGTACAAATTTTGGCAGTGCTGAAAAGTGCAGGAGTGACATCTCAGTTGAGCTAAGAAAAATTACTGAAGTCTGGTACCTAGAAGGCGATCTGGTCGAAGATGACAGAAGAAAGCGAGGAGATCCTGGACACTGCAGCGCTGGAGAGTAGGTAAGTATAGTACAGTGTTGTGGATGGCTTTATATGTCATTGTCAGAGTTTTTAATTTTATCCGTTGGGCAACTGGGAGCCAGTGGAGGAATTGGCAGAGAGGGGTGGCGGATACGGAATGGTTAGTGAGGTGGATGAGTCTGGCAGCAGCGTTCATGATAGACTGGAGGGGGGATAGTCTACGATAAGGTAGGCCAATGAGGAGGGAGTTACAGTAGTCGAGGCATGATATGACAAGGGAGTGAATGAGTTGCTTAGTGGTTTCCGGGGTTAGGAACGGTCGTATCTTGGAGATGTTGTGGAGGTGAAGTCTACATGATTTTGACAGCGATTGGATCTGGGGCTGGAAGGACAGATGGGAGTCTAGGATTACTCCTAGTATCCTGGTGTAAGGGGATGGACTGAGGATGGTGTTAGCGATAGTGATGGTGAAGTCAGTGGGGGTAGCGCGGGCAGGGGGGAATACTAGGAGCTCAGTTTTGGAGAGGTTGAGTTTGAGGAAGTGGAGTGCCATCCAGGCCGATATGTCGCTTAGTAGGCTAGTGATACGGGTGGAAACTGAAGGGGTGAGGTGAAGGGTAGACAGATAGATTTGCATGTCATCAGCATAGAGATGGTAGTTGAAGCCGTGGGAGTTTATCAAGTGACCAAGGGAGGAGGTGTAGATGGAGAAGAGAAGGAGTCCAAGGACAGAACCTTGGGGGACCCCTACAGAGAGAGGGAATGAGGAGGAGGTGGCAGTGTTATAGGTAACACTGAATGAGCGCTGTGATAGATAGGAGGAGAACCAGGAGAGAGCGGAGTCGCTGAGGCCAAGAGAGTTGTCAGGGCAGGAGCGGTGAAATGGACGGGCAGGCCTAATGGTAGGGTCACGCACCGACTGAGGACAGCCACCACCCACAGACCGGAGTTCCTTAGGGCGCGGAGTCTAAGCCCCAGGCTTCATTTCACCAGAGCCCCTGATGGTGGGGATGGACTTGACGCAGCCAGAGACCAGGTCGCGGCCCCCAAGTAACCCCAGCTGCGGTAATGGCCGCCGCCAGTGGCGTATAGCTGGTGGGATCCAGATGGGAAACGATAGCTTAGTCGGACAGGCCGGGTCGATAACAGCCTGACAGACAGTACAAGACGGTAGGCAAGAATACACAGGTCACGAGCCAGGTTCAGCAACGGGAGGTCAGATAAAGGGATAAGGCAGAGACTAGTCTTAGACAAAGTCTTCCTCTTCTACTCTTCCTCTTCTTCTTCCTCTTCTTCTTGTTCCTCTTCTACTTCCTCTTCTTCATCCTCTTCTTCCTCATCCTCTTCTTCTTCATCCTCTTCTTCATCCTCTTCTTCATCTTCTTCTTCTTCCTCTTCTTCATCCTCTTCTTCTTCATCCTCTTCTTCATCCTCTTCTTCATCTTCTTCTTCTTCCTCTTCATCCTCTTCTTCTTCATCCTCTTCTTCTTCATCCTCTTCTTCTTCTTCCTCTTCTTCTTCTTCCTCTTCATCTTCCTCTTCTTCTTCCTCTTCTTCATCCTCTTCTTCTTCATCCTCTTCTTCTTCATCCTCTTCTTCTTCATCCTCTTCTTCTTCTTCCTCTTCATATTCTTCATCCTCTTCTTCTTCTTCATCCTCTTCTTCTTCTTCCTCTTCATATTCTTCATCCTCTTCTTCTTCATCCTCTTAATCTTCTTCTTCTTCATCCTCTTCTTCTTCTTCCTCTTCATATTCTTCATCCTCTTCTTCTTCATCCTCTTAATCTTCTTCTTCTTCATCCTCTTCTTCTTCCTCTTCTTCATCCTCTTCTTCTTCTTCCTCTTCTTCTTCCTCTTCTTCTTCATCCTCTTCTTCTTCTTCTTCATCCTCTTCTTCTTCATCCTCTTCTTCATCCTCTTCTTCTTCATCCTCTTCTTCCTCTTCTTCATCCTTTTCTTCTTCATCCTCTTCTTCTTCCTCTTCTTCTTCCTCTTCTTCTTCCTCTTCTTCATCCTCTTTTTCATCCTCTTCTTCTTCATCCTCTTCTTCATCCTCTTCTTCTTCATCCTCTTCTTCTTCATCCTCTTCTTCTTCATCCTCTTAATCTTCTTCTTCATCCTCTTCTTCTTCCTCTTCTTCATCCTCATAATCTTCTTCTTCATCCTCTTCTTCTTCCTCTTCTTCATCATCTTAATCTTCTTCTTCATCCTCTTCTTCTTCCTCTTCTTCATCCTCTTCTTCCTCTTCTTCATCCTCTTCTTCTTCATCCTCTTCTTCTTCATCTTCTTCTTCATCCTCTTCTTCATCCTCTTCTTCTTCATCCTCTTCTTCATCCTCTTCTACTTCTTCCTCTTCTTCTTCTTCATCCTCTTCCTCTTCTTCTTCCTCTTCTTCTTCCTCTTCTTCTTCCTCTTCTTCTTCCTCTTCTTCTCCCTCTTCTCTTTCCTCTTCATATTCTTCATCCTCTTCATCTTCTTCTTCTTCATCCTCTTCTTCTTCCTCTTCTTCATCCTCTTCTTCTTCTTCCTCTTCTTCTTCCTCTTCTTCTTCACCCTCTTCTTCTTCATCCTCTTCTTCTTCCTCTTCTTCATCCTCTTCTTCTTCATCCTCTTCTTCCTCTTCATCCTCTTCTTCTTCATCCTCTTCTTCTTCCTCTTCTTCATCCTCTTTTTCATCCTCTTCTTCTTCATCCTCTTCTTCTTCCTCTTCATCTTCTTCATCCTCTTCTTCTTCATCCTCTTCTTCTTCTTCCTCTTCATCTTCTTCTTCATCCTTTTCTTCTTCCTCTTCTTCATCCTCTTAATCTTCTTCTTCATCCTCTTCTTCTTCCTCTTCTTCTTCTTCATCCTCTTTTTCATCCTCTTCTTCTTCATCTTCTTCTTCATCCTCTTCTTCTTCATCCTCTTCTTCATCCTCTTCTTCATCCTCTTCTACTTCTTCCTCTTCTTCTTCTTCTTCCTCTTCTTCATCCTCTTCTTCTTCCTCTTCTTTATCCTCTTCTTCATCCTCTTCTTCTTTTTCTTCTTCTTTTTGTCTTCCTCTTGCAGGTCACTGCTCATGCGCAGATTTTTTTATCGGTAAAAAGATCGGCCGATTTGCCCATAATTGCCGTGAAAATAGGCCGATCGGCAAAATCGGCCGATTTTTTTCCAACTTTACCGATAAAAAAAATCTGCCAAAATACCGAAAAACGGCCGAACAATTAGCCCACTAACTATCCGAAAATCGGCCGATTTTATTTTTGGCCGAAAAATTGCCGATTTTTGACCCATCTATGGCCTGCATATGTGAGGTTTCTAAAAAAACATCTGACATGTGGGCTTTTATGACAGACTCTGTACAGTATGTCTCTTGGGCCATAAATGCTTTTCCCTGGCTTATCACTTTTATTTTTTATTTATGTACAGATCTGTCCATGTGCAGCTCAGTGTAAAGTCTTGGCATGATTTTGTGCTGGTACAAAGTAACGCTAGGTTGGATGTTGAGGAGGTATATCACTCCAGCCTGGCCAATGAATGCAACCGAAGGCTCAGAACTCAGGAAAGGATTGAGAAAAGATGGAAACATGGACAATGTTGCAACAAGGGGTTGTAGGGACATTGCAGCACTGGAAGGAGTACTTTGCAAAGTAAGTTTGTCATAATGTGCAAATACCATATGCCTATTTGCACATTATGGCAAAAGCCATAATCTTAGTTCCATTTTAACCTCCCTAGCTGTCTGATTATGTCCATATTTCTGTGCTCAAAGCGGTACTTTTTTTGCATGAAAATATGTATTTTTTTTATTGTAGGCCTGTAATTTTTAGGAATAACTCACTGAAATCTGTCCGAACAAGAGTCTAGTAAACATCCCCAGTATGTTACAATTTGAAACACAAAACCATAAATTATAATTTAATAAATAATCATTAAAAATAATAATATAATCATAATAAATTTAATTCAATAATATAATCAAACCAAAAACACTGAAATTTGAAATATAGCGCCAAGTTCGCACATCACTGAGCAAAGTCGCAAAATCGTTTTCAGTGCCTGATGACGAATTTCCCCACGAATCATTATCACTCAAATCTGCAAGTGTTTCTAATTTACTATTGCTGTTCTCTAGCTGGTCTAAAACTGCTTTTGACCTAAAGGGACGCATTTTGGATGCCATGGACATTTCTCAGTTTCTAGGCAGAAAGAACAGTAAAAATGCAGGCAGGGCACAGGACAAAGCACTCGGGACAAAATGTATGTGAAATGGTTTGATACAGTAATGTTTTACTATGCGATTTTAGTGTATTTAGTGAATGTCACTTTTGTCATTTTCAAATTTCCCGCCGTTCCCCTGTACGTCCCGACGCTCGCAGGGGACGGAACCCAGGTGACAGATGCCGGCATCCGCCGGAGGACATTGCCAGGGACACTGCAGGAGGGACATCGCCGGAGCGCAGGACAAGGTAAGTGATCAAGGGATCCCGGAGCAGCGCCGCATGGTATTCCCAAGTGTAGCTTGGGGTTACCGATTGTGGTACTGAAACTTTACCCCGAGCTACACTCGGGAATACCTCCAGGGGGGTTAAAGTACATCTTAAAACTGCATGTCTATTTAGTACTAGTTCACAGGGTGACAACCTGCAGCAATTTCACTGCAATTTCACTGCAAGATGAACAACCTTGTCATCCTGCAAATTAAATGAGAAAATAAAGGATCTACTGGCAGGCGCAATGGATAGTAAAACTATGATATAAAGGATACTCAGAAAAACAAAAACTGCTGTGTTAAAGGAGGAGTATAGCCAAATCTTTTTGGCTGTACTCCCATGGATCACAGGAGTGCAGTTTGTTCTGCACTCCTGCTAAAGCCTACTGTCAGCTAACAGCACATAGCAAGTCCAGTCTTTGAAAAGAACCCGACCCTAGATAGCTGCTGTGAGCCTGAGCCAGCTGCTCCTGCCCCTTCCACAACCTGCTGTTCCAGTGAGCGCTGGAGGGATCAGAGCAGAGAGCTGCTGATTGACAGTTACCAGCTCTCTGCAGCCTGAAGACTGTGAACTGAGCAATAAGCAATCTGTGATTGCTCATCTCTCAGTCTTAAAGCTGACTGGGGGGGGGGCAAATGCAGCATTGGACCGATGTTGCATCCACCTAGGTGAGTACATGTTTTTTTTTGTACTGAAATATGAACTTTTAGGCTCCATACACACTATGGTTTTTTCTGCTCCTAGAAGCTAAACAGTGTTATTCTATGTGTCTATGCACACTACTTTAGACTATTAGAGTTTTTTGAGCTGCAGCATCCAGAAGCAGAAAAAAAATTGTTTTTGTAGAGTTTTTTTAAGCATTTAAAATAAAAAATCCAAAAACATGATAAACATAACAAAAGTCCAATCCAGAAGGCCTGAAACATATGAGAGGAATGTTCATCAATCAAGAATCCACAACAATCCTATAGATTCCCAAGTTTCCTCTTGGTGACTTCTTGGGAATCTATAGGATTGTTGTGGATCCTTGATTGATGAACTTTCCTCTCATATGTTTCTAGCCTTCTGGATTGGACTTTTGTTATGTTTATCATGTTCTTGGATTTTTAATTTTAGCGCTGCACTTTTTTTTATACTTTATTCGCATTGTAACCTGCAATATTGTGTTGGCTGCTTATGTGGATTATATCCACTTAATTTATTATAGACCATAGGGCAAATGTAATTATTTTTTAGAGCTCCTAAACACCCCTAAATGCTACTAAAATGCTCCTAACAGCTGTTTTTTTCTAGCTTTTTTGCTACATGTACTGTAAAATGCTAATAAAACACTAATGCTCCTAAACACCACTGAAATGCTACTAGAAAATGATATTATCAGTGTTTTTTATCCAGCTTTTTTCTGGCATTTTTTGAGCTTAAATGCTAATGTGCATGGAGCCTCAAGGTGTGGACAGCCTGCATTATATATGTAGTTTTTGATTTTTATCCGTAGTTCCATTTATTTATGACACTAAATCCTGACTCTGTATATTGTAGTAAAATTTGCATTAGCTTTATATGACCTTGGGAGACATCATTTATAAGGAAAGCAATTTTACTGACGTCAAACTAAACAGTACATAGGATTTTAGAGTTCTAAGTTGAAGATTAACATTTCTTTTTAGTCTATAGCACTCATTATATGGTCTGCTAAATAAAATAAGTTAATCTTCAACTGTATTCTCTCTTTGGAAACAGTGAACAACCCCAAAGTAGCTTGAATAAGAAGGATTCCAAAGAATCTACTTCATTGGAAAAGACAGGTGCAAAAATTGAATTCAATACATACTGCATAAGTTCCTCAATCTTATCTTTGATAGCTACAGATCACATAGTAAATGAGGAACATTACAATTTTTTTCCTTAGTAAATGATTTGTTTCTAAAAGAACTTTCAAGTTAATACTTTTTTATGAGATGCAGCCCTGGAGGATTATTTGAATAAATGAATACTAAGCCTAGAATTATACAAAATATGCCATATCCTTTTCAGGTATAACAACATCATATTGTTGGAGGTGAGTCATTATATTGATGTGGCATCTACACCTGTGGCAACAAAATACCAGACTTTAAAAGCTGTAAGTAAATGAAAGTATTAATAACTAAGAAGAAATTAACGGATCTTTGATGACTAACATCGTCTTCAGTAATAGTTAAGTCAGGCATAGCTTTGAAACTCTCCTGTTGCAGCATGTGCCTCAGGCGACTACTGTGAAATCTCCCTGCTCCCTAACCCACCTGCCATCTGGCTTATCTTCTCCTTACCCTGTAGTAACAAGCAAAAACCTGAAACCTTCAACAGGTGTCTTTGATCCTGACAGCATGCAATAAACTTAGAAAAAAAAATGAAAAGAAAACAAAACACCAGATTGGTTTCTGCTGGATTCAATTTCCACTGTTTCAATTTTCACTGTGACCCAGCTCCTATCCCTTAGGGACAAATCCACAATGGTGAATACGCAGTCTAAATTCAGTGATGCCTTCTGTCATATCACAGCATTTGGATCATATTGCTGTTTGTAAGATTATGGATGAAAAAGGTGATACTGAAGAGATACAATAGGATGGCATGCTATGAATGGCACTGCTCTTAGCCTCAGGACTGTATTTAGAGTTCATGCTATGCACACGTGAATGATGATAGCTATTTGTAAGGTTCCACCCTTTCTGTCATCAACCACATTTCAGGTTTATTAGCGTGAACATTAAAACCAGAGCACACAGTTTGAGGTAGTATGTTGTCTGCTTTGCATGCCAAGCTACTACTGGACTGTACACACCTCTAAAGCCTAGAATGATAAGAAAAGGTTGTGTGTTATTGCAGTTTCTAAGAGCCTTCTAATTTTCTTTAGTGGTTTCGCTCACTCAGTCATTTCTTCTGTTTGTTAAAAGATAGGCAGACCAGGCTTCTCCTGCACTGGTGAGTGTTAACAATGATTTGTTTTTATACATAAAATATGCTGCACTAATTTAATAAACTCTGTGCTGAATTATGCCACTTAAAAACTGCTATTTATCATACATATTTACTATCTTTCTGTGATATTCAATACCGCATGTGCCATAAAAACATGAAAAGGTAAAGACATGAAAATATATGTGTGTTGAACAAATGTAAGTGTGAAACAAAAGTGTCCATAAATAAAGTCCTTTAAAAACTCATACAAATAACTCTTCAATTTTGTGTCCAGGTGTAATACCACCACCACCTCTTATGGGTGCTCTCTCAGCTTATTGATCTCTAAAATAAAAGATATTATGCGCATATCCCTTTTAGAGCCCGGACATGGCTGTCATTCCACTGATAATTCCAGATCATATTAAGGATCAATCCATATAATCGGCTCAAAGAGATACAGTTGCAAGAAAAAGTATGTGAACCCCCTTGGGTAAATGCACCTTTCTCCTACCTCCACTCTTAACTCCAAAACGCATTGACTCCTGCTGCCTTCCTCCTGGGTAAATGCACCTTTCTCCTACCTCCACTCTTAACTCCAAAACGCATTGACTCCTGCTATATTCAGAACAAATGGTGTATTTATATTTGTGTATATGTTGACCAGCTCTCACCTTCAGCTGCACCCGTTTTACGATTGGTGTCTGTTTCCCGAGAGAAACATCCCGCACTACTCATGTGATCCTTATCAGCTTCTAATTGGGGTGGAGTTGAATGTTCATTTGAGCATCTCCCTATAAATTTAGATCAACTCATGGGGGAGATCTCTGATGGGGGGCACAGTCTCTGATGGGGGTGCTGCTTCAGATTGAGTGCGGCTTAGAACGAGTGCATAGAAGAAGCAGTTAAACGCAGCAGTTGAACTAAAGCAGGAGAACTCAAGCAGCAGGAAGACACAACAACAGCAAGAAGCTCTACTGCACGCTGGAAGACTGCAAGCAATCACCCTGGGAAACCTCTTACATGCCTGAGTCCCACTCTGTGTACCTTTATATAATACGCCCCTCTTCTCCTTATCATATTACTATCCTCTGATCCCAAATCTAATTTCTTTACCCCTCTGCTCCACCCCACAACCTATACATCTCCCCCTCACTGCTATCATCTCCCTACTATTGCTCTCTTCACCTCCCCAAAATGCCTCTCCCACTCCTCCTTCTCATGTTCCTCTCCTCCATTCCCAAAATCCATTCACTATATCCCTCTGCCCCTCCCAAACAATTGTATATTGTGTCCTCACTGCTCCCTTCGCCCCTCTATGGCACCCACCACCTCCTCCTATTACTCCGCTCTCCCACTGACCCCAACACCTCCACTAGGAGTTTCTCACGCTCCTGCACATCCCGCTCCCATGCCACCTTTCTCACCCTTCTCCTCCTCCTAACCGTGGGGGACATCTCCCCGAATCCTGGCCCTCCACCTCCCTCACCCGCTCAACACCCTCCCACCTCCACGTCCTACTGCAACCCCCGCAACTTAGTATCTGTCCCCCTGCTCCCTAAAATCTCACCCCCATTTTCATGTGCACTCCTGAATGCCCGTTTGGTGTGCAACAAGCTTACCGCCATCCACGACCTCTTTGTTTCCCGCTCCCTCAACCTCCTAGCGATCACAGAAACCTGGATCCAGCCCACTGACTCTACCTCCCCTGCTGCACTCTCCTACGGAGGTCTCACCTGGACCCACTCACCCAGGCCTAACGGTCGTAAAGGTGGTGGGGTTGGTCTGCTCCTGTCACCGCAGAGCACCTTACGAGTCCTCCCAAACCCCCCCTCCCTATCCTTCTCCTCCTTCGAGGCCCACTGCGTCAGACTATTCTCCCCAACCCCCCTGAAGATTGCTGTGATATACCGGCCTCCTGGATCCATACCCCGCTTCCTGGATGACTTCTCCTCCTGGCTACCCTTCTTCCTCTCCTCTGAGCTACTCACCATCATCCTTGGGGATTTCAACATCCCTGTCAACCTCGACAACCCGGACACAGCCCGTCTCCTCCACCTAACCTCCTCCTTTGCACTTGCACAGTGCATACAATCCACCACCCACTCCGACGGAAATATCCTGGACCTTGTCTTCTCCGACCGCTGCGCTCCCCACAACCTCACTAACACCCCCTTCCCTCTCTCTGACCACAACCTGATCACCTTCTCTATCTCCTCGTCCTCCAACGCCTACCCCTCCAAATGTCACACTACTACCAGCCGTAACCTCCGCAACCTTAACCCTGCCTCCCTCCACTCTGCAGCTGATCAACTCCACGACCGCTTCCTCCCCCTGTCCTGCCCCGACTTGGCTTTGACCGCCTACAACAATGCGCTCTCAACAGCCCTCGACTCACTAGCGCCTTTAACCACACGCAACATCAGACCCCGACCGCTCCAGCCCTGGCAGACTGATCACACCAAAACCCTCAAACGACAAAGTCGTGCCCTGGAGCGACTATGGCTCAAAACCAAATCCCAACAAGCCTTCACCCGCTATAAATCTGCCTTCCGCACCTACACCTCCTCCCTCCATGCTGCCAAACAGGCCTACTTCTTGACCCTCTCCTCCAATCCTCGCCGACTCTTCTCTGCCTTCAGCTCTCTACTCTCTCCACCCCCACCTCCACCCAGCACCTCACTCACTGCCCTTGAGATTGCCAATCACTTCAAAAACAAGATTGACACAATTCGCAAGGACATTGCCGCAACTCACACGCCCTCTCAACCCGTCCCCTCTCACACAGCTACCCCCTTATCCCCCCTCCCCCTCGACATAACCCGCAGGGACTTCGTCGCTGCTCAAACTCTCTCCAACCCCCTTCACCCTCATTCAGCTACCCCCTCATCACCCCTCTCCCACGGCCCCACCACTGCTCTGACCTCCTCTTCCACCCCACCCTACATTCCTCATACTGAAGCTCCTCCCACACTCCGCACCTTTGACCTTACTACCATCGAGGAAGTCTCCAAGATCCTCTCTGATGCCTGCCTCACCACCTGCCCCCTTGACCCTATCCCCTCACAACTCCTACGACCTTCCTCCTCCTCCATCCTACACTCCCTCACCCACATCTTCAATCTCTCCCTCTCCTCAGGCACTTTCCCCTCCCCTCTGAAACATGCACACATCACCCCCATACTTAAAAAGCCCTCCCTGGACCCCAATGACCCGAACAACCTCAGACCCATCTCCCTGCTCCCATTTACATCTAAACTCCACGAGCGCCTAGTCTACACCCGCCTATGCTCTCACCTCAACGACAACAACCTCCTCGATCCCCTACAGTCCGGCTTCCATCCCCTACACTCCACCGAAACTGCCCTACTCAAACTCTCCAACGACCTGCTAACCGCCAAAGCTAATGGCCACCATTCAGTGCTCCTACTCCTTGACCTCTCTGCGGCCTTCGACACAGTCGACCACCCCCTCCTCCTCAAAAAACTACACTCCCTCGGCCTCAGAGATTCTGCTCTCTCCTGGCTCTCATCCTACCTGTCACAACGCTCTTTCAGTGTTACCTATAATGCTACCACCTCCCCCTCACTCCCCCTCTCTGTTGGGGTCCCTCAAGGCTCTGTCCTCGGGCCCCTTCTCTTCTCCATCTATACCTCCTCCCTTGGCCAACTCATACACTCTCACGGCTTCAACTACCACCTCTATGCCGACGACACACAAATCTATCTCTCAACCCCCCACCTCACCCCCTCGGTCTCAGCCCGAATCACACACCTACTGAGCGACATATCAGACTGGATGTCGCTCCACTTCCTTAAATTGAACCTCTCCAAAACCGAGTTTCTTGTCTTCCCCCCAGCCCGGACACCACCCCCCATTGACTTCTCCGTCACGTCCAACAACGCTACCATCAAACCCGCCCCGCAGGCCAGAGTACTTGGTGTCATTCTGGACTCCAACCTATCCTTCCAGCCCCAAGTCCAATCTTTAACAAACTCGTGCAGACTCCACCTCCGCAACATCGCCAAAATCCGCACGTTCCTAACCCCAGAAACCACTAAACAGCTCATCCACTCCCTCATCATATCACGACTCGACTACTGCAACTCCCTCCTCACTGGCCTGCCTCGCCACAGGCTATCCCCGCTTCAGTCGATCCTGAATACGGCTGCCAGACTCATTCACCTTTCCAACCGCTCTGTCTCCGCCACCCCCCTCTGCCAATCCCTCCACTGGCTTCCAATTGCGCAACGGATCAAATTCAAAATCCTAACGCTGACGTACAAGGCTGTCCACCATACTGCCCCGAACTACATCACTGACCTAATATCCAAGTACCACCCAGCACGCACACTCCGCTCCTCACAAGACCTCCTTCTCTCTAGTTCCCTGGTCTCCTCCTCCCATGCTTGCCTCCAGGACTTCTCCAGGGTGTCACCCATCCTCTGGAACTCCCTGCCCCAACCCATCAGATTATCACCTACTCTCCTCTCCTTTAGGCGCACCCTGAAATCCCATCTCTTCAGGGAAGCCTACCCCACCCCCTGCTAACTTGCCGACCTCCTCCACTCTTCCTACCACTCCATTCCCCACAGCTATCTCCTCCTGTGCCACCACCCCCTCCCTCCTAGATTGTAAGCTCGAAATAGCAGGGCCCTCGATCCCCTCGTGTTTTGCATTGTATTGGTATTGTTCTGTCACATGTTCTGTCCCCCTTTGTAATGTACAGCGCTGAGCGAACTATTGGTGTTTTATAAATACTGTATAATAATAATAATAATAATTACGTGGAGTTTTGCATGAATTGGGCATAAAATGTGCTCTGAACGTCATCTAAGTCACAACAATAGAAGAACACAGTCTGCTGAACATAATACTACACAAACATTAGATGTTGCATTGGTTTAATTGCACATAACATGTAAACATTCACAGTGCAGGGAGGAAAAAGTATGTGAGGCCCTAGCTTAATGACTTCTCCCAGAGCTAATTGGAGCCAGGAGTGAGCCAACCTTGACTCTAATCAGTGTGATGATATTGGATGTGTTGCTGACAGCTGTCCTGCCCTTAAAAAACACACACCTGTTTTGGGTTTACTGGTTTCAAGAAGCACTGTCTGATGTGAACCATGCCTCGCAGAAAAGAGCTCTCAGAAGACCAACGATCAAGAATTGTTGACTTGCATGAAGCTGGAAAGGGTTACAAAAGTATCTCCAAAAGCCTTGATGTTCATGTGTCCACGGTAAGACAGACTGTCTACAAATGGAGAAAGTTTAGCACTGTTGCTACTCTCCCTAGGCGTGGTCGTCCTGTAAAAATGACTGCAAGAGCACAGCGCAGAATGCTGCATGAGGTAAAGAAGAATCCCAGAGTGTCAGCTAAAGACCTACAGAAATCTCTGGCACATGCTAACATTTTTGTTGACACATCTACAATAAGGAAAACATTAAACAAGAATGGAGTACATGGGAGGACACCACGGAGGAAGCCATTGCTGTCCAAAAAGAATATTGCAGCACGTTTGAAGCTTGCAAAAGAGCACCTGGATGTTCCACAGCACTACTGGCAAAATATACTGTGGACAGATGAAACCAAGATTGAGTTGTTTGGGAAGAACACACAACACTATGTGTGGAGAAAAAAAGGCACAGCACACCAACATCAAAACCTTATCCCCACTGTAAAACATGGTGGAGGGAGCATCATGGTTTGGGGGTGCTTTGCTGCCTCAGGGCCTGGACGTATTGTTTTCATTGATGGGAAAATGAATTCCAGAGTTTATCAAGACATTTTGCAGGAAAACGTACGACCATCTGTCCGCCAACTGAAGCTCCGCAGAGGATGGGTGATGCAACAGGACAATGACCCAAAGCATACAAGTAATTCAACAAAATAATGGCTGCAACAGCACAGAATATGCCTTCTGGAGTGGCCCACTCAGAGTCCTGACCTCAACCCAATTGAAATGCTGTGGCATGACCTTTAGAGAGCGATTCACACCAGACATCCCAAGAATATTGCTACACTGAAACAGTTTTGTGAAGAGGAGTGGTCCAAAATTACTCCAGATCATTGTGCAGGTCTGATCCGCAACTACCGGAAACGTTTGGTTGAGGTTATTGCTGCCAAAGGAGGGTCAACCAGTTATTAAGTCCAAAAGTTCACATACTTTTTCCTCCCTGCACTGTGAATGTTTACATTTTATGTGCAATTAAACCATGGCAACATCTAATGTTTGTGTAGTATTATGTTCAGCAGACTGTGTTCTTCTATTGTTGTGACTTAGATGACGTTCAGAGCACATTTTATGCCCAATTCATGCAAAACTCCACGTAATCCCAAGGGGTTCACATACTTTTTCTTGCAACTGTATTTGTATTTTTGTACTAGTCATTGTTAGGTGTCCACTCATAGGAGGTCCCAGAGGTGCGGCATTTCTTCTACATGTAAACTGACAACTTGCTATCCAACGGAGGCCAAAAAACTTGTGCCTGAACTGAAAGGAACACAAGATTATTGACTGGAATACCAAGAGGTGACTATCCTAGATGCTTGACAACAGATGTTGGTGGACCCATAATGGCTCTATGTGTGGCTGAATGTAAATGAATTTGCATCTGTTTACATCAGGCTACTTCTGATCCGTCACATTTAGGCGCAGGAAAATGGAAAGAAATACAGACAATACAAATATGCTTTGAATGTCATATCGGTAACTGCTTACAGGAATATGTTCTTATTGTTCATAAATCTTACAACACAGATGATTTACTATGTATATAACTGATCTAACTGATCATCATTCCCCAAAGTTTGAAAAAAAAAAAAAAACTGGCTGATTTGTAATATACTGCAATAGAAGAATTTAGGAAAGAAAGTGCCAAGGTGTGTCTCTCTTTACTACCATATATCCCTTCTTGATCAATATATGGTAACCTTACATGTATGGTACTATAAATAAAGAAGGACTCAAGAGTCTCAAGAGTGGATTAGCTTCTGTTGTACCTGTACTGTCAGATGCTCATGCTTCCCTTGCCATTTTGCTTATTAAAAAACTGAAGTGTAGAAAACATTGTTAAAATTTTAAAGGTAGACTTAAAACAAGATCTTGAAGTGGAATTTCAGGTTATACCTAACTAATTTAAAAAATGCCTTCCCCCTCCAAACACCTATGTTGACTAATCTATGTATGAAAGATGTATATGCTTCCCTGTCTTCTAAGAGGGTCCATGGGATCCACCTCCTCTGTGTCAGCCAGCCTAGGCTGCAGGGGGGAGGAAGGAGTGCTGACAACAGATGGGCTGTAGGAGTCTATGGGTGGCATCACAGCTCTTAGGCATTTCAAGTTACCCATCCGTTGTCAGCGCTCTCTCCTGTCCCCTGCAACCGCCACTGGCTGACACAGGGGAAATCATGTGACAAGACCAGACATCTTTCTTACACAGGTTAGCCAGCATAGGTGTTAGGAGAGGAAGGAAGCATTTTTAAGGTTAGGTATAACCTGGAATTACACTTTAATAAATACTTTGGTGGAGCAATGTGCAATTTAACAAGGACTTTCTCAAATTGATAGCTGGTAACAAAACACATGTAGCAAAAGCAGTAAAGGGTGAGGGTCTATATCAAGTTTTCCCAGCTCTCTGTATTCCCGTTCAAGACTTTTTCCTACACTGCCTATTCCACTGACACCTGTTCTGCCTGCCAAAGTTTTTGCTTCAGTGATACATTAAAATAGATCTCAACCCAATCACTAAAATGCAACATAAGCTTTAATGTGTTAAAAAATGTGTAAACCCAACATTACATATATATATTCATATATGTGCCTGCTATACCATGTACCTTTATAAAAAAGTATCCTGTTTTTGTATTGCTTATTTTGTGCGAAATCCCTGGTGTTCATGTCAGTCCCTCTGCTTTCCTAACAAACACTGATCACACTAGATATCAGAGTACAGCGTGATCAGTTCTCTAGCTGAGCTGGGATCTCTGCTTGCTCTCCTCCAATGATCAGACTCTCCCTGCACAGCCATTCACTGGGAAGATTAGTGTGCTGCTGTTTCTCCTCCTTGAGCTACTTATGCAGCTTAGAACAGAGGGAATGTGATCACTCATAAAAAAGAGAAAAAAACAAGGTATTTATAATGCTTTTATATGTTAACATAAATGTTTTTCCTTTAATTTATATTTTAAACTGAATGGGTTGTTTTACAAGGTGAGGGTTTGCATATACTTTAACTATTTCAAAATGTTTCATTCTTTTGAAATGTGTAGTTTTCATCATATGTAAACCATGTTGCCCTGCCATGAAGACACGTGTTTATGCACTTTTGTTTTGTGATGACAACTGTCTCCCAATTGTGCTCCTGTGTTGTCGTCCTGTCACATGATAGAGATTACAAGAGGCCATTCTGATACACATTACGCAGGATAATCACACTGGAGTGACTGCATGTAGGCAGGAGGTGGATCAACAGAAGTTGTAGATTAACAGCACTGATATACAAAAAATAATAAAAAAGATATAAAAAACAATGAGATAAAAATGACATTAGTTATGGATTCTCCATCTTTTAGTATAATAGGTTCCATGCAGTTAGGGTTTGTAACTTATATCAATTACCTGTGCTTTGGATCTGCTGTTCATTTGAAATGATATAGTGTGCAATTTATGATACATAAAACAGCCACAAAGTACACATCACATTGAGATATACTGCTTTCTTTATTGTACATCTCATTAAGAACTTTGGTCAACAATGTCATATCAAAGATACACATCCCATGCTGGCCACAGTCAAATCTAACCATATGCTTCAACATCTGCCAAGAAATATTCCAACCAAAGGACACACAAAAATGATAAATTACAAGAACTGTTCAATAACCCTAAATAAACCAGATAAAAAGGTATTGTAGTTACTATAAAATATTTTTTTTTTCTTAAAGTCCATTGAGGGACACAAGAATCCTAGAAATTGCTAAACAGTCAAGCCTCCCTAACTCAACCTCCAAATGTCATGCTTCAGTTTTGTGAGCAAGCAGTACAAGAGCCAGTAACAAAGAGGGGTGGACCCAATGGACTTCAGGAAAAAGATATTACCTTAAGTGTAAAAATATTATTTTCTTTATCATTCACTGATAGACACAGGAATCAGCAGGGAAATTTGAACAGACATACTACATTCAATAGAATAATTTGGACAACTGAAGAAAAATATTTAAGCCTAGCATATCAAATCCTCAACTTTAGGGAAAGGAAGCATGGCCAGAAAAATAACAGTCAACAGCTGGAGGCTTCAATTGAACATTCATAACCTTTTCCTTCAAGAAAGGGGAGGTCCATGATGAGAAAAAGTGTCCCTTGATATAGACAACTAATTCCTTAAGGATTCTCTTTTTGAAGCCTATTTTGTTCTGTTTTTCAGTCTTGGATTGTAATCCTGTGGGTGTCTAGCTAATATTTCACCATTTGGTTTGCTATATTTAATACATTTCACCTGCAAGAGATACTAAGCATTGTCCCCTAAGGTAATTCATTTTTTTTACATTTATTATAGATATTAATGTAACATCTATTTATAAGGTTTTAACACATTTACATAAACTGTAGCATTATTGGAATTAGCCTACCATTTAATCTGAAGGCTCCATGCACACTGGGCGTTTTTTTGCGTTTGTGGGTTTTTAGGTTTTTTAGTCAAAAAAAGGTCCAAAAACGCTGGTTTGCTGCGATTTACTGCATTTTACAGCTAAAAAACTCCTCTAGAAACCCACTAGTTCTGGGTTTTTCTCCAGTCAAAAAACGCCCCTGCCAAAAAAGTTGATTACAGTCTATGTGTGCGTGGACACATAGGATAACATGCTGGGGAGTTTACTGGCTGTAGAAAAAAAATGTCAAAAGCCAAAAACAGCAGCTGTAAAAATGTCGTGTACATGAGGACCACCCAAAAGGGGAAGTTTTGCTTTAATGCTTTGTCCCCTGTTCCCCATTAAGGATTGGCACCTTTGGGGAGCGGGTACTCGAATTTCACAGCTACCCGCTCCCACTTCCGCTGTGATCACCTAGGCGATCAGAAGCGGAAGTTGTCCTTCCTCCCTCCTCGAAGTCTTCTGGGACATGTGTAAGCTTCCTGAAGACTACGGGTCCATTCACAAAGCGCAGTGCTCCTTGCGCATGAGCAGTGGGTACCTGGCTGTGAAGCCGCAAGCTGTCATAACCGGGTGCCCACACTAAAGATTCCGGCACTAGGGAGAGAAGATGGCTGGTGACACCAGCGGTGGTGAGGACACTGCTGGACCGAGACAGGTAAGTGGCTGTAATTTAAAAGTCAGTAGCTACAGTTTTTGTAGCTGCTGACTTTTTTTTTTTTTTCAGCTGGAACTCCGCTTTAACTATATGATGCTGTAAACATGCTTTATTTTTTATTATTATATATACTTGTTCATGCATTTCACCAATATTTGGTATTATTGAGTGTGCCCTCAAGGGTATGCCTACTTCTGGGGGATTGTGTAGCCCTTCTCCCTTCATTGGTTTCTGCCTGGGCTGTTTTCCATCTAATTGCATAGATGAGGGGTGCCTCGAGATTCATGTGATAAATGTCTGTTTTGTTATGATTTATGTACAAATTTTAAAAAAATAGTCTTTGATGTTTCCATAGTGACCTGACCCTTGACTCCTGAGGTAGCAGAATGTTTTGAGGCCATGAAGCGTGTTCAGCAACATAGTATCATGTTGTATCACAACCACTATTAAAGAAATGGAAGGTTCTGTTGGGGATACGCATCATGTATTACTAAAATATTTATTCAAGCGGGTACAGGCTACTTTGAGGGTCATTGTTTCTTGTATTTGGATTTTTATTTGTATACATATTGCTTTTATGTGCAAACTATGTGAACACTTAAAGTTTATATGTCTTTGTTTTGAAATCTGGGGATATGGCACAAATACTAGAGCCTAATCTTTAAAAAATCTCTTAAAGAGATTTCCAGGGTTGAGAATAAAAATTTAAATGGAAAGAGGGGAAGAAACCCTTAAAGGATAAGTTCACCTTTTAACAAAAAATAATAAATGCACATATTTTTTGCAGGTAAAAAAAAATTTGCATTTACTATTTTTTGTTTTTGGAGCCTGGAAAGCATTGCAACCATGATCAACAGATCGTGGGTGCCATGCAGGACTTTTGCAGACCTGTTAGTGTAGCTGTGTGCCCGTACATCATACTGGCAAGCAGATACACTCTGGCAAGAATAATCAATGAACTACCACAGCGCTCCACAGTGCCAAAGGCTGTCAGAACGTGCAGTTTTCGTGTTCACAGAATACTGTGAATGAGTGATGTGGCTGGGTGGGCAGAGTCCCACATGGCCATGTATTTTTTAAAATTGTGACAGGTAGCAGGGAGAGAAGATCCCCCACTAGCTGTCACAACGAGGGATTGTGGGGAGCTGGGAGCGGTTCTTTCATAACGTTACGAAAGGTGAACTTACCCTTTAAGTTGGAAAAAAATTTAAGGATGTTAACCTTGAATTCTTCCTATGATGAAGGTGGAGTGATCTACAGCACCTACTGTATATAAAAGGGAAACCAGGTATAAGGATATATGGTAACACAATACTGTCATACAAAAACATCAGGAGCAGAAGGAAGAGGAGTTCTTCCAATCAATGCTTATAGGAGTTTTAGGGGTGTGGTTACCACCACACTAAAAACCTGCCTAATCACTTATTAACTATTTATTAACTATTTAACAATCATCCAACCTACCCCTGTTGGAGCAGAATCCTCTGTCTAGAGGTAAGAATCCTAATGCTAGCACTAGGAATATTAACCTGATAGGGAATATGAAAGAGGAAGGAATCTTACGAGACTTCCTCAGAAGTCCACAGCTAAGTCACAGAAGAGGATGTATGCTCCCATAATCAGATCTCACAAAGACCTCTGAACTTACACCATTCCACTTAGGGAAAATCTACTTCAGGGGTGTAGAGGACCTTCCAACTATGGGTACTTCCTTGCAAAGAAGAAAGGAGGGACACCCATGTGTAGAACTCTCACTGTTTAAAATGGGGATCACCAGAAAAGGGGACCTTAAAAATAATATCTTGATTCTTGGAAAGTCTGAGGCAAGGAAGACTGAGTAGAAGGCATAGAGGACTCATGAGTTGTGACTTAAGGTAGTCTCAGGCCACCTACAAGATGCTACTGCAGTAGTAGGTAAAGGTTGGGGTTCACCAGAGATCTCCTGCATTGAGGCAGGCACATAGTCCGACCACTAGTAGCATTAGGAATTACATTGTTAAAGGTAGGTCTGAAAAGATACCTTTCCCTAAACGTACCCAATGCATATGACCAGATATTACCCCTATGCGAGACAGAAGTAAAGATGCTTATAAAAGGCCATTACAGCTGAAGTGCAGGACTCCAGACATTTGTTTCAAAAGTTCCAGGACACAAGAGTTTGACCTGTGCTGGAGTGGTCTCTTCTAAGGGATTTTATCAATTATGGCGTTGTTTCACAAATCCAAGTCATCATCAATAGAGGATGGAGAGTTACTTCTGCTAATTCAAACTAAGACCTAAGTAGGGAATTCAAATGTCTGTCAGTGAAATCCCAAAAGATAAGAACACCATCAATCTGTTTTGTTGTACGCTTGTTAAAGTGGATGACTGGAGTGTCTACCGTGGGTTTTTTTCCCAAGTTAAAAAGCTCCTTTACATTGCTAGGAGGGACACATGACTCTATCAGTTGTTTTCAGTCCTTGTAGAGGAATGTTTTAAACACCAAGTGCACTGGAAAGTTCTTTGAAGCTATAAGAGCTCTAACCCTATGCCTGGAACAACAGGCTAAGCCTCTAACTGCAGGGTGGAACAGTGCATCAATTAGGTTAAAATTGCTCCTTGTAAGTCTGAGTCATATGGAATTTGCTCATATACAGTTTCTTCAGGAGTAGACTGTGAGGACTTTGAATCAGAGAAGGTAATACAGACTGCAGGCACACTTAGAGATAGAGGCCTGGTAGAGTCAGAATTAGACTCTGGTGTAGACATCCCTGTGACGATCACGGTGTCAGACCCCAGCCCTTCTCACCAAACTCGTGACCGAAGGACTAGCCAATCGAAAACCGCGCCGTCACGTGCGTAACAATGCCACGCCCAGCTGCACCCTGCACAAAGATTTTCCAGCTAATGGACCACAACCTATGTGCCGGCAGCCTGGGAGTGTTTGTTACTGGGTTAGGTTAATTACGCAATTAACCCTTCACACTGCCACCACCTCCTTTTTGTACAGAGAAAGAGGAAACTCGGCAATATCCGCAATAACACTATGAGATTTGAATAATCGTCGGTATACCACTGTCACTGCAGGCAGAGATATACCGAAGTTTAAAACACACACACAGTAGCGCTCTTCAGAGGCAGGGATGCTTACTTTGCATTCAAGAGCTTTAGAAACAGTTCAACACTTTCAGAAAGTAAGATTTATTACTAAAAGGTCAAAAGAGTGCAATAAAAATATTTACAGAAAAAGATGTAGCCAATATATATATATATATATATATATATATAAAAATATACAGAAAGCAATAGCACAGCAAAGAGATAACAGAAGTTTAGAGGGATAAAGTACTTGCCAAACGTCCTAGTTTAAACAGATCAGGTTTCATGAGCCAAAAGGATGCCTTATCTCCCAAAGTTAGTTGTGATGTTAAAAGGGAGAATCTTCAACTTCAAGTCAGCTTAGCCTAACTTCAAGCATCACAGCCTTTATCTAGGAACTCAGCAGGGTGTCTCCCTGAAGCAGAGAACCAGTCGCCTCATTTGGGCAGGTGTGGCAGGCGGAGACCCAAGCTATGACCAAAAATCCCTTATATTATGGTTCATAACTTACCCTGGATACATATAACATTCTATCCACGAGTAGATTAATACGCAGGATCTTCTGCTGAACATGTACATATGAAATATGAGATACCTGCTTGGATGGTTAAGGAGATATAATTTTCTTCTCTCCTGTATATGCCAGCTAGGGGGTGTAATATACCAGGCGACTTGTCTTAAAGTGAGACGTCCGAATATGTTCTCCATGTTTATGTAATTATTTCCTATTTGAGATATAAAATTATATGGAAAAGTGAGTTTTTAAATGTAAGTCTGTTTTTACGACTACCTGGAATGTCTTTGAAGCTCAGTGAGGGCTGGTTTATGTTTTTACGATCCCTTCTCCAGCAACAGTCTTGCAGACATAGGGGCACCAGCTAGTGAGGTTTATAGCCATGACGCCCTCCCAATGAGTTTGCTGCCTGTGATCTCTGTCATCATCCAGACCACATGTCACTCAACAGAGAGGGAGGGGGGATATCGGAGGAGTCTGATTTGGGAGAGATACAAAATGGAGGGGTTTGGAGCAAAATGGGTGACAGCGTCCCTCTCTTTGTGCATGATTGCTACAATCCCTTATTCTCATTGTGTGTATGGGGCTTATCACACAAATGATTGTCCGTTTGTTCTTTTGCATGCTAGTCTTATATCAAAAGTAAAGAGGTCACTAAAGTTACGAAAATTCTTGTACGACAGAATAAAAATTAGGAAGTGATATAATGTATTGTATTTCCGTAAGAAAACTGTACTGGTTAAACAAAAATCATATGATCTGGCATCGTACGAGAAAAGATTTTATGCTAGTCCCTTTGAATATTTTCGGACAAAAGCTGTGTACTAAAGATCAAATTATTGTATGATCGCTTCAAAAGCGGTATTTTTCGTACGATTTTCTGATCGTATGTGCTAGGCTTTAGAGTTTAGACTGCTCCAATAATTTTGCACAAACCAACAAAAAAGTCAAAATAAGAAAGCTTGTGGACTCAGGGAAGGACTCAGTCTTACCTGGCAGACCTATAAAAGACTCCAGTGAGATGGTCCTTATAGTAATAGGGGTCCCAGGATCCAGGTTATGGTTGTTGGTTCCTTCTAGGGCATACCAGCTGTATTCACTACGTGAGCTGGCATACACTCAAGTGTTACGCATACACTAAACTCGCGTCACACAAGAGGCCATGCCTTTGGCTCTGAACCTGGAGAGCATACTGCAGCTAACCAACACAGTATATAAAGGCCTGGAATTCACCACAATGCAGAGTCCAGTGCCTAAAGGTCACATTATAAGCCAGTCCCACAATCCGGGTACAGTCTCCAAAGCTATTGCTTGAGGATATGCCAATCCAAATAGCCGCTGTGTAGAAATTCTGGCAGCATGTTTGTAGCCTTGATTGATGTCAACAAAGATAGACTATCTTGATTGAAGGCAGGTTTGTAGGGGGGTCTGGCTTATTCATTTGTCAGTGTCTCAACCTCCTACAGATGACTCTTTAAAGCCCCACTGTCCATCCCTACCACCAACTGATATAGTTAAAATAGTTAATCCTCTTTTTAACTTACTTTAAGCCACGATCACATGACACTGCCAGCCCAGATCTTTGCTTCTTTTTTTTCCTAAAGGGATCCTTTAGAAGAAGAGAATAATGTCATCACTGGAGGAGGGCAAGGCACTCGTGGTCTCAGGGTGCCATCGCAGCACCAGAAATGGTGGAAGTGAGTGACCTGGATGGGCGGCTTAGGTAAGTATATCTGCCTTCACAAGGTAAGGGAGCAGGAAGACTATCAGCATGGGATAGAAGGTCTGTGAGGCATGTATGAAAGCATCAAAGAGCATGGCTAACTAATTATTGGTTAATGTGCATTTAACTTATACATAGAAATTAGAGGGAAAAGTAAACTTGAAGTAATATACAGCATATACAGCATGTTCATCTTTCTTCCTTCTTACTGTTGCTGTGTTAGGCAGGCGGCATCTGTAGTTGCCTGGCAACTGCCTCCAATTTTCAGTTCACTACTGAATACTATATTAAAAACATATTGCACTGCTCAAATGAGACACGTACGTCTGGAGCCATGATCTTACCAGAATGGGTGTTTTGCAATGTACTGTTTACTCACCTGCTCCTCTTGCATCCAACCCTTGTAAGAACATTGCCTTGCTTTGAAGTGTTTATACTAATAACTACATCATTTTTTTGCTTGTTAAAAAAAATTTGAAACCATCTTAATATATCATGCCCTATTGATGGGCATACTGGGGATTGTAAAGTGACTGCTGATATAGGAAGATTTTGGCCTTGGCATGTGCTTCCTATGCTGTTGTTAGTGAGTTTCAAGTAGAGTTTGGAGTATTTCTCATGTACATAATTAAAGTGGACACATTAAAGACAATATTCACAATGTGCAGATAGAATTAACACAAGTGGTTGTCACGTTGGAACCAAGTTGGAGCCATGGGGCCACACCTACCAATGAGGATCCTTTTGAGGCTCCTTTCTTCTGGGACAGCATGTAGGCAAGTGGATTTAAGCTCATGTTCCTTTAAGGATTGCTCCTTACTTTCTGGAGGGCTTCTGGGATTCCCTTTTTTAAGGTTGGTGGAACAGGGGCTCTGGGTCTTGCCAACTTGCCAAAAGAGAAGGCCTTCTGAGGTCCCCTTGTTGTCACCCAATTGGAGGAGGGGCTGTAGTAGGGTCCCCCACACTGGACATCTAGGGGAGAAGGTGATCCTCATAAAGAAATGGATAAGATCTCAAGAGAGAAACTGGGCACAGCAGTAGATATATCAGTCAACACCTGGCTAGTTACTTGCTTATGCCAATATATGGATTGCTATGTATCAACAACAGTAAATAAAGGTCATTGCAAAATCTGATCTCCATGTGAACATTTGAGAGAGAACACAGCCAATACCTGGGTGGGCAAAAGCGATATTTGGTGCAGAGCTGGCTGGCTGCAGAGTCCTGGAAGTTGGTGCTTCGACTTAATGTGTGAGTACATCCAGGAACGAGGGGGTAATCATACATAGTCAGGAGGATGGGAATTGTGGGCCTCTGGACACCATCCATGCATGGGACCAGAACAGATTGAGCTGAGAACTTCAGATTCCTGGAACCTGTGTGTTAGGGGGTGACCTAGCTGCTGGAACCGGCCACATGCAAGGCAGCACGAGTACTACCCACAAGTGTCCTGGAAGAAAGCAAAGTTGCTCATTGCATTCACCTGGCCAGCACTCACCATTGCAAGCAATATGCTGCTTTACAGCTTCCAGCACAGTTTTGTAACATTTTAAAGTGCTGGACCAATATACCACCTGGAGACAGTGTCATAAAATGTTACTCATATAAGGTACATGCATAAGTGACCAAAGGGGTGGGGAGGGTGTTTTTTGTATTTTGTATTTTTTGTGAAAAGGTGTTTGCTACCCATAAATAAAACATAGAAAACAGCTATTCTATAGGTTTGAAGAGTGCCTCAATGGCAGCACATTAATCTGCCAGCATAACAGGGGGTGGGTATAGATGTACTGTAGAAGGTCTAATCCACACTGCAACACTGTAATACTAGAAGCACAGTTTGGGGAGGGGTCATATAACAATGTGACTATGCTTACATGCTTAGTACACCTTTTAAATAAGATACACTTTGCTGTCTAAGGGCCCCAGTGTGTTAAAAAAAATGATGTGCAGTTATCAAATACTGTCCTTAATTTTATAGTGGAACGTTACTCTCTCCATCAACACTACCTATGTAGCACCCTCTAGTGTGCTACTAGACTAATGTAGTGTATTGTAGGTAAAATTATTGTGTATGACTCATGGTAGTGGTGTGAGTCTGTGATTTAGGTCGGGTTGTTGCAGGTCAGCTGGATGACTCAACAGGTTGTGGCTCCATTGCCTCGCCTCCTCCTGAATCTGGAGGACCACAGAACCTTCCAAAAGTTGGTAAGCTGGTAAGCAAGAAAGGGTGGAGACCTGATCTGCATGTTCATAGGAGTCCAGCTAATCCCAGGTTTGGAGACCCTGGCAGAATGGTGGACTGGCCCATACATATGAGAGAGTTAGGCTGACAAAGGAGTCGTGTGGAAGATGGAATGCTGAGGAGACTGTTGGTGGCTGGGAGGGGTCTCCTGGGTCTGGGGGGTGGGGGCGGCCTCCAGACTGGGCTCGGGAGGATGCATTCAGAAGTGAGGTGTGAATGGGATCCAGACCTGGAGCAGCAGGGAGCAAAGAGGACAGTGTGAGTACAGCAGCATCCTCTGGGATCTGCAAGAGAAAACACTGCCACACATAGCAAGCTTTCTGAGGACAGCCCTGGGCTCAATCCTTTATCCTTGTCCCAGGAGATCTTCCGAGAAGCCAGGAGGGCCGGTGGTGTTTGCAGGCTATGGAGCTGGGAGCAGCTCTACAAAGGGATAGAGGACATCTCTGCATGTAGCTACAAAAAGTAAAGCTGATTTTTGAGGGGCTGCTAGTTTCTCGCCCATAAAGGGCAGCTGCTACTGATCCACCTGACGGCTTGCAGGAAAAGAACAGTCCAGGATCTGCCTTTGTGCATAGGAAGGAAGTGTCCCCCTTCCATTGACTCAAGCCAAATTGGGAATCCCATAATCCCTATCCAAGTTGATTTCCCCTAATGAAACAACAATATCAAGACTATGGACTGGTCATTGTCTTTGGATGCTAGTCTGTGTGAAAAATACCGGTTGCCTGGCTGTGCAGAGAGAGGCTTAGGGCCACTGCTCAGTGGCCCTCACGAGGATAACGCTACACCTATTTTCAGTCTTAGTAAATAGAAAGGAAGCTATATTTTCTTTAGCTTTTTTTTTACTTTTTTGCAGTTACCTCTGGCTTCCCGACGTAGACCAAAATGACATCACCGACACAGCTTGCAGACTCCTGGGATATAATCATGGGCAATTTTTTTTCATCTAGTGAGACTTGAGGAGAGTTTTTTTCAGCTAAGCATGCCCTCCTGCCTACATGCCTGATCATCGACAAGCGCATCTGGCAGTGGCAAGCCCTTGTATACTGTACTGCGCATGTGCAAAATATTCAAGGACATCATCATCACAGTAGGGGCAGATGGATTTGAAGCAGTAAATGTTACATGAATCATCTGCTCAGTATGGTCGCAACTAGATGTGCTGGGGGTGTTGCAAAGTGATTGCCCCATAAAATAAAGTATGGAGACATGGATGGGTGAGTTTGCTTTGGATATTAAAAAAAGAATTAAATAGCATTATTGGTTTGTGGTGCTCTGATACAGTTAGGTTCCACTTTAATACCTTAAAGTAGGTCATGACCAACCTTTCCAAAGCCTGGCAAAAACTCCCATTGAAATGATCAACCATATCCTATTCAAGTTCCCAAGTTTCCCTGAAGGTTTAACCTAAAACTCTGCATCCCCTAAACAGAACCTTATTTCTGTATAGTCTGTTTTAAACCAATTCACAGTCCAATGCCAAAATCTTATGAGCTACAGTGCCTTGAAAAAGTATTCATACCCCTTGAAATGTTCCACATTTGTCATGTCACAACCAAAAACATAAACGTATTTTATTGGGATTTTATGTGAGAGACCAACACAAAGTGGCACATTATTGTGAAGTGGAAGGAAAATGACAAATGGTTTTCAACATTTTTTACAAATAAATATCTGAAAAGTGTGGCGTGCATTTGTATTCAGCCCTCCTGAGTCAATAATTTGTACCAGCTTTGCACATCCAGAGAGTGACATTTTTGCCCATTCTTCTTTGCAAAATAGCTCATGCTCCGTCAGATTGGATGGATAGCGTCTGTGAAGAGCAATTTTCAAGTCTTGCCACAGAATCTCAATTGGATTTAAGTCTGGACTTTGACTGGACCATTCTAACACATGAATATGCTTTGATCTAAACCATTCCATTGTAGCTCTGGCTGTATGTTCGGGTCGATGTCCTGCTGAAAGGTGAACCTCCACCCCAGTCTCAAGTCTTTTGCAGACTATAACAGGTTTTCTTCTAAGATTGCCCTGTATTTGGCTCCATCCATCTTCCCATCAATTCTGACCAGCTTCCCTGTCCCTGCTGAAGAAAAGCATCCCAACATGATGCTGACACCACCATGGTTCACAGTGGGATGGTGTGTTTAGGGTGATGTGCAGTGTTAGTTTTCCGCCACACACAGTGTTTTGCTTTTAGGCCAAAAAGGTAAATTTTGGTCTCATCTGACCAGAGCACCTTCTTCCACATGTTTGCTGTGTCCCTCACATGGCTTCTTGCAAATTGCAAACAGGACTTCTTATGGCTCTCTCAACAATGGCTTTCTTCTTGCTACTCTTCCATAATGGCCAGATTTTTGGAGTGCATGACTAATAGTTGTCCTGTGGACAGGTTCTCCCACCTGAGCTGTGGATCTCTGCAGTTCCTCCAGAGTTACCATGGGCCTCTTGGCTGCTGCTTCTCTGATTAATGTTCTCCTTGCCCAGCCTGTCAGTTTAGGTGGACGGCCATGTCTTGGTAGGTTTGCAGTTGTGCCATACTCTTTCCATTTTTGGATGATGGATTGAACAGTGCTCTGTGAGATGTTCAAAGCTTGGGATTTCTTTTTATAACCTAACCCTGCTTTAAACTTCTCCACAACGTTATCCCTGACCTGTCTGGTGTGTTCCCTGGCCTTCATGATGTTGTTTGTTTGCTAATGTTCTCTAACAAACCTCTGAGAGCGTCACAGAAAAGCTATATTTATACTGAGATTAAATTACACACAGGTGGACTCTTATTTACTAATTAGGTGACTTCTGAAGGCAATTATTATTATTATTATACAGTATTCATAAAACACCAATAGTTCGCTCAGCGCTGTACATTACAAAGGGGGACAAAACATGTGACAGAACAATACCAATACAATGCAAAACATGAGGGGATTGAGGGCCCTGCTCTTTCAAGCTTACAATCTAGGGGGGAGGGGACAGGAGGAGATAGCTGTGGGGGATGGAGTGGTAGGAAGAGTGGAGGAGGTCAGCAAGTTAGCAGGGGGTGGGGTAGGCTTCCCTGAAGAGATGGGTTTTCAGGGTGCGCCTAAAGGAGAGGAGAGTAGGTGATAATCTGATGGGTTGGGGCAGGGAGTTCCAGAGGATGGGTGACACCCTGGCAATTGGTTCCACTAGATTTTAGTTAGGGATCTCAGAGCAAAGGGGGCGGAATACAAATGCATGCCACACTTTTCAGATATTTGTAAAAAATTTTGAAAACCATTTATCATTTTCCTTCCACTTCACAATTATGTGCTACTTTGTGTTGGTCTATCAAATAAAATCCCAGTAAAATACATTTACATTTTTTGGTTGTAACATGACAAAATGTGGAAAATTTCAAGGGGTATGAATACTTTTTCAAGGCACTGTATATGGGGTGTTCTAGTCCTTTTGTGTATATGTGTGTATATATACAGTGGGGATCGAAAGTTTGGGCACCCCAGCTAAAAATTTGTATTAATGTGCATAAAGAAGCCAAGGAAAGATGGAATAATCTCCAAAAGGCATCAAATTACAGATTAGACATTCTTATAATATGTCAACAAAAGTTAGATTTTATTTCCATCATTTACACTTTCAAAATAACAGAAAACAAAAAAATGGCGTCTGCAAAAGTTTGGGCACCCTGCAGAGTTAATATCTTGTACTGCCCCCTTTGGCAAGTATCACAGCTTGTAAACGCTTTTTGTAGCCAGCCAAGAGTCTTTCAATTCTTGTTTGAGGTACCTTTGCCCATTCTTCCTTACAAAAGTCTTCCAGTTCTTTGAGATTTCTGGGCTGTCTGTCACGCACTGCTCTTTTAAGGTCTATCCATAGATTTTCAATTATGTTGAGGTCAGGAGATTGTGAAGGCCATGGCAAAACCTTCAGTTTACGCCTCTTGATGTAATCCCCCGTGGATTTCGAGGTGTGTTTAGGATCATTATCCATTTGTAGAAGCCAGCCTCTCTTTAACTTCAGCTTTTTCACAGATGGCATCAAGTTACCATCCAAAATTTGCTGAAATTTTATTGAATCCATTTTTCCTTCTACTCGTGAGATGTTCCCTGTGCCACTGGCTGCAACACAACCGCAAAGCATGATTGATGCAACCCCATGCTTAACAGTTGGACAGAGGTTCTTTTCATTAAATTCTGTGCCCCTTCTTCTCCAAACATACCTTTGCTCATTCCGGCCAAAATTTTCAATAGTTCAATTTTAACCTCATCGGTCCACAGAACTTGTTTCCAAAATGCATCAGGGTTGTCTATATGTTCATTTGCAAAGTTCAAACGATGATTTTTGTGGTGAGGATGTAGAAGAGGTTTTCTTCTGATGACTCTTCCATGAAGACCATATTTGTACAAGTATCTCTTTATAGTGGAATAGTGTACCACAACTCCAGTGTCTGCCAGATCTTTCTGGAGGGATCGTGCAGTCAAACGTGGGTTTTGAATTGTTTTTCTCACAATCCTGCGAGCTGTTCTGTCTGATATTTTTTTTGGTCTTCCAGATCTTGCTTTAACTTCCACTGTTCCTGATGACTGCCATTTCTTAATTACATTCCGAACAGAGGATATTGACATCTGAAAACGCTTTGCTATCTTCTTATAGCCTTCTCCAGCTTTGTGAGTGTCAACTATTTTCAGTTTCAGTTTTCTAGACAACTGCTTAGAAGAACCCATGGTGCTGATTGTTGGGGCAAGGTCAGATGAGTCTGGGCATTTAAAACCTTTGAGATTGACATTACCTGGTCTTCCCAGATGATGATTGAGAACAATCCATGACACTGACAGGTCTCAGCTTGGCAAAGGGGGCAGTACAAGATATTAATTCTGCAGGGTGCCCAAACTTTTGCAGACGCCATTTTTTTGTTTTCTGTTATTTTGAAAGTGTAAATGATGGAAATAAAATCTAACTTTTGTTGACATATTATAAGAATGTCTAATCTGTAATGTGATGCCTTTTGGAGATTTTTCCATCTTTCCTTGGCTTCTTTATGCACATTAATACAAATTTTTAGCTGGGGTGCCCAAACTTTCGATCCCCACTGTATATATATATATATATATATATATATATATATATATATAAATATACAGTACTATCATTTAATCGGTGGCAGTGTGTGTCTGCTTTGTATGCACAGCTACTTTTTATAGTACAGACCACCAGAGAGAAGAAAGGAAAAACTCCTTCCTTTCCTGAAAAAAGAACCTTCTGAATCCTCTGCATCCCCTTCCCATACAACACACTTATTGAATTTAGCAACAGATGTCCAGAAGACTGAAGAGAACTATAGAAAACAAACAGAAATTATAACCTTTGAGGGTTGATGCTACCCCCTCCAACTCTGCTGACAAGGGGAAGGAGAGCGAACTGCGTATGTGCAGATATGTAAAAATAGGGAAGAGCTTGATCCTGTGATGCTGGGGGTGCACTCAAAGGACCACGTGTCCAAAATTCTATGCAGGACATGGTAGAGGCCTCTGAATTGTAATTTTTGGCCAAGCTTTAGTAAAGCTGCATTTGGTCTACAGGCCAAGATGCACAAAATGTTTAAAGCTGAACTCCTGTGAATACAAAAAAATCCACTGCAGAGGGGTTGCCCCGGCACTGCAAGGGATAACTGCTTGTTTATGTCTAGGGTCCCAAAAACAGTAGTTTTAAATACCTGATCTTCTGCTCTCCCGTGCACTGGCTTGTGGACTATCCATCAGCACCATCAAATCCAGTGCAGGGCTATGAGCTCTGCATTGTGCTTGATGATATCAGAGGGCATGTAACTGCTGAAGCATAGTTTGCCAGTCTAGTAGCCTGGAAGGAGCCTGTGGGAGTAGGCAATGAGGTAAGTAAATGTGTTTTTCTTGGTGCCCTAGACATAAACGAGCAACTAACCCTTGCAGTACAGGGGCAGCACCACTGCAAGGGAGCATTTTTGAACTGAAGTTCAGTTGAAAGTGACGCTAATGTCTAGTTAAAGAAAAATAGTCAAGTATGTGTTCTTAACTCAAGTACCATCTATTGCTCTCAGCCTCCTCCAAATCTCCAAATTTGTCTCTCTTTTTTTCTGCTGTGATCCAAGTTCCTGTTTGTGGGTGGTAACAGTCATTCTTCATGTAGAATTGTAGCCACCTCTCTTGCTCACTTCTGCCATGGAATAGGGACTCTGGACTTTGGGATTGTAGTGTGCATAGAGCAGTGCACATGATCGCAATTAATGCGCACTGCTCCCTCTAAACAAATGGAAGTGAGGGAAAAAGCAAAGGTTTTGGGGCTCATGAAGGATGTTATAAGGGGGCAGAAAAAGTGAAATAAGAGACAATTCCATGAAAAAAAGATTACAGGGCCATTAACAAGACTTAGTGTGTATTGAATATTTTGGGAGAAAAAGGATATCATTTGGTGTCACTTTAAAGCAGTATTAAACCCTTGTTGAAAAATGATGTTTTGCCTCCAGCTCCAGTTTACTAACTGCAAAAATAATGTATTTTCTCTTTTTCTCAAAACACCTAAAATCCCCATGTGTAGAATATATAGCCTGCCACCCCCTCCCCCTGTTAATTGTTGCTTTGGGACTACATGTCCCATAACTCTGTGCCTACTTGTGACACTACGAATGCATGCCCATAGCATGGCATCTGAGTGGACACTATGCTAAGGACCCTGGCCACACTGCAAATACATGCCCTAAGCATAGCAATTTTAAGCGGAACTTCACTGCATCTGAGCACTGCAAACCAAAAATGCTATTTAATTCATTTTTAATATTCAAAGCAAATTCCCCCATCCATGCATGTCTCCATTCTTTATTTTGCTGAGAAATCTCTTTGAAATACACCCCCTAGCATTTCTGGCTGTGGACATCTTGAGTAAGGGCAGACGATTCATGTAGCATTTACTTTGTGGAATCCATCTGCCCTTAGTTTAGGCATTAAAGCAAAAGGGTGTGCTTAGCTGAGAAAACCCCTCCTCCACTCCTGAAGACTTCTGGAATGTATGACATAATTTGCCTAGGCATGGAAACCAGGAAGAAACTGAAGAAATATGAAAAAAAAAAGTTTAAAACAAGCAAATATCATCTACTTTCCTATCTATTTACTAATGCTAGCAGCATAAAGATTTAAAATAGTCAATGCTGAATGACAGAGTGCAGTTCTGCTGTAGCCTCCCTAGCAGTCTGATTATGTCAGTATTTCTGTGCTCAAAGCGGTACATTTTTTTGCATGGAAATATATTTTTTTTTTATGGTAGGCCTGTAATTTTTAGGAATAACTCACTGAAATCTGTCAGAACAAGAGTCTAGTAAACATCCTGAGTACGTTAAAAATTGAAACACGAAATCATAAATTATAATTTAATAAATAATCATAAAAAATAATAATATAATAATAAATTTAATTCAATAATATAATCAAACCAAAAACACTGAAATTTAAAATATAGCGCCAAGTTCGCACATCAGTGAGCTCAGTCGCAAAAGCGTTTTCAGTGTCTGATGACGAATTTCCCCACAAATCATTATCACTCAATTCTGCAAGTGGTTCTGATTTACTATCGCTGTTCTCTAGCTGGTCTAAAACTGCTTTTGACCTAAAGGGACGCTTTTTGGACACCATGGACATTTCTCAGTTTCCAGGCAGAAAGAACAGTAAAAATGTAGGCAGGACACAGGACAAAGCATTAGGGACAAAATGTATGTGAAATGGTTTGATACAGTAATGTTTTACTATGTGATTTTAGTGTATTTAGTGAATGTCACTTTTTCACATTTTTAAATTTCCCGCCGTTCCGTCCCCCGTATGTCCTGACGTCACAGGGAACGGAACCCAGAAGATGGATGCCGGCATCGGCCGGAGGTCATTGCCGGGGACACTGCAGGGGGGACATCGCGGGAGCGCAGGACAAGGTAAGTGCAGAAGAGATCCCGGAGCAGTGCTGTAAGGTATTCCCAAGTGTAGCTCGGGGTTACCGCTTGTGGTGCTGAAACTTTACCCCGAGCTACACTCGGGAATACCGCCAGGGAGGTTAAAGCTGATCTTTGCCTCCTTTCAAAAAATATTCACACCAGTATTTTTTGTTTCCTCCCATCACAGTACTGCAGTATTTCACATGTGTAAAATGATGCACATGATATCACTGATGGGTGGCTTCTTCCTTCTGTGGTGTCATTTCCCTCCTCCTGTGTATGCACTGTTTGGGACTTTTTCTTTTTTAAATGATAGTACAGGTTAGTGAACATTGGGAGACACAATCACTGAAATCTGGGAATCTGTGAGAGAAGGCAGGTAAACACATGGGCAGCACAGTGGCTAAATGGTTAGCACTTCCACCTGGCAGTACTAGGGCCATTGGTTCGAACCCCAACCATACCACCACCTGCCTGGAGTTTGCATGTTCTCCCTGTGCCTGCGTGGGTTTCCTCTGGGTACTCTGGTTTCCTCCCACACTCCAAAAGATATGCTGGTAGGTTAATTAGCCTTAGTATGTGTATGTATGAATGTGAGTTAGGGACTTTAGACACCCCTTGAGGGTAAGGGACTGATGCAAATGTACAATATATATGTAAATTGATGGCATTATATAAGTACTTGTAATAAATAAACACGACTAACATTGGTAAATTTAGTAATAGAATGTTTTTTTTTGGGTAGTCAAGATTATAAGATGGGGGAGAAGTTCTGTTTTAATGATGGATTCCAAGTATAGCTTTTTTCATCGTTATATTGGATCAGCTCGGACTGCATATGCCTGTGGGGTCCCTGTAGAAGTGGATAATCACTGGCTCCCGGGTCCCATGCCAAGTGGCTGCTCTGCTGCACAGTGAACATGGGGGGGGGGGGGTTGCTTGCTTGGCATAGCTGCCATTTACACAATGCCTTGGGGTTGATTTACTAAAACTGCAGAGTGCAAAATCTGGTGCAGCTGTGCATGGCAGCCAATCAGCTTCTAACTTCAGCTTGTTCAATTAAGCTTTGACCGGGTTTCTATGCAGAACTGCACCAGATTTTGCACTCTCCAGTTTTAGTAAATCTCCTCCGTTTTTCTCAACGAATGTAAGGTGAGGTGGAGGGATGGGATGTTGATATCATGATCTCCACCTCATCCAATGAGAGAATGCTTAGCATTCATTGAGAAAAAAGCAAGGTGTTCTGTAAACAATGATTGTCCTGCGGTTACTATGCAGCAGAACAGCTGCTCGGCACAGGACCTGGAGACAGTGATGACAACTGCAGTAGCAGTGACTGACAGTAATTCTGCACATCCACAAGTATCACACAGGTATGGCATCCCACATATATACATCATTCCATGCTGGACCAATGTCACGAGATAAAATCCATACTGGTATTCAGATCTAAGGTATACTGCTTCACTTCTTTTCCTCCAGGAGAGGGATTAATAACCCTTTCAACGAATGTGGCCCCTTTTATTGCACAGTACATTTCTCTAGAAAGGTGATTTAACCCTTGAAATGCCCTTTAAACCCGACGAAGGTTAGAAGATGTGATGAGGACTAGTGTACAGACCTAGATGTCTGCCTACACGTGGCTGCCTGTCTCCGGTACAGCAGGCTCACTACTGCCACCAAGCGGCCCTTCCCCCTCTGCAGTCTGACTCAGGACACAACCTCGGCTGAACTCTCCCCTCTGCCAGGACAGACAGCAGTCATCCTCCATAGAGGAGCACACAGCATCTGAGACCAGGGCACCCTACATGTCTACAGGATGAGCCCCCCCTGGATGGCAAACAATCCTCATCTACTGACCGTACTCCTCTGCTCCTCTCATTGTAGGATCCATAGGGATTCAGAAACAAATCACATCTCTATAATAAAAGAAGTCATTCCGATTCCTGACCAGAGGTGATCAGTGCAGTCAGTGTGTCAGGACCATACACAGAGCCCTGAACCTACACCTAGCCTCCTCTGCACTATGAATGGAGCTGTACATGATGCTGGTAGGTAGGTGACCACAGTAGTGTCATGGTGTGCAGTGTCGGTGTAGTAGCATGATGGTGCTAGGTAGGTGGACAGAGTAATGTCATGCAGGTTGGGATGATAGTGGAAGGTAGGTGATCAGTGGGATGTAGTGTGATGGTGGTAGGTTTGTGATTAGTGTAATGATGATGATTGTGGTGGGGAAGTGATCAGTGTGATGATGGCGGTATGTCGGTGATCAGTGTGATGATGGCGGTATGTCGGTGATCAGTGTGATGATGGCGGTATGTCGGTGATCAGTGTGATGATGGCGGTATGTCGGTGATCAGTGCGATGATGGCGGTATGTCGGTGATCAGTGTGATGATGGTAGAGGAGTGATCAGTGCGATGATGGCGGTATGTCGGTGATCAGTGTGATGATGGCGGTATGTCGGTGATCAGTGCGATGATGGCGGTATGTCGGTGATCAGTGCGATGATGGCGGTATGTCGGTGATCAGTGCGATGATGGTAGAGGAGTGATCAGTGCGATGATGGCGGTATGCCGGTGATCAGTGCGATGATGGCGGTATGTCGGTGATCAGTGCGATGATGGCGGTATGCCGGTGATCAGTGCGATGATGGCGGTATGTCGGTGATCAGTGCGATGATGGCGGTATGCCGGTGATCAGTGCGATGATGGCGGTATGTCGGTGATCAGTGCGATGATGGCGGTATGCCGGTGATCAGTGCGATGATGGCGGTATGCCGGTGATCAGTGCGATGATGGCGGTATGTCGGTGATCGTGCGATGATGGCGGTAGGTGATCTGTGCGATGATGGCGGTATGTCAGTGATCGTGCGATGATGGCGGTAGGTGATCAGTGCGATGATGGCGGTATGTCAGTGATCGTGCGATGATGGCGGTAGGTGATCAGTGCGATGATGGCGGTATGTCGGTGATCAGTGCGATGATGGTAGAGGAGTGATCAGTGCAATGATGGCGGTAGGTGATCAGTGCGATGATGGCGGTAGGTGATCAGTGCGATGATGGCGGTATGTCGGTGATCAGTGCGATGATGGTAGAGGAGTGATCAGTGTAATGACGGCGGTATATCGGTGATCAGTGCGATGACGGCGGTATGTCGGTGCTCAGTGCGATGACGGCGGTATGTCGGTGATCAGTGCGATGACGGCAGTATGTCGGTGATCAGTGCGATGACGGCGGTATGTCGGTGATCAGTGCGATGACGGCGGTATGTCGGTGCTCAGTGCGATGACGGCGGTATGTCGGTGATCAGTGCGATGATGGTAGAGGAGTGATCAGTGTAATGACGGCGGTATATCGGTGATCAGTGCGATGACGGCGGTATGTCGGTGCTCAGTGCGATGACGGCGGTATGTCGGTGATCAGTGCGATGACGGCGGTATGTCGGTGATCAGTGCGATGACGGCGGTATGTCGGTGATCAGTGCGATGACGGCGGTATGTCGGTGCTCAGTGCGATGACGGCGGCATGTCGGTGATCAGTGCGATGACGGCGGTATGTCGGTGATCAGTGCGATGACGGCGGTATGTCGGTGCTCAGTGCGATGACGGCGGCATGTCGGTGATCAGTGTGATGATGGTAGAGGAGTGATCAGTGCGATGACGGCGGTATGTCGGTGATCAGTGCGATGACGGCGGTATGTCGGTGATCAGTGCGATGACGGCGGTATGTCGGTGATCAGTGCGATGACGGCGGCATGTCGGTGATCAATGCGATGATGGCGGTATGTCAGTGATCAGTGCGATGATGGCGGTATGTAGGTGCTCAGTGCGATGATGGCGGTATGTCGGTGATCAGTGTGATGATGGTAGAGGAGTGATCAGTGCGATGATGGTGGTAGGTAGGTGATCAGTACGATGATGGTAGAGGAGTGATCAGTGCGATGATGGTGGTAGGTAGGTGATCAGTGCGATGATGGTAGAGGAAAGATCAGTGCGATGATGGCGGTAGGTAGGTGATCAGTGCGATGATGGTAGAGGAGTGATCAGTGCGATGACGGCGGTAGGTAGGTGATCAGTGCGATGATGGTAGAGGAGTGATCAGTGCCATGAGGGCGATAGGTAGGTGATCAGTGCGATGACGGCGGTATGTCGGCGATCAGTGCGATGACGGCGGTATGTCAGTGATCAGTGCGATGATGGCGGTATGTCAGTGATCAGTGCGATGACGGCGGTATGTCGGTGATCAGTGCGATGACGGCGGTATGTCGGTGATCAGTGCGATGACGGCGGTATGCCGGTGATCAGTGTGATGTAATGGGACGATGCCTGTAGGAAGGTGATGAGTCCCGTGAAGTCCCAGCCTAGTTCCAGGCTCGCCCGGTGACAGGAGCAGCAAATCAGGGCTCTGTCTCCGTGCAGTCCTCCCCTCCTCCCCCTCAGCCTGGTGATGGGTGTGCGAGTCTTGTTACCATGCTCCCTAAATGACACGTTCGGTGACGGCAGAGTCTTGTTGCGGGGTAGACCGTGCAGTGACAGGCGACGGAGCGGTAGGGGTTAATGTGTGGGCCCCTCCCCCCGCCCGGCACACACACACCGTGCTATGAATAATAGTGACAAGGAGCCCTCCGCCATCCCAGCACACTCCGCACATGACCTCAGCCGCCTCGGGTTCAGCGGCAGCGCCCCCTCCCCCACCTCAGACAGTCAGCCAGACGGCGCACACACCCCCCTCGCTCTTCTTGAAGGGGGCGGGATCTTATTGTGTAAACAAGGCGGATCCAGGACGGGGTCGGGAAGCCTATTGGCCGAGGGCAGCAGACAGGGCGGGGAGGAGGTTGGCGGCCGCCCCTTCTCGCCATGCAGTTCTTCCCGCGGCACGCCCCCCATCTGCAGCTGCAATTGCCCGCCGCTCCTGGCCGCCTTCCCTTTCCTTCCTGCTCTCACTCTCCTGGCCTGGGGGGGACTTCCAGAGAGGAGCACGTGGGCTGCACACAGGGCAAGCTGAGCGGAGAAGGAGCGCGGACACGGCTTCTCCGGCTACGACAGACACGTAGGACGAGTCCATTGACGGCACGGCCCCGTCTCACCGTCCTCCCCCCTTCCCCACACCGCCGTTCATTGAGAGCGGCGGCAGCCGTGTGTGTGAATGTAGAAGGGGGCGTGACAGGCAGCACTGCTCTGTCCTTCTCCGTTATGTCTCAGCCTCACCCACACCGGAGAGAACTGTCATACATACATGTATATACGGGGGTGTCAGCACCCCAACACGGGAGCAATCCTACAGAGGAACTATAGAACGGTCCTGCCCGGATCTGTCATTCTGCACCTCTGTACATGTGTCTGGACTGCCTGGTTACCGAGAGCACGGCATATACATCCAGCTGGAAACGTCTAGACAGCCCTCCGTACACTGACAGCACCGACCGTGACCGCACGCTGGGCTATACATACATATACAGATGATGAGGTATACACACACACAGATCTATGGACACAGGTACATACATGGGAGGGAAGCACTGTGTGTGTATACATATGATGAGGTGGACACAGGTACATACATGGGAGGGAAGCACTGTGTGTGTATACATATGATGAGGTGGACACAGGTACATACATGGGAGGGAAGCACTGTGTGTGTATACATATGATGAGGTGGACACAGGTACATACATGGGAGGGAAGCACTGTGTGTATATATACAGATGATGAGGTATATACAGATCTATGGACACAGGTACATACATGGGAGGGAAGCACTGTGTGTATACAGATGATGAGGTATATACAGATCTATGGACACAGGTACATACATGGGAGGGAAGCACTGTGTGTATAACTGATGAGCTATACATGAATACATAGGTACATGAAGCACTGTATCTGTACAGATGCACACTCATAACTATATACATGCATGGTGAGGCATGTACACACAGACAGATCTGTAGGTAAGCTGTTTACATATAAACAGATGTTGAGGGGTGTGCACACACAGAGATCTATATATACACACTGATCTGAATGTACCTGTGTGGAAGCACTGTGTATAGAAACATGATGGAGGTAAACACTGTGTGTATACATACACACACCATGAGCTGTACCATGTATACATACACATCTATATACATAGATACACTGAGATTGGTAGGTAAGCACTGTGTACATACAAAGATAATGAGGTATGCCCATAGATCTGTATACTCAGATTAATGGCTGTGTGTATATAAACAGGTGATGATGGAGTACACACCTACATACAGATCTGTGTATACAGTGAGATCTGCTGTTAGGTGTGTATACATATACAGGTGATGATGAGGTGTGCACACACATATAAATCTGGCTGTGTATACAGTGAGCTCTGTAGGTGAGACGTGTCTATATACAAAATGAAGATGAGGCGTGCACATACATATAGATCAGTAGGTGAGCACTGTGTGTATACATCTGATGATATGTACATAGATCTGTATACACAGTGACATCAGTAACTGTCTATATACAGGTGGTGATGCTGATGTACACACCTACATACAGATCTGTGTATACAGTGATCTCAGTAGGTGAGCAGTGTGTGTATATAGACAGATGATGAGCTGGTATGTACACACATAGATGTAGGTGGTGAGGTGTGCACCTACATAGAGGTCTGTACACAGCTCGGTGGGTATGTGTGTGTTTATATGTACACACCTACATAGAGGTCTGTGTGTAGTGATCTCGGTGAGCAGTGTGTATAGACAGCTGGTGATGAGGTATGTACACACAGATGTGTAGATCGGTAGGTATCTCTGTGCACACCTACATATAGACCGATGTCGGTAGGGGAGCAGTACGGTTGATGATGATGTACACACACACCTATAGATCTATATATATAGATTACACACACATCTCCCTCTCTCTCCCTCGCTCGCTCTCGCTCTCCCCCGGCCTCGCAGGAAAGTTTGCTGTGTGTGAATCGGAATGAGGTCAGCTCTGGAGCTTCTCATTGCACGCGGTGATTATTATTGCATCGCGTTCCCAGCCAATGGGGAGCGGGCGGGCGGAGCTTGGCACGAGGGAGCGTTGGAAACAGGCCGGGATTGGCGGAGACGCGCTCGGGGAAGGGATAAAGGGACGCGAGGCGGAATCGAGTCGAGCTGTTAGCAGTGTGAGGAGGCTCAGTCAGTGTGTGCACATACATGCCGTCTATACATAGCAGTGTCTCCTCAGGACTCCCCAGAGCTGAGTGCAGGCTCGTGGCTGGCTCTGTATGAACGCCGTCCTCCCGGAGCGGAGCCTTCTGTCTGTAATAAAGTGTGCCCGCTCCTAGAGACATGGCTGGCCGCGGCCGGAGGGGCCAGTAAGAGTCCCGTGTTTGGATGCCCCCAGCGCCTGGAGTGGTCCGGGACTCCTCGTCAGCAGGCAGCATGGTCCAGCAGAGCGGCACGGCCGAGAACACCGAGGCGCTGTTGGCCGGAGAGAGCTCGGAGTCCGGCGCCGGCCTGGAGCTGGACATGGCCTCGTCCCCGACCCCGGGCTCCACCGCTTCCACGGGGGGCAAAGCCGACGACCCGAGCTGGTGCAAGACCCCGAGCGGGCACATCAAGCGGCCGATGAACGCCTTCATGGTGTGGTCTCAGATCGAGCGGCGGAAGATCATGGAGCAGAGCCCGGACATGCACAACGCCGAGATCTCTAAGCGGCTGGGGAAGCGCTGGAAGCAGCTGAAGGACAGCGATAAGATCCCCTTCATCAGGGAGGCTGAGCGGCTGCGCCTCAAGCACATGGCCGACTACCCGGACTACAAGTACCGGCCCCGGAAAAAGGTCAAGGCCGGCGGAGGAAGCAGCGGCGGCTCCTCCAAACCCGGCGGGGGGGACAAGAGCTGCGGGAGCCCCGGCGCTCCGGCCAAGCCGGCGGTGAAGAAGAGCGGCGGGGGGACCAAGCTGCTCAGCAAGCCGAAGCTCCTGCTAGGGGGGAAGGCCGTGCCGGAGCAGCCGTGTGTCCTGGACCACCATTCCCTGTACAAGTCCCGGACTCCCGCCGCCAATAAGAAGGCCAAACCCCGCCTGTACATCTTCGGGGCCCCGGGCTCCTCACCCATGGCCGTCCCCGCCAGCCCCACACTCAGCAGCAGCAGCTCCGGCGAGGCCAGCGACCCGCTCAGCCTGTACGAGGACGGGGCCGGCTCCCTCAACACGTCCCCGGGCTCCCCTCACTCCTCCTCAGCCTCCTCCTCCCCCGCCTCCTCTTCCTCCTCCTCTTCTTCTTCCCCGGCCTCCTCCTCGGACGAGGAGCTGGAAGACGAGTTCCTGGAGCTCAACCCCAGCCCCGGCTTCGACAGCATGGCCCTGGGCGGCTTCAGCACCTCAGCCCTGGACAGGGACCTGGACTTTCACCTGGAGGCCGGCTCCGGCTCTCACTTCGACTTCCCGGACTACTGCACCCCGGAGGTGAGCGAAATGATCTCCGGGGACTGGCTGGAGTCCAGCATCTCCAACCTGGTCTTCACCTACTGAGCCCGCCCGTCCGACACACTCTGTTATATATAGATACGAAATAAACGGGGTTCCCCCGCACAGCACACGGGGCCCTTGTGGAGGGACGTGTGCCCGCTCTGCCTCACACACGAGACCACCAAGCCCGGATAGCTCAGTCGGTAGAGAATCAGACTTTTTCAAGCTGAGGGTCGTGGGTTCGAATCCCTGCTGGGGCAACTGAAAGAAAAAATATTTTTTTTTTTCAAAAGTCGTTCCTTTAAATTTTAAAACGGTGAAGAAGGCACTTATGGGGGGCTGCACACACAACGGAAAGCCATTCAGAGATGGTGGGGAGAGCAGCCATCCACTTCTCCCCTGTAGGGAGCCATGGGGACTCTCCCCTTCCAAGCCAGTGCAGCTTTTTTTACCTTCCAAAAAGGAGAGGAGAAGGAAGGAGCACAAAGAAAAAACAAAAAAACTGCCACCTTTTTAAAGGAGGGGGGACCAGACCCCCACAGATCACCTTCCCACCACTTTCCTTTTTACCTTGGATGGGGGAAGTGTTTGTTTTTATTTTTTTTGTAGTAGTTACCAGACTGTAATGGATTTGCACGTATGGAGAAGGATATGGCAACCCTTTGGGTCACCTAGCTTCTTTCAATGACCATCCAAGAAAATGGGACTTTAAGGACACTACTTTGGGAAGTAAGACAGCTCTTTTTTGAACTACACCAAGTTACATATTTATGTGGTACCGGGGGAAAAAAAGGGCGATTCTTTAAAAAAAAAAGAAAAAGAAAAAAAAAGTCTTTGGCTGAGAATCGCGGTGGTGTTGGATTCTTTCACTGGTGGGTTAATATAGCATGTTATTCTGTCTATCTTTTAAGGTTTCTGTAAGACTGTTGAACAGTTTTAGTGTTAGGATAATATAAAGCAGATAGATGGCGCTATGTTTGATTCCTAAGAAAAAAAAAATCACCAGCTTTTTTTTTTTTTTTTTTTTTTTTTCCATTTTTAACTCTTCAAGGATTCAAACGCAACTCAAATCTGTGCTGGACTAAACAAATAATTCAGGACCAAATTTTTTCTCAGAGTATGTATGTGTTATTTACTCAGTAGATGTAAATGGAAAGACTGTTTTCTTTTTTGGGTTCCCTTTCTCATTGGTGATCCATATTGCCCCCCCCCTTTTCCTCTTCCCCTCACCTCTTTTGTAAATGTAATCAGATATCATTTTATATGTGGACATATTTATACTGGCCAAACATTTTTTTTGTTTGTTTTTACCTTTTTTATTTTATATATTTTTGTTGAGTAGATTCCCTCCCCCCAAATCCACACCGTTTTTTATGTCTCCTTCACTGAAGGGCTAGAGTTTTAACTTTTAATTTTTTATATTTAAATGTAGACTTTTGACACTTTTAAAAAGAAAGAAGAGAGATGAAAACGTTTGATTATTTTCTCAGTGTATTTTTGTAAAAAATATATAAAGGGGGTGTTTTAACCGGTGTCAATTGCAGTTCTGACTTTCCTGACAAAACTACAAACAGGGAGGCTGGTTGATATCTCAAAAAAACAAATAATAATAAAAAAAGTTAAACCAGCCTATTACTCCATGTTTACACACATCAATCTGCAGGCTTCTTAAAGTCACAGCATCCCTTCCAGCCTAGTGCACTTGCACCTCCAGAGTATTGCTAATACACTGTATGTCGGTTGAAAACTTAAAAAAAAAAAATCTGTATTATTAATCATGTGTAGTATTTATATAGCTCTTTATATCTGTACTTTTATTTTACTTTATGGTATTGTGCAGCCACCTCCATAGTGGAATATTGGCAGCACGTTGTGTAGGGCACTGTTAAACTTCGAGGAGAAGAAAGGAGCAATGTTTTTGCCTGTTTCCAGTAGGTAAACACAGGGGTAGAACATTGAACCACCCACTTTATTATTATTTTTTATTTTCTTTAATGCTACGCCAATCTCCTGTATTTTTCAGATGCTTGCTTTTTATAACCCTTCCTGCTGGGGAGCCTATATTGTAGATGTCCCTTTAGCTCCAATGGGTTAACTAAGCTAGTCTGTATTCAGATGCTTTAAAGCAACCAGTGCACATTGTAAGCAAAAAAAGGGATCCTGTAGCTTTAACTTCTAGACCACGTTTTTTGCACTTTTTTATATTACAAAAAAAAAAAAACCGTGCCGTTTAAACCACTGGACCTATCTAAATGCCGATTTGAGTTCGCGACACTATGTACTGCGTTTTCATTCTCGTATTTGACTATTTAATCCTTTCTACTTGTCGCTAAACTATGATTGTTTTAGTCTCTTTTGGCATGATGATAGCATATGTATTCAGGTTTCTAGCTATTGTGTTTTAAGATGAAAAAAAGAAAGTGAAAACATCTTTGTACATTTAAGTCTATTATAATAAGAAAAAGACAAAAAAAAAAAAAAAAAAGATTGTGTGTTTATGTATGTATTAAACGACAGGCACTAGAACTTCTGCCAAATGAGGTAGTTTCTGTTTTTAACATAATTTTTTAAAAACTTTTTTGTAATCCATCCTGTGCAATATGCCGTATGAAATAATTTTGTCTAACCATCAAGCCACAAAACAAAGATTTGAGGCAATATCTTCATGCCAGCTAACCATGTTTATTTCACTGCCTGTCAGATTGTTGATATACTTCTGTAAATAACTTTTTTTTAAAGGAAATAAAATCAGCTGGAACTGAACCCTTAAATTTGATTGGTTTTTGTCTTTATTGTGCATGCATGTGTTGAGCTGCTGAGTCTTCCTAGAGCTGTGACTGTTGCAGAGGAGGAGCTATGGACTGAAATGAACAGTATTGGTCCTTGTAGTCAGGAAAAAAAAAAGTATCCAAAATGTAACAGCCTAGCTCCTATTCTGAACACGTACAGTGAAAGTAGGGAAATAAAATCTTGGCAGGCCATTCCTCCAAGTAATGAGCGACTGTCAGAGCTTGTTCTGCTGTCTAGGAAATTTCTACGAATTCAGTATACAGACTGATAGTCTCACAGTTAACATCAGAGTAAATGCATAGGGAATAATGGCTTACTTTGGGTCGCCCATACATTTAGGGAAAGGAAGCTACGTACTTTATTAATATTTAACATATTTTTCTTAATGTTGTAATAGTCATGATAATAAAATACAGAGTTGTACACATTACATTGTATTTCCATGTTTGTACATTGTATTAACATCGTATTTCCATGTTTGGAAAAAATAGAACACCTACGTTTATAATGGTTATTCGCCTAACATTGGGATAACACCTACTCTATATATCTGTTCACCTAGCATTGGGATAGTACCTACTACAGTATATATCTGTTCACCTAGCATTGGGATAACACCTACTACAGTATATATCTGTTCACCTAGCATTGGGATAATACCTACTTTATATCTGTTCACCTAGCATTGGGATAACACCTACTTTATATCTGTTCACCTAGTATTGGGATAACACCTACTTTATATCTGTTCACCTAGCACTGGGATAACACCTACTTTATATCTGTTCTCCTAGCATTGGGATAGTACCTACTACAGTATATATCTGGTCACCTAGCATTGGGATAATACCTACTACAGTATATATCTGTTCACCTAGCACTGGGATAGTACCTACTACAGTAGATATCTGTTCACCTAGCATTGGGATAATACATGCTGTAGTATATATTTGTTAATTTAGCATTGGGATAACATCTACTATATATCTGTTCACCTAGCATTGGGATAACACCTACTACAGTATATATCTGTTAACCTAGCACTGGGATAATGCCTACTTTATATCTGTTCAAATAGCATTGGGATAACACCTGCTACAGTATATCTGTTCATCTAGCATTGGGATAACACTACTATATATGTTTTCTCCCAGCATTGGGATAACACCTACTACAGTGTATATTTGTTCACCTAGCATTGGGATAACACCCACTACAGTATATATCTGTTCACCTAGCATTGGGATAATACCTACTACAGTATATATCTGTTCACCTAGCATTGGGATAACACCTACTACAGTATATATCTGTTCACCTAGCATTGGGATAACACCTACTACAGTATATATCTGTTCACCTAGCATTGGGATAACACCTACTACAGTATATATCTGTTCACCTAGCATTGGGATAACACCTACTTTATATTTGTATTCACATAACCTAATTCAAAAAATATTTAAAAATTACTGCTTACCCTTTTATTTGTAGCTACAACTCTCATAATGTAAAAAAAAATGCTGCTTAACTTCTTATTTGCTGAAAAATCTTTAGCTCTCAAACCTATGTAAAGTTTAGGAGGGGGCTAAGGAGTTATGTATGCCATAAATAACCCTGTCTATACCGTGCTGGCAGATCTCCATTATTAGTTGTACACTAGATTTGCACATCAGGGGAGATCTACTAAAACTGGAGAGTGCAAAATCTGGCGCAGCTCTGCAGAGAAACCAATCTTCCAGGTTTTATTGTCAAAGCTTAATTGAACTGAAGTTAGAAGCGGATTGGCTACCATGTACAACTGTATCAGAATCTGAGTGCACCAGTTTTAGTAAATCCACCCCACTGCTGCTGAATAAAACTTCTGTTGACCCAAGAAAAAAAAAATCCCCTACTGTCTGTATTAACAAAGGGTTAAAGATCTAGTCTTGAATGGTAAATTGTATGTTAATACACTTTAAAATAAAATCTCCCTTATTGTCTGTTATGGTCGCATTGCTGTTTATAGAGTTTATGTATAATTCTGATGTGTGAATAGGAACACATAATAGACATAGTGGGGGTTTCTAAAATTTGACTGCAATCTTACATAGCTTTCTATAGAACATTATACCAAAAGCAATGCAGTTTTGTAATCTTCAGTAGTAAGCCATATGTTTTTTGTTTTTTTTTGGGTGGTCCATGCCAAGCTCATAGGCTTTTTCTCTGCAATATATAAAAAGTGACAGTTTAAGATGGACCAGTTCAGGTACATAAAACAAGTTACAGTGAAAAAAATATAAGGAGGTAAGTAAAGGTGTTTAGCTGAATGCTGTTGCAGATTCAGAAGTCTTGGACTGGAAAGCATCCTCAGCTACGATTGCAGGCCCTATCTGGAAATCTCACCTCCTATTCAGCAGTTTCTATGAAGAGGTCTGGCAGGAGACTTTCACATGTATGGTACAGGACGCACCATTCAGATAACTGCAGCAAGCTCCACCTCTTCGCCTCAAGAGAAGCTACATAAGCCATTTGTCATCCCAGGCTGACCTTGGCGGCTGCAGATACAGTTCAGCGCCATCAGGCTCTGGTTTCCTGGAAAGTCCCTGCAAGATCTGATTTGTATAGTCCCTTTGCAGCAGCTTGAAATAGAATTGTAGCAGTGTGTTCAAAGACTGCTTGATCTAGGCTTCAGCTTATTATCCTTAAGTAAATCAAATATCAATGCTACACCACAAAGTTACTGTATGTTTTTTCTAAATTTAAGGTTTAAAATTTGTTTTTACAAATTTAATTTAAAAAAGCTTTAAGGCTAGAGAATTATGCTATCTAATGTAAACCATTATGTTTGGAATGAGGTTGTGCTAATGCTATTTCAGGAAAGAATTACCGAGGGTTGTTTTGATTTCTGCAATCTGAAAGTAATTTGCAGGACAAAAGGATTATTATTAGTGAATTTCCTTGGTTGGTAGTATTTCCGTAAAGTGAAAGAAGGTGGTAGGTGGAAAACAGAATTGTTATAAATTATTTTGCTTTCTTTTCTTTTTTTTCCCTTAATTATATATGGATATATTTTACTCTTTAAAGTAGAGCTAAAGGCAAAACTTTTTTCCCTTATTTTTTAAAGACTAAGGGAGGATTATAACCCCAGTCTGTTTTTGTCTTCTGTGTCCTATTGAGGAGACTTCCCAAAACAGCAAGTGAGAGGAAATCTCTCCAAAGTGAGGGAACTCCTGGTTGACACCAGGGTTACCAGAACTAGTGTCACCAATTGGGAGATTTTCCCTGTTCTGGTGACAACCCAAGATTTGGGATTTTCTTTCACTTTTACTAACAACTGGCGTTCTAGTCCCTATTCACTCTATTCAAAATAGTATTGACTTTTTTTCTGTGGTGGAGCTTGTGGTGTGATGTGCAAAATAACTAAACACCATGGGAGAGATTTACTAAAACCGGAGCACTTAGAATCTGGCCCTGCTGTGCATGGTAGCCAATCAGCTTCTAACTCTAGCTTTTCAATTAAGCTTTGACAATAAAACCTGGAAGCTGATTGGTTTCTACGCAGAGTTGCCCCAAATTTTACACTTTGCAGTTTCGGTAAATAACCCACAAGTGAACCAAAAAGGAGCAGTTACTTATACTTAAAGTGGTTCTAAAGGCTTTTTTTCTTTAAAATAATAAACACATCATTTTTACCTGCTCTGTGCAATAGTTTTGCACAGAGCAGCCCTGATCCTACTCTTCACAGGTCCCCTGATGGCGCTTCTGGCCCCTCCCCCTTGCCATGAGCCCCCAGACCAAGCTGCTTGCTCTGGGGGCACTTGTGCGTGCTTGCTCCCTGGCCAGCTGATGTCAGTCTCAGCGACAAAGCCAATAAGCTAGCATTATCAGAAGGCGCTCTGCAATGTTGGCTCCCTTGTTTTTATGACTGGAGTAGGTAACATTGAAACCTTTTCAGCTTTGGATAGAGTAAGGAAAACTAAAACCCTTGTTAGTTTATTTTTGTTGGCTGTGTCACTCCCCACTAGGGAGACCTCCCTTCATTTGCTGTCCTAGACCCCCAACAAGGAGAGGAAATCTCCCCAAAAGGAGGATATTCCCCTTCCTAGACAGTTGTCCCTGGAAAAGGTGCCCACATTGAAAGATTTACCCACAACTTTTGTTCTAGTGACAACTCAAAAATGAAGGATTTTCCTGTTCGATTTTTGTCTTGGTGACAACCTTTCAAAGGACAAATCTGCCCAGCAGGGACTCATAGCAATAAAAAATTGATAAAGTGTCTAAACCTTCCCCACTTTATCCAAAACTGAAAAAATTATCTTTGCACACACTTTAAGGATATAGATATATGCACACCTATTTCTGGCTCATAATAATAACGATCACCTGTAGTCACTGATCATTAGGAACACAAATATCTTAGGTTAATGATCTTGTAGTAACTGTTATTAGATAGAAATTCATTTATTTTGATGTAAAGGATACTGTATCATACAGAGTAAACATGTTTTGTTGCCGTCTTAGTGTTTAGACTCATAACACTGGTGATATTACAAGCAAAGATCGTTGGGGTTGATTTACTAAAACTAGAGAGTGCAAAATCTGGTGCAGCAAAGCATTGTAGCCAATCAGCTTATAACTTCAGCTTTGATAAAAAAAAAATGGAAGCTGATTGGTTTCTATGCAGAGCTGCACTGAATTGTGCACTCTCCAGTTTTAGTAAATCGACCCCATTGCCAATTCATATAACCAGATGCTTATATTCAGCAAATACTTTTAATCTTCTCACAGGAACTTTTCACATATTGCTCAGGAATAAAAAACGAGAGATATGAACATTCCTGCTTGAGATTAATGTATATCATTATTGTCAAATTTACAGTATGTGTATGTTTCATACATTTCAGATATACTATATATTACTATATTAAATAAAAAACCTATTGTAGGAGAAACAGTGCATTATTTTACCTCTGTACATTTCTGTGTTACTAATTCCTAGTTATTACGTAACTTAAAGCCCAATTCCAGCTGTTTCCTGACACCCCTGCACCCCATACTCCCCCCTCTAAAGGATTACTGCACCCTTCTTTTTTATAGCCATACATACCTTTCTTCCAGGTTTCTACAGTTTGTTTGCATGATGTCACAGGTCCTCTTCCACATTTTACTCTGGAGGTGTGCCTATCCTGAATGCTGCAGATATGGTACCGTTTCTCTTATGTCTTGGGCTACTTGATGACCCTTCCCCCAAGGTTAGGTTCTTGACACTCTGGGCTCCCCGAAAATGGTTAAGGCAGGGGTGTCAAACTGGTGGCCCACATGTCTCTGCCTTTAGGAGTCATGCTTGTAGGTGTCAGCCTTGCAATGCCTCATAGGACTTGTAGATTGGCAACAGCTGGAGAGCCACCAGTTTGACACCCTGGCTTAGGGTGACCATGTAAGCTAGATCTACTTCTCAGCATTTGATTTGATGTTGCTTACTGCTCCCATCTGTACTGACAGGCTAGCCATATATGTATAGATTACTTTGTGGGCTGAACAAGAGACATCTAATAGGTTTCTCTATATATGCTTAAGGGCTAAGCCAACCTTTTACAAAACATAACAAATACCGCCACATATGCATTTATTATTTCTTTGCAAGTGAGTCTGCAAAGCATTGCAACTGTGACCTCTGGATTAAGGGTGCAACGCACAGGCTCCTGTAAACTTCCTCCAGCAACTTGTATATACCTGTAGCACATCCCCGTAAGAAGCCACTGGTGGAATTGGTTCCTTCCCCCAGTTAAAGTTTACATAGCCAGACACACAGCATTTCCTCCACTCTCTCTCTGTCTCAAATTAACAGTCTAGGGGTGTCTTTTTTTGGGTTTTATTGTAACAGTGAACTTGGATGGGATGAAGGGAGCGTGGGATACCCCAGAATTGGTGCACTGAACTTTTTGAGGACACTTCTCTTTTTTGCTGAGCTGCACAAAATGTTGCATAGAGTCCCTAATGTTGACGGGTGACTATGACTTCTTCCCAAAAGATCAAAAAAGCTAAACACAGTCACTAACTTTCAACACTTGTGTCATCTACTCACAATGACATCACAGAATCATAGGTTGAACTTTCCAATATCCACCAGGCACTCTTCAGTGAGAGAGATGCAGTCTCACACTACCACAGAACAGTGAAATACTAACTTTCTCCAGGCACTATCCAATGAGCTTCTCCAGAACCAAACCAACTCCAGGAGTAGGCTTTGCTAATAGGCTCCCCAGCTAAGGCTCCAGTTGGTACCTCAATGTCTTCTGGGTGGTGCTTCCAATAATCCTACACCAGGGGCAGAGCCCCTACACAGGGGTCTCCTCCAGCAGGACTGGCTCCAGGAACTCTCCCTCCCTGCCTCAGGTCTCAGACCTTTTATGGGCTCTTTAGTCACCTACTGGGTACATCTGGGCTTCCCAGCAATTGGCTGGATTCTCTATAAATATTCAGGCTGCTCACTGTTCCTACTCCCACTATGATTCTAGAATCCTCTAGCATACAGTAGGAAGTAATCAGAGAAGCAGTCTGTGAGACATTGAGCAGGTCAGACCAATCAGCCCCTTCTTCACTGATTATGTACAAAGGAGCCAAACTAAATTTACTTATCAGCCTGCACTAACTAGAAGGGTGCTACATACCAATGTGTGGACATTCAGTTAGAAAGCAGGAGGCAGTACCAATGGACTACAAATGTAGTAATCACTTCCATTGATAACTACAGGTCTATGTCCTACAGTGCATGAATGTGCAATGCTGTAGAGACTATGTGACTCACAGTGCTGTCCTTACCTGTCCCACCCCAAGTGCTGCTGTGTTGTCAGCAGGCTGATGTTGAGCCATTCAAGAGCTTTTATCAATGGTATGTAAAAAATACATTTATTATATTTTTTTAATCCATAAGTGGAATAAATGGTAGATTTGTTTATTCAGCTATAGCACCCATGACCCTGCATTCACTATATCTAGTCTCCCACAGTACACAGAACATGGAAATGCAATTACGTTAGTAAACATAAGCTGCTAAATATCTTTTCTTATCAGCAGTTAGAGCTGTCTTGTTACTTCTATCAGTGTCCTGCCGAGCACTGGTTAAAACTTGTATGAGGAGTTTGTATTCTTCCCTGATTGTCCTATGAGGCTGAAGGACCCCTGACCCTCTGGACAGTGCTGATTGGCCCTGTGCAGATCACATGCACCGTCCCAAGAAGAAAAAAAAATTCCCCAGCAATAAACCAAACTGAGCATGCAAACTTGCCCCCAAAGCTCTGTTCTATCAGTAGATAAATTGGGGACAGTAGAAGAAGGGAAGGATCAGAGAAGACAGGATCAAACAGCCATTTTACACAATCCAGAGGAATAACCCCTTAGGTTCCACAGTGAGTATAACAAGCATGCTTTACTGCATACACAGACTGATTTTACTGTTGTAGTAATACTTAAGCTTTCTTGAATACTCACATAAACAGTCAATGGTTTTACTATAGGATTCTCTGACATCCCTTGTGTAGTGTGTTATGGGTTCCTTTCACACGGTAGTAAAAAGAGCTTTGCTCACAAAGAACACTAATAATGGCATAAAAGAAAACCTCTGCATGCATTACAATGTAAAACACAATAAACAGTGCAGCATCCTAGCCTAAGAGGAGACAGAAATTCACTTTGCTAAGATAAATATCATAAAACTAGGAGTCTTGACACTTTTCTAAATAATAGCTTGCTGTGTAGAAAAGTCATAAGCTGAAAGATAATTTGCTAAAATTCTGTTCTTGCACTCTTTACATAGTGATACAAAATTTCCTGGCAGTCTAGAAAAATAAATGGTAGATATTTAATAACTACACAGAACACAGGCTATAATGTTTTACTGTTATAGTAAGTATTGGAGGAAAGCAGGTAGCACTTGAAATTTCTGCAATAATGAAGCAAAAAAGAAAGGTTGGGAGCTACTGCTGAATGAACAATGGTAAATTATATTTTTTTCCAGTTGTACACTTATACATTTGAAAACATACTGTATATGGATAGCACATGTAGCACCCTCTATTGTGCTACTAGAATAGTGTAGTGTATTGCAGGTAAAATCATTGTGTATGACTCTGTGATTGAGGTTGGGTTATTGCAGGTCAGCTGGATGACTTAACAGGTTGTGGCTCTATCGCCTCCTCCTGACTCTGGAGGACAATGGAACCTTCCAGAAGTCAGTAAGCAGGAGGGGGAGAAGACCTAATCTGCATGCTTATGGGAGTCTGGGCAATCCCAGGTTTGGATGCCATGGTAGAGTGGTGGACTGGCCAATAAATGTGGGAGAGTCAGGCTGACAGGGGAGTTGGATGGAAGATGAAGTGCTGAAGAGACTGTCAGTGCCGGGGAGGGGTCCCCTAGGTCTGGGGACGGGGCAACCTCCAGGCTGAGCTCGGGCCGGCTCAGGAGGATACATTCAGCAGTGCAGCATGAATGGGATCGATAACTGGAACAGTGGGAACAAAGAGGACAACGTGAGTACATCAGCAGGCCCTGGGATCCACGAGGGGAAAGACTACCACTTGCAGCAATCTTTCAAAGTACAGCATTGGGCTCAATCCTTTATCCTTGTCCCGTGAGATCTTCAGAGTTGCTAGGAGGGCTGGTAGTGGCTGAAGGCTGTGGAGCTGGAAGTAGTTCTACAGAGGGAGAGGAGACATCTCTGCATGTAGTTGGGCAGCACAGTAGCAAAATGGTTATCACTTCTGCCTGGCAGTACTAGGGTTGCTGGTTCGAATCCCAACCACAGCACCATCTGCCTGGAGTTTGCATGTTCCCCTTGTGCGTGTGTTGGTTTCCTCCAGGTACTCCGGTTTCCTCCCACACTCCAAAGACATTCTGGTAGGTTAATTGGATCCTGTCCAAATTAGCCCTAGTATGTGTATGTATGAGGGTGAGTTAGGGAACTCAGATTGTACCCCCCTTGAGGGTTATGGACTGATGTGAATGTACCATATATATATATATATATATATATATATAAATGTGTGTGTATATAAAAATATGTAAAGCACTGCGTAAATTGACAGCTCTATATAAGTACCCATAAAAATAATAGTTACAAAAAGCTAGGCTGATTTTGAGGGGCTGTTAGTTCCTTGCCCATAAAGGTCTATTGCTACTGATCCACAAAGACTGACGACGTTCAAGAAAAAGAACAGTCTAGGATCTGTTTCTGTACATAGGAAGGAAGTTGTCCCCCCCTTCATTGATTCAAGCCAAACTGGACATTCCATAATACCTATTTCCTTATCCAAGTTATTTCCCCTAATAAAATAACAAAACCAAGCTCACAGACTGTTCACTGGCTGTGGATAAAAGTGTGAAAAATACCTGTTGCTTAGCTGTACAGAGCACAACACAACTCACAACACAGCAGTACTCACGAGGGTAGGACTACACGTACAATACACAACAAATAACCGGTAACCCCTACTAAAATTATTTCATTGGAGTCAGTGGGAAGAATACCCCTTACCTTGCCTCTTACATCAGTGGTCAATTTTTAATCAGTGGGAAAAATGCCCCCTCACATTGGTGGTCAGTGGGAAGAATGCCCCTAACATTGGCAATTGTTTGAAAGAATGCCCCTTATATTGGTGATCATTGTAAAGGATGCCTCTTACATTGGTGGTTCGTAGGAAGGAGGCTCCTTACATTGATGGGCAGTGGGAAAAATGCCCCCCCTTACACTGGTAATCATTTGAAAATATATCTCTTATATTGGTGGTCAGTGGAAAGGATGCTCCTTACATTGGTGAGCAGTGGGAAGATTGCCCCCCTTCAAGTTGTGGCCAAAATACTCCCTTACAGACAAGTAAAAAAGATCATTGGTGTCATGCTACTGGCTTTTCCAAGTGGCATTGGAGGAAAACTTTTTGTTAGCAAATTTCTTTATAGCAAATTTTAACAGGTAACAATTGAACTTTTGTATATCTATGGGTAGGAAATAATTTGTGTACAGGCCTGAAACCTTTCCTAGAACTGCATTCTATGTACATGAAAAGTTGTGGCGTGGTCTTTCTTAAGTAGCAGCAGGGCTTTGCCAGATGTTCTACACATCAAGCATGATAGTTGACTCCTGAATTTTGATGTATCGTAGAGACAAGCAACCCTTCTCTTTCAATGTGATTATAAAGGGCTGTCAACCCAAAACTGATATACTGTACTCCATGACACTAGTTACTAGTTATTCTCTTTTAGAGGCCAGATTCTGCCTTTTCATTGAGTCATACTCCTCCTACCCCTTTTTGTATTTTTACATAAATTAGAAATACAATTGGAAAGGTTAACCCATCTTTGAAGGTCCATAGGGTGTGGACCTATCAATTCAGATGCAGAGATCTTCCATGAAAATGTCTGAGGGATATAAGCTAATGGATTTTCTTCACATCCACCTTGATCTGTCATAAATCAAGTATGTGAGTTTCCATTGCTGATCTCATTCTGAAAATGCTAGTTGCTTGACTATTTCTGGCATTAGTGCATTCTCAGTCACAGTCCTGAAACAAGCATGCAGAAAGCAACGTTATATTATAATATCAGAATATCTGTCCTGAATATTTTTTTCTGGTTCATTAGGTTGATTTACTAAAGTTAACTAGGCTTTAGTTTAGTGAATGAGGTGAAGCTTATTTATATATGAAACATAAATACTTTGTTGTACATGCTACAGGTAGAGTTATTTGTGAGGATGAATAGAAGGTTGATATATTGGAGCTGGAAAACAAGAATTTTAATGTGTTTTTTATTAAACTTAACACTTTATTTCTACAGATAAAACATTAAACTTTTGAATTAGTTCAACTTGGAATATGGGAAACTCTGGCAACATTAAAAGACTTGTACTTATTCAAACTCAGCTTAATTTTCTATGGCATTTTTATCCTCATGATATTAGATAGTATCCGCTAAATATAGATTGAGCAGGACTGCATATCAATTGACATTGGTTTAACACAGAATAATCTTTTTTAGATGGGCTACTTTAATGTAAGCAGTGTAATTGCTAGTAGAATAAGCTTAGGTGAAACAGAGAAAAAACTTTCCTGGCTGCTCATAACACTACTTAGTCTAGACAGTTACATTTCAAGAGGAGCAGAATGTGTATTAAAACCTAGACCAGCTTCATGATAAAGTGCTCTCAAAGCTCTCTGTGTTGTAGATGCAGTTCCACTTACATGTTTCAGAAATGTATTTTCCTAAGCCATTACTTTTATACATTTTATTCAAGTTAATAGGATATTGCACATTTTATTTTCAGAGGGATACTTAGGAGAACATAGTGGTTTTTGTTCATAGCTTTGACTTGTTCCTGGCTTTACTCTTGGATTTTGTCTTTCTTATCTGTGACATAAAACAACTCCAGCAACCATTTTCAGTTGTATTAAAAGTTTGGAAGGCCTTAAGAATTTTCCAGGTTTTTCCACTTGCTTCCTCACTGAACTGATGAGCTTCAAGAAAAATCAGGACTCCCCAAGGTAAGGAGAACACCATGAATCTCTTCTCTGCCTCCCACAATGCAATACTAGATCACTAGACTCAGTGCTGTCATAAAGGGGGTTGTGTAAAGTCCAACCCAGGAGTTTTACAGTGAATTTTGGGGGTTTTGGTTCGTGAACATGGTATCAAGTGGAAAGTAAGTAAAAGCATTGCAAGGTGCCTGGAATCTAGCAACCCTGAATGGAAAACAAGTGTTGTGCCATGAGGGAATAATGGAGGCTGAGAATGCTAGTTACCTAGTTGTCATGCTGATACATTTGCTTCAATGCTGTCTGTGTCACTGTCCAGGAATGAGTAAAGGACTTCTAACTCATTTACAGTATGCTTTTTCTGAATCTGCAATTCAAAAGTTTTCATATCATCCACATCCAGGCAACTATCATTTTTTTTCAGAAGATCAGACTTGACAGTTCCACAGTTCTCTTATAGGACCTATACCAGTTAAACAGAAGAATGGATGTCTTTTCTCTGCTAGTCATTTTTTTATTCTTTTTTTTTTGTATTCTTTTTGATTCAGTCAAGATTTCTGCAACATCTGTGCTGGGCTTGTCCCTCTACACAGCGCTCTGGTTTCATCTTAATTAACCCTGACTTTAGAGGCCTGTACCTAAATTTTGCGGGACATGCAAGGTTAACCTAGAACGTGATCTTTGGGCACTGGGCTCTACATTTTGGCACTTTTGAGACCAGAGTGTAATGTGTTAGCCACTGTGCACTCTCCAGGCTGCGCATATTCATTCTGCGTTCTCTTTCATGCCATTCAGCATTGAGGAAGCATGTTCCCACTGCTGTTTCAAAGTGCAATGGACATGTGGAATTTGTCTTGGTTTCCCCCCTGCTGCCCGCCTACAGTGACCTGGTTACAATCAGCTAATGGTTACCCAGCAGATGGGTTCTTGAATATTTGAGGACTAGCTTTGTACCCTGAACTACATTGTCTCCCTACCTGTGGTGCAACATGTCTGGTCCTAGGTACAGTCCCTCTGTACCAAGTGTCTTCGGCTCATACTCCACTAACAGTTCTGGTGCTGCGTGCAATGCACCCCCTGATGTACTAGACATTTATTACCTACAATTTTGTCTTCTGCTTGAGTCTTTGCCCTCTTAGGAGTCTTCATTAGACCCAATGGGTGTGCTGCCCTCCTCAGTTCTTCTCCTACGAGGATTTCACAGTAGTAATGCAGAATTGTATTGGCCAAACAGAAACTTTAACTGCTACCTGAGTGCATGCTTCCATGCCTTACCCTGCCTAATTCTTATCTGATCTTCTCATGGCCTTACAGGCTTCTGGGTTCATAGCCATTGAGACTCTATTTGATACAGAGGCCCTCAAGTCTTTAAAGTAGATCTAAAGGCAAAACGTTTTATTTCTTTTTTGACAGAGAAAGGGATGGTTATAATCCTGGTTACTTTTCTTTTGCCCTCTGTGTCCTATTGGGGAGATTTCCCTTTATTTCCTATGCAATAGACAAACCAGGAAGTGAGAGGAATTTCAACCAGAGTTGTATCACCAGGGTCAAAGAACTAGTGTTCATGTTAAAAGATTTCCCCTAAATTTGGGGTTTTATTTCATTTTTGTTACAAACAGTAAACAGGACACATAGAGATTGTTAATCTCCCTAAAGGGGGCACAATCAGCAATAAAGGGCTGACAGTTGTTCTAATCCTTCTCCTCTATCAAATACCTAAAAAGTCAGCTCTTTGTTATTCTATAAAGTAACATTAAACCCTTACATAAGCCAAATGAAGTGACAAGCCTAAGGTGATTAAGCAAGTCATCACAAATAAGCTGTACCTGTATATGCAGCCCTAGCTACTCCAGAGCCTTCCAAAGTACACAGATCAGATGGTATTTCTCAGCTACCAGGGGGCATGAGGTAGTGATCTAATGTCATGCACTGCAAAGCATAGAGCAGAGAGCTATGTGTAACCTGACATTTGAATGGAGGGAATAGACACACTCTCCCTCTATGCGGTGTCATAGGAAAACATGCATATCTGAAGCTGTCATTTACCTGCTGTATGCTAGAGGAGGGGGAAGGCTGTCACCTTGGATTAGGCAAAACTGTCAGAAGTGTTTCATGCACAAAGCAGTGGAAGAAGAGAGCAACCAGGATCCACACTAGGTGCTATGGTTTGAGGCAAGTACACAGTATATGAGGATATGTTGTGTTCATTCTTCATTTCAGAGTGTAACACCCTCCTAGGTAGCTAGGGGGAGCTAGATTCATTAGGCAGAGACTGAGCACCAACCTGTGTAATAGTCAGAGGGAGGACAAATTCAGATCAGGGCTGAGAGGCTCTGCAGACCAGCTCTCTGAAACTTCCCCCTGCTCTGGAACTTTGGAGAAAGTTCTAAAAGCAGTGGGCGGAGGTAAGGAGTGGCTGATCTGCACTTTTGAATGATCCTGGCCAATCCTCAACAGGAGGCATAACATGGGGCCAGGACAGCCCTTAAAAGTGACAGAGCCTCCCTGCACTTATGGAATTTATAAAAAGAAAGAATTAACTTAAAATCGGCTAAGTCACTATTAGCATCTTTCCTAGGCAACCCCAGATTTCCCCTGGCATTTCACTCGGAAAGGGCCTTCTGTAGATGGAAAGACATGGATGTGGTCACTTTGGAGGCACTCACCAAAGAGCTCCTGTTCTGCTCATTTACTTTCCTCCAGCTTGCCCAAACCATCCTAAGATCTGAATTTTATAAATATCTACAAATCAGACATTTCTTTACTACCAACTACCCATTAGGTTCTGATACTATTGGAATCCCTTTCGAACATATTTGTAGGACATCATATAGAAATAAAGGTATCATTTCCACTATCTATTAATACCTTAATGAGCGAGACCTCCCCCTAAAATCCTTAGCTATGCCTAAATGGGGAACAGAAATAGGACACGAATTCTCCTCAGAAGATTGGTTGGATATGTAATCCAACATGCATAAATGCACTATGTCTATGAGCGATTAAGGAAACAGTAGTTAAACTTCATACCAGATGTTACTTTACGCCAGTTAAACTTCACAAATTCTACCCCTTAGTGCCAGAGGTCTGCATTAGAGGTTGTCAGGACAAGGGCACACACCTTCACATTTTTTGCAGCTGCAAGGCTATTAAATCACTATGGCAAAGAGCATCCTCTAAGGTCGCTCAGATCACTGGAGTACAGCTGATGCTCCCTATGTGTTTATTTTTTGCAGACCTATTAGAGGTGATCCCTCCCTCTCAAAAATTGGTACACACCTTGTTTCGTGCCATTCACTGGGTTATTGTGTTGCCTTGGCTCTCTCGCACTGTTCCCTGGTCCCAGGTAATTAAAAGTATGGAGGCAATTAGATTAATGGAACATTTCGACCATAATATTATGGATACATTGCAAGTATTCAATAGAAAATGGGAATCTTGGTCTTCTTACTGATGGATGACATAGAGCACTGATTGATCTCCTCCAACAAGATAGGTTATAGCAATACACGTAGTTTTCGCTGCTAATGCTATTGACACAGTAGCCAACACTGAGACCCCTTTTCTCCTAATGATCTTGGATAGGTTGTGGCCTATAGTTATACATCTCTCCTATGATGTTATTTTTTCTTTGTGGAAGAGAAAGCTTAGCATTCATGATTGCAGCTTTGAACTATAGTGCAGAAAGGTTGTTGGAAGTTTCATGTCTCATCTTGAGGATGGGTCTGGTTAAAGTGTTTGACTGAGGAGACTGCATACCAAAAGAGGTTGCATTAAATGCCCTTTGAAGGACAATGTCTTGCCATAGTTGCCCTGGACACTCCCATCAAGGATGTTACTGGGTGTAAGAGTACTTTTGTCTCACAGCCAACATTCTGAAACTTTGGGAGATTGACAACTCAGTACCACGGCAGTGGCATACATCAGCCACCAGGGAGGAATCAGAATTCTTGCCAACTCAAAAGAGTGTAGAGTGGATCCTAGCATTGGCAACTATCACAGCCAGGGGCAGCACAGCCAGGGGTAACATTGGCAACTATCATCTTGGCTAAAGTATTGATCTTGGATTAAGTACTGAGCATTGCACTATGGCTCTGCACTTCAGCAAATGCACAAAGCGAGAAACCACAACAGAAACTTCAAATACTAAACAGACTACAGGTGACCTGTTTCCCCATCCAGCTCTTTTAGCTCTTATCCAGTCTGCTTATTCATCTCACCACTCTGTAACATGTATTCCCTACTCCTCCTTCTCACAGTTCTATCCTCTCTCTTCAAACTCTCTCTTCTTCACCCCTCTTCTCCATCCCACAGCTCCTGTCTTCACCTTATTACTGTACTGATCAACTCCTGCTAATTCTGAACCCACATACTAATAAAACCTCCAGGACATTGGAACCTGTCCCTCCATATTAGTCATACATCCATATTACCTCTCTCATCCTTCTGCTTCTCCTAACATCTGGAGACATTTCCCCAAATCCTGGGTCACCATCTTTTTCCTTTGATCAACACACCCAGCACTCCCTATGCTTTAACAGCAGTTGCAACCCACACAATCTAGTTACTATTCCTCTTCTTCCTAGAACCATCCTCCCCTTTTCCTCTGCCCTCTGGAATACCCGCTCTGTCTGTAACAAACTCACCTCTGTCCATGACCTTTTTATCACAAACTCCTTTAACTTGCTTGCAATTATGGAAACCTGGCTTCATGAATCTGACTTTCCCTCTCCTGCTGCCGTCTCTCATGGTGGTCTCCTATGGACTCATTCTCCCAGGCTTAGTGGACGGAAAGGAGGTGGAGTTGGAATCCTCCTATCCCCTCAAATCACTTTTCAGGTCCTTCATTCACCTCTGTCTCTGTTTCTCTCCTCATTTGAAGTTCACTCTATTCCTCTATTCTGTCTAGTTTCTTTACGAATTGCTGTGATGATCAGTGCCGATCTGTTTTTTGACAATTGCCGGTCAACTGCATTTACCCGGTGATTGGATACAGCTGATCATGTGGTAAAAGGCCGCTGTGATTGGCCTTTTACCACATCACATGATCAGCTGTGTCTGTAGGACACAGCGATCATGGAGGTCGTTGGGTGCACACCGCTGGGGGCGGGAGGGCACATTCTGGGAGGATGTCATATGACGCCCTCCCAGAACTGGACAACCGTGCTGTAGCCATCATTCGGCTATAACCCGGTTGTTAAGTGGTTAACCCTTCTCTTCTCTTTTCAGCTATGACAAAATTTCAGCCCTGTCCTGCCCCAACCTGGCCACTTCTGTCTACAACAGTTCACGGTCATCCACCGTGGACACATTGGCCCCCTCACTACACACAGAATTAGGCCCTGATCACTACAGCCCTGGCAAACAGACAATACCAGATGCTTCAAAAAATGTAACTGTGCTCTTGAGCATTTATGGCGTAAGACTAAGACCCAGCAAGACTTCAACCAATATAAATCTGCCCTTCAAAAATACAATTCTTGTCTCCGCACTGCCAAAGAGACCTATTTTATCACTCTCATTAACACCCTCTCAATCAATCCCCGCCAACTCTTTTTTACCTTTAACTTTCTACTTCGTCCTTCTCTACCTCCACCCACTAACTCACTCACTGCCCAGGAGATTGCTAATCACTTCAAAAATAAGATTGATACAATTCGTGATAAGATCTCCACTGTAGAGATATCTCCTTCACCCTACAATCCTTGTCCACCTGCACAATCTATACTTCCCTTGTTTAACCCAGCTACTATAGAGGAGGTTGGTAAACTTTTTTTCTAAAGCCCACCTAACCATCTTCCCCCTGGACCCTGTTCGCAAATACTACCATCACCCTCTGGCTCTATCCTTCATTCTTTAACTTATATCTTCAATCTCCCTTTCTACTGGCATATTCCCCAACTTTCTAAAACATGCACTAGGCACCCCCATACTTAAAAAGGCCTCTCTGGACCCCACCAATCTTAGCAACCTAAGACCCATTTCCTTACTCCCTTTTACCTCCAAACTCCTTGAACGTCTAGTCTACAACCGGCTGAGCTGCCACCTTATTGAGAATAACCTTCTCGATCCCCTTCAGTCTGGATTTCGCCCACAACATTCCACAGAAACTGCTCTCCTAAAGTTCAAAAACGACTTACTAACCGCTAAAACCAATAGTCACTATTCCGTACTCTTACTCTTGGATCTCTCCGCTACTTTTGACACAGTTGACCACCCCCTCCTCAAAAAAACCTCTATTTACTTGGTCTCCGTGACTCTACTCTCTGTTGGTTCGAATCTTACCTATCTCGATGCACCTTCAGTGTCACTTACAACTCTACTTCCTCCACTCCTACTTCTCTTACTGTCGGGGTCCCCCAAAGATTCTGTCCTTGGACCTCTCCTGTTCTTGATCTACACTTTTTCCTTGGGTCAGCTATTAGCTTTCCATGGTTTCCAATACCATTTCTATGCTAATGACACACAAACCTATCTCTCTACTCCTCAGCTCACCCCATCAGTTTCCTCACGTATCACCAATTTACTAACAGACATATCAGACTGGATGTCACACCACTTCCTAAAACTCAATCTATCCATAACTGAGCTCATAATATTTCTTCCTCCACGTGCCTCTTCCCCTGATTTCTCGGTCAGGATCAATAGCACCACTATCAACCCATCTCTGCATGCCAGGGTGCTAGGGGTAACCCTGGATTCTGAACTATCCTTTCAGGCCTACATCCAATCCCTCTCCAAATCATGCCACCTCAAGCTCCTCAACATTTCCAGAATACGCCCCTTTTTAACCAATGATACCACAAAGCTCCTAATTCACTCCATGGTTATCTCTCACCTCAACTACTGCAACTCCCTCCTCATTGGCTTACCTTTACATAGGCTATCCCCCCTCCAGTCTATCATGAATACTGCTGCCAGGCTCATCCACCTTACCAACTGTTCAGTGTCTGCTACCCCTCTCTGCCAATCTCTCCACTGACTTCCACTCTTCCAACGAATAAAATTCAAAATACTAACAACTTACAAAGCCATCCACAACTCTGCCCCCAGCTACATCACCAACCTGGTGTCAAAATATCAACCAAACCGCTCTCTTCGATCCTCCACAGACCTTCTGCTCTCTAGTTCCCGTGTCACCTCCCATGCTCGTCTCCAGGACTTCTCCCGAGCTTCTCCCATCCTATGGAACTCCTTACCCAATCTGTCTGGCTATCTCCTAATTTATCTCCCTTTGGTCCCTGAAAACCTTTCTCTTTAACCGCCTCCCGCCCATCATATAAGGAATTGACGGGCGCAAGGCGGTTCCATCGTTCTGGGAGGACATCATATGACGTCCTCTCAATCTAACCACGCATACGCAGCTCCGGGAGCGCACAGCGCGGCAATCGGCGGTGCGCTGTGTCCCTTGGACACAGCGGATCACTGATCAACGGAAAGAGCCAAAGATGTTGGCTCGGTCGTGTGATCAGCTGTGTCCAATCACAGCTGATCACATTTAAGTAGGGAAATGCCGGTTATCAGCATTTCTCTCCTCATGAGCTGTCACACTGACAGCTCAAGAGGAGAGGAGAGCCGGTAATCGGCATCCCTCAGAGGGGACATGTGCACTGATCATCAGGGCACTGATGATCAGTGCGCCCTGATGATCAGTGTAGCCCCATCAGTGCCACCTGTCAGTGTCCAACAGTGCTAGATGTCAGTGCTCATCCATGCCACCTGCCAGTGCTCATCAGTACCACATCAATACCACATATCAGTGCCTACCAGTGCACATCAATGCCACATATCAGTGCACTTCTGAGCTGCCTTTCAGTGTCACCTATCAGTGCCATTCAGTGCCACCTATCAATGCCAGTCAGTGCCACCTATCAGTGCTGTCAATCAGTGCCACCTATCAGTGCCAGTCAGTGCCGCCTATCAGTGCCAGTCAGTGCTGCCTATCAGTGCGCATCAGTGCTGCCTATCAGTGCCCGTCAGTGCTGCCTATCAGTGCCGCCTATCAGTGCCAGTCAGTGCCGCCTATCAGTGCCAGTCAGTGCTGCCTATCAGTGCCACCTATCAGTGCCATATATGAGTGCTGCCTTTCAGTGCCCATCAGTGATCCTGTCAATGCCCATCAGTGCCACCTACCAGTGCCTCCTCATCAGTGCCCATCAGTGCCACCTATCAGTGTCCATCAGTGCAGCCTATCAGTGCCCATCACTGCAGCCTCATTAGCGCACATCAATGAAGGAGAAAAATCACTTATTTACAAAATTTTATAACAAAAACTATGAAAAACTTTTTTTTTTTTAAATTCAGTGGTTTTTGGTTTGTTTAGCAAAAAAATAAAAATCCAGAGGTGATTAAATACCACCAAAAGAAAGCTCTATCTGTATAAAAAAAATGATAAAAATTTCATATGGGTACAGAGTTGCATGACCGAGCAATTGTCATTCAAAGTGTGACAGCGCTGAAAGCTGAATATAGGCCTGGGCAGGAAGGAGGTATAAGTGCCCTGTAGGCAAGTGGTTAAAGAAGCCTATCCTGCTTCTATCTAGTAAACTGCCATTTATTTCCTCCATCAGCTCATCCCCCCACAGCTATTACCTTTTTTATCGCTCAACCCTTCCTCCTAGATTGTAAGCTCTAATAAGCAGGACCCTCTGTTTCCTCTTATACCATATTGTATTGTAACTGTAATGTCTACCTTCATTTTGTAAAGCACTGCACAAACTGTTGGCACTATATAAATCCTGTATAATAATAAAAATAATCCTGACCTGGGCAAAAATTCATATTCCAATGTCCACTGTTTACATCCTAATCGTGGACAGTTGACACGCAGACTTTCTCAGTCATCAGTGCCTGGACCTGATAAAATGGTCATTACACCCAAAGGTGTTCCAGGACCTGAAGATGGAGGGTGTTCAGGTGATCCTTATAGTTCCTGGACTGGTCCAGGTAGATGTGTTACTCCGACCTGAAAAAACCCTTGGCAGATGGTCTGTGGGTCTTCCAGATCAAGGTCGTCTACTCCGAAGACTAATTTACCACCTTGCTTCATGAATCAGTGACTTGCAAGATGCTAAAAGCTAAGTACCATCATACATGAAATGTTTAAAGTGGCAGTAATGTTACTGAAACTGGAGCAACAAATTACCTGACTTAATAGGGTTGCCACCTCATCCCTTTAAAACCGAACACATATTAAAGTGTTACTAAACTCAAGACCCTGCATTCATTGTATCTGGTCTCACACAGTAAACAGAACATGGAAATACCTTTTCTCATCAGCAGTTAGAGCAGTCTTGTGACTTTAGCTGAGCAGTGGTTAAAGCTTATAGGAGGAGTTTTCTTTCTGCTCTAGGAGGATGCAAAACCCCTGACTTCTGTCTGGACAGTGCTGATTGGCCCTGTGCTGATCACATGTACTCTCCCAAGAAAAAATAAAAATTCTCTAGCAATACACAATAAACCGAGCATGTGCAGAAGGGCTACGTGTTCAGTCTGTTTTATCTGCATGGACATTTGAACAAGAGGAGGGGCAGAGAAGTCAGGATCAAATGTCCTTTTTACACAATGCAGAGGATTAACCTCTTAGGTTCCATGGTGAGTATAACAAGCATGCTTTACTGCATATACAGACTGATTTTACTGTTGTGGGTTTAGTAACATTTTAATTGCACAGGTTCTGTGGCTGATTAAGGTGGCAATTAATCTCACTTGGTGCATTATCTGCATTAAATTACCCTCAGAACCTGTGTAATTAATATATGTTCAGTTTTACCTTAGGGATGAGATGGCAACCCTAAGGTGCAGGTAGTTCTAATAGAAACTACTGACAAAAATGGGTTGGTAAAGCTTCCTGCTAAGAATTTTTTGCTGGTATAATTCTGCTTTAAATGAATTAGATTTTTACAGAAATGTGCAAGTAATGAACTAAAAAATAGACAACCTATATTTATTGTTGTGTAAACATTCAGGAGCTTATCAGAAGTGAAGATGCAAAATGGTTAATATAGGGTCTATTTGAATGTACACAGGTAACTTCCTGTGGATTAATTCAACTGAAAACACTGCTATCATCAACCTATTCCCAGTCTGAAGTGACTGATAAGATAAAAGAAAAGGCTGTTTTAGGCCAGTTCACATCTGTGTGGCTGTATGGGCCGCGTTTTGCGTCGGCACAAGAGCCCATTCATTTGAATGGACTCCTGTGCCCCGGAACACGCAGGGAAGAAGGCCCTGCACTTCTTCGGGAAACGCAGTCCGCATGGGAACCTCGGTTCCCAGCACAGTCTCGATTTCCAGTGCGGGCGGCATGCCATTAGGATTAATGGCACCTGCCTGCAGGTCCCGCATTCCTCTGTGCAGGTGGTGCGGCATGATGGTACTTTTGTGTGGGTCCGGCAGCGGCACCACCCACACAGATGTGAGCCAAGGCAACTTTCACACTGATCTGCCGCAAAAACACAGCAACAATGCATAGGTGTTTTTACCATGCTTTTGCCGCGCTTGCTGAGCTTTTTTAAAGGACACGTAACTTAAAAACTGCACCAAAAATGCTTCTTAGAGGCGTTTTTGAGGTGCTTTTCAGGTGTTTTCAGACACTTTTCAGGCACTTTTCTGGTGTTTTCTATTGATTTCAATGGGCAGAGGCGTTTTTGGGGCGTTTTTTTAAACTCACCAAACATGCCCCAAAGATGCTGCAAGCAGGAGTTTTTACACTGCACCGCAAACGAAACACCTCTGTAACTATGTTTGCATTACAGATCCTACAATCAGGATTATGTTTGTAGGTTCAACTGCCACATTTAATGAAATAAAAAATGACCTTATGTCGTATTACGGTATCGAAAATAAAATATTTCACATAACGTAGCTCTAGTAACCTTTTAAAGAATAAACAACCATATAAAGGATATACCCCCCCCCCAAAACTGGGATCTAGAGCAGATTTTTTTTTCTTAAAATTTCTGGGATTCTAGAAGGAATGACCCTGCTTTAATTGCTACCCATGCCAGGCCATGTGATCATAGTGGTTAGGGAAACACTATGCTGAGGGGCAGGGAGCATGTGCCCCCCCCCCAGATTAGTACTGATAAAATCTGTTGTGCTGATGTCCTTTAGAGGAAACTCTTTACCATTTATTCATTATACTGACAAGTGACAAATACTGGGTATTATTTAGCTACCTGCTTCCCATTTAGACCTACAATCACAGTGTTTGCCAAAGGAAAGTCTTTCTGCACCAGCTTTCTTTGTGGCCCTAAGATGTCATGTGATTGAATGTGAAGAACCCCAAAGGAAACTGATACTGGAAGATTTAAAAAGTTGTGTCACAATAAACCATGTCTTTTAGGAACATATACCTTTCACCATACGTTTCAATCAATGTAGCACCATGGCACACTTTTTGTGGTACACTCTTTTAGCCAATGCAAATTTGGTTATACCATGAAAGGGCTAATTGGCTGTATTTTTCCTCCAGGCAAAAGGTTTCCAGTCCTCCTCTGATGGTAGTGAAGATCGCGGCGTCAGACCCCAGCCCTTCTCACCAAACTCCTGACCGAAGGACTAACTGATCTAAAACCGCACTGTCACATGCGTAACAATGCTACTCCCAGCTGCACCCTGCACACAGATTTTCCAGCTAATGGACCACAATCTGTGTATCTGCAGCCTGAGAGCGATTGTTACTGGGTCAGGGTAATTACGCAATTAACCCTTCACACTGCCACCACCTCCTTTTTGTACAGAGAAAGAGGAAACTCGGCAATATCAGCAATAACACTAAGATGTTTGAATAATCGTTTGTGTAGCGATACCCCCGTAGGGGCTGCTTAAGTTTGTTCACTCTGCCTCTCAACCCCAAGAACTGTCTCAGCCCTAACTGACACACCTGGCAATAGTGTAAGTGCAAGGACCAATGAAAAGCACACACTTTATAATAAAACACAGAGATCAGCTTTACTGTAAGACCTCTATGGGAAGTAATAAACAATAACAGGTATACGTTAGGTGAATCAAGAGAACAGCAAATACTGTGACCGAAAGCAATATAACTCACTTTTACACTCAGGATGCTTTCAGGGGATTCCAACTGTGAATAACCCCAAGAGCAGAAGGAAACACTTAAATGGCGACCTCAAAGTGGATTTAACTCCTCTACATAAATTCGGCTCTATGATGTCCAAGCAGGAGGAGAGCAGAAGAATGACTCTCTGTTGTGTCAGACTTCTCCCTTCTAACCCCTGACACCACAAGCCCAATAGGAAAACACTGTACCCAAATGATGCTTAATAGCTACTTTCCAAGTTAAAGCTATTCCCTCACACACCATGCAATATAGAGTCCTGAATACGCATGCGCGTGCACGTATGGCACCAGTAACTTCAGTCTATTGGTAACAGGATGAATCTTGGGATCTTCAGCTAGCCACTTTCGTTGGTGCACTTAAACTCCTTAAACACTTAAAGTATAATTGTAATCCTGTGGCAGTATTTGTATAGCACAGCAAATACTGTATCTGTTCAGCAGGGCCATCTACACAACCCAGTGACTGGTGAAAATGAGCAAGGTATGATGCAGTATGTGTGCAGTGTTCCTGTCATCTGACAGTAGGAAAAATCCCTCTCACCAGATCCTGTGACTAAGGCCCAAATGATCGTCCTGGAAATGACAGGCTCCTCTGGTCATCTCACGATGAGCACTTCACACTGTCAGGATGGCCACTGTACTGTAGGCCACTTCTCTCAGTTTGGATGTTCCCTTGGCTGATGCAGATCACCAAGCATGCAGTGCACTGCCCAAAAGCACTTTTTTGCCAGGTCCAATCTCTCTCCTGCCACATGCAGTCTCCTCCCCTCAGGAGAAACAAGATGGAGAGTCCTTCACTCTGCTCTCACTCAGCATTCTGGTCTTTGTAGCTTCATTGCAATATAAGCCTATCAGGCCATTTCTGTTCAGGACTACATATTCCACAATGCTTTTCAGCTGCACCTCCCTGCTTGAGAAAGTCCTTGTCATTGGCTCCTTTAATGTCTCTTATGATTGGCTCTCTCTCTCTCTATTACAGTCTGAGAGGAGAAGGGGGGGGGGGCTGAAATCCCTCACTTTGTGTCAGTGAAAGTGTCAGGTTACACAGGAGAGGCCAGTCAGCAGATCACAGCCAAAACAGATAGGATTAATCTCTTAATCACTCCTGCTACATTTGTATATACAATGTCACCGCAAACAGATGTATGCAGACGTTTAAAACACACAGTAGCGTTCTTCAGAGACAGTGGTGCTTTAGTTTGCATTAAAGAGCTTTAGAAACAGTTCAACACTTTCAGAAAGTAAGATTTATTACTAAAAGGTCAAAAGGGTGCAATAAAAATATTTACAGAAAAAGATGTAGCCAATATATATATATAAATATACAGAAAACAATAGCACAGCAAAGAGATAACAGAAAGGAATTTAGATAGATAAAGTACGTGCCAGTCAGCCTTGGTTTAAGCAGCTTCCACGTTTCAGAGCCAAAAGGATGCTTTTATCTCCAACTGTTAGTTCCGATGTTAAAAAGGGAGATTCTTCAACTTTTCAAAACTCAGTTTAGCTTAGCTTTTTCTAGCAACTCCACAGGGTGTCCCCCTGGAGCAGTAAGCCAATCGCCTCATTTGGGAAGGGAGTTGTAGGTGGAGACCCAAGCTATGACCAAAAACTCTCATAGCTTATATTATGGTTCATAACTTATTCTCAGTGCATTTAGCAGCCTTGCCACTAGTAGATTAATATGCAGATGCATCTGCTGAACGGTTAGATATGAAATATGAAATATCCACTTGAATGGTTCAGGAGATATAATTTTCTGCTCTCCTGTATATGTCAGATAGCGGGTGTAATATACCAGGAGACTGGTCTTAAAGTGAGCCGTCCGAATATGGGCTCCATGTTTGTGTAAGTCTTTCTTAATCCAAGATATGTAATCATAGGGGAAAATGGATGTTGAATGTGGTGTCTGGTTTCTGACTTATCAGGAATGTCTTTGAACTCAGTGAAGGACTTGGTTTATGGCTTTACAAGCCCTTCTCTAGCAAGAGTTTCCTAGACAGAGGGGCACCAGCTAGTGAGGTTTATAGCCATGACGCCCTCCCAATGAGTTTGCTGCCTGTGATCTCTGTCATCAAACAGACCACATGGAGGGGTGTGGAGCAAAATGGATGATTGCGTCCATCTCTGTGTGCATGATTGCTACAGTAGGGGTTGGGTGATCATAAAGTGCAGATATGGTATTATAAAATGGGTCTGAACTGAAATTACTAAAAGGTTTTGGGTAAAGCTGGGATATGCAAAAAATTAATTTTTGTCACTGCAAGTTTTGGGTTTAATTCTCTAGATTTAGACCTGGAATGAATACTTATTAGTTAGGATATTTGTTCAATTCAATTACTACATTAATGTGTAACCGCATATACAGTATTTAATTGGGCAATGTCTTAGTAGTTAGCACTTTGGCCTTGCTGCAGTAGGATCTGCAATTGAATCCCAACCAAAACACCTGAAAAGTCCCTTATTTTAAGCCTTATTTTTGAGAATAATATGCAGGTGCACATTAGCCACAAACATAAGGCTTAAAATCAGGGACTTTTCATGTGCCACTTATAAATAGACAACTTATACAATGTACAATTTATGTAAGACCCTAATTTTATTACCACAAAAAATTAAAACAACCTTTAAATATTACTAAATAATTTTGTGCCGAAGGTAAAGAACATGAATATCAGGTAATCTCAATGGTTTTGCTGTGTTAACAAGTGCTTTTCCACAGACACTATCCACAGATTACTCCAGAGTGTAAACACATAGATTTGTGCATTCTTCTTGTTTAAATAATTACACATTCTAACTCTTTACACATTTTAACTCTGGGGTGAGGGTATGTTAATTTCAAAACTTTTCATAAGCTTTCCCCCTGCGTTATTAGGAAATTGTGGTGCATTTTATATATGATTATTAAATCTGTACATGAAAATAGGTGTCCCAAAAGGAGGAACCCATGAACTCAACTTCTACCATTTGAGGCACATATACAGAAAGAGACAAGAGATCAAGGGCTAAGGAGGATCCAATTCTCATCCTAAGGCTGATGGTCTGACTGATGCAATCACATACAATATATACAGTAAATATATATAAATATATATATATTTATATACAGGTGAAACTCAAAAAATTAGAATATTGTGAAAAGGTGCAATATTCTAGGCTCAAAGTGTCCCACTCTAATCAGCTAATTAAGCCATAACACCTGCAAAGGGTTCCTGAGCCTTTAAATGGTCTCTCAGTCTGGTTCAGTAGGAATCACAATCATGGGAAAGACTGCTGACCTGATAGTTGTGCAGAAAACCATCATTGACACCCTCCATAAGGTAATTGCAAAATAAGTTGGATGTTCCCAAAGTGCTGTATCAAAGCACATTAATAGAAAGTTATGTGGAAGGGAAAGGTGTGGAAGAAAAAGGTGCACAAGCAGCAGGGATGACCGCAGCCTGGAGAGGATTGTCAGGAAAAGGCCATTCAAAAGAGTTGGGGACTTTCACAAGGAGTGGACTGAGGCTGGAGTCAGTGCATCAAGAGACACCATACACAGACGGATCCTGGACATGGGCTTCAAATGTCGTATTCCTCTTGTCAAGCCATTCCTGAACAACAAACAACGTCAGAAGAGTCTTACCTGGGCTAAAGAAAAACCGACCTGGTCTGCTGCTCAGTGGTTCAAAGTCCTCTTTTCTGATGAAAGCAACTTTTGCATCTCATTTGGAAACCAAGGACCCAGAGTATGGAGGAAGAATGGAGAGGCACACACTGCAAGATGCTTGAAGTCCAGTGTGAAGTTTCCACAGTCTGTGTTGATTTGGGGAGTCATGTCATCTGCTTGTGTTGGTCCTCTGTGCTTCATTAACTCCAGGGTCAACACAGCTGTCTACCAGGAGATTTTGGAGCACTTCATGCTTCCATCCACAGACGAGCTTTATGGGGATGCTGACTTCATTTTCCAGCAGGACTTGGCACCTGCCCACACTGCCAAAAGCACCAAAACCTGGTTCAATGACCGTGGGATTACTGTGCTTGATTGGCCAGCAAACTCGCCTGACCTGAACCCCATAGAGAATCTATGGGGTATTGCCAAGAGAAAGATGAGAGACATGAGACCGAACAATGCAGAAGAGCTGAAGGCCGCTATTGAAGCATCCTGGTCTTCCATAACACCTCAGCAGTGCCACAGGCTGATAGCTTCCACGCCACGCCGCATTGAGGCAGTAATTTCTGCAAAAGGGGCGCAAACCAAGTACTGAGTACATATGCATGCTTATACTTTTCAGAGGTCCGATTATGTTCTATGTACAATCCTTGTTTTATGGATTGCATATAATATTCTAATTTTCTGAGATTGTGGATTTGGGGTTTTCATGAGCTGTAAGCCATAATCATCACAATTATGACAAATCACGGCTTGAACTATCTTGCGTTGCATGTAATGAGTCTATCTCATATATTAGTTTCACCTTTTAAGTTGCATTACTGAAATAAATTAACTTTTGCACGATATTCTAATTTTTCGAGTTTCACCTGTATCTGGTAATTAAGCCTTGAGAAAGACGGGCCGTGCCCGCCGAAACATTGACATTGATTAAAATACATTGTAAAATTCCTCCTGCTGTAACTCTCATTGCATGCACCTACTACCTGCTGCATATTCTACGTCCTTTTTTCTCGGCTTTCACCCGGGCCAGTACCCATACATGAGTGTGCGATGGCCCATATATATATGTTTAAATTGGAATTCATTGGTATGTAAATGAATTCCTATTACATTGGTCATCAAACATATGCACTAATATTTTACCCTACATAATATCCATATTGTCAGATGTAGGATGCCCTCGGATGGGGGCAGAGAAGGAAGTACACAGTTCCCCAGTAAGCATGAAGTTTGCATAGTCTCTCTGTGCTTGTGTGGATCTACTTCAGTTTCTTCCCCCCACATACTCTAAAGACATGCTGGTAGGTTAATTGGCCCCAGTATGTATATGTAAGCATGTGAGATGTAAACTTTAGATTGCAAGCTCCTTAAGGGCAGGGCCTGATGTGAATGTACAAATATGATTTTGATGTTGTAATGTTTTTCTATAGATTATGATATTGTTTTATTTTATCTGTGGTTTTGTAATTATATTGTATATTGTAAAGATATTATTATTATTATTATTATTATTAATAATAATAATAATAATAATAATAATAATAATAATAATAACAACAGCACCTGTGATAATTTAATAGGGCTACCACAAGTAAAACTTGAAATATGTGCTTGCAGACACTGTAGAAAACATGTTTACACTGCCTGTCTCCTCTGAATCAATTTTCATTCACACAAGGGAATGTGTCACACAGTGCCAATGTAGCAAACAAACTTTGAACCTATCAGTGCCTGATGTCTTGCTTATTTTAGATAACTCAGTGACTGGAGAGAAAATTGATTTATTTTTTAACCTGGCAAGAATTTTAATTAACTAATTGTTTGACATAGGTAGACTATCAAATTCTTCCTAGGAACAGAAGCAACATAAACAATAATATGATAATATGCCATATCAACAGTGCACATCAAGAAGCAAATGCAATAAAGTGAGAAAGCAATTGCCTTCTCTGTGCAGTTATATGTGAAATGTAATGCTTGTCTCCAAGAACGGGTTCACTTAACCAAATACTTTTATGGCCTCTGTTGTCATTAATAGCTTCTGGCATCTAAATAAGTGAAAATTAAATTATGAATCACTGTTCAATAAATTTTGAATAATTAGTAAAAGGGTATTAGTGTGTTATTCTCTTATTATTATTATTATTATACAGTATTTATAAAGCGCCAATAGTTCGCTCAGCGCTGTACATTACAAAGGGGGACAGAACATGTGACAGAACAATACCAATACAATGTGATACACGAGGGGTTCGAGGGCCCTGCTCTTTCGAGCTTATTAGATTTTTTGTGCTATGTTTTCAGCATTAAAGTGGAACTTCACTCTCTCAATCAACATGGACGATTTCTAATCCTTATGCTGCTAGCATTAGTAAATAGATAGGAAAGTATATCATATTTAGTTGTTTTAACCTTTTTTTTTGCATTCCTTCATTTACTTCTTGGTTTTCTAGGCAAATTATGTCATACATCCCAGGAGTCTTCAGGAGGGAAGAGAGGGTTCTCAGCTCAGCCAATGCCTAAGCTAAGGACAGATGGATTCCAGGAAGTAACTGCTATATGAATCATCTGCCCTAACTCCAGATGGCCTCTGCCAGAAATGCCAGGAGGTGTTTTTCAAAATAATTTCTCAGCAAAATAAAGCATAGAGACATGCATGGGTGGAGGAGTTTGTTCTGAATATTAAAAATGAATCATAAAGCATTTTTGGTTTGTGGTACAATTGGGTTGCAATTGGTTGGTTAAGGGTTTTGCCATGGCTGCCTTTTGCCCTTGGGATGTGTCTGCTCATCACTGTAAAAGGAGGAGTGGTTGCAAACAAGCTATAACTCCTCTAAACTTTCCAAAGGGCCAGTTTACTGTCCTTCAGACTTTTGGGGAGCTGGATTGTGGCCAGTGAGGGTATAAAATGTCCCAATGCTTCATGGTGTTCAATTGCATAGTACCTGTAGTTAGTAGGAGGAGGAATATTACCCTGTCATTGGTATAACTGAGAGGAAGAGTGCCCCATCATTGCTATCAGTGGGAGGAATAGTGCCTGATCATTGGTGTCAGTGGAAAGAATACTGCCCCATCATTGGTATCAATGGGAGGAATAGTGCCTTATCATTTGTGTGAGTGGATAAAATAGTGCCCTTTCAATGCTATTAATGGGAGGAATAGAGCTCCATTGTTGCTGTCAGTTGGGGGAACTATGCCTCACTGTTGGTGTCAGTGTTAGAAAAAGTGCTTCAAATCAGTGGAATGAATAGTGCCCCAAGGGCTGGATAAAGGATAGCAAAGGGCTGCAGTTTGGAGAGCACTGACCTAATGCATATGTGAACACCAACCTTAAAAAATCAATCCCTTCATTTTAAAATAGAAATGAAAGGCAAAACATTTGTATATACATATAAAAAAAACCCATTATAAATACGTTTTTTTCCCTTTTTTATAAGTGATCACATTCCCTATGTTCTCAGCTGTATAGGAAGAGCAGAGAGCTGGGGGAGGATAAGCAGCAGCACACTGGTCTTCACAGTGAATGACTGTGTGGAAGAAAGGGGGGATGCACCAGCACAAGTCTGATCATTGGATTAGCTCCCAGCACAGCCAGCAAACTGACCATGCTGTGCTCTTATGCCTAGTGTGGTCAGTTTTTAATAGAAGAGGGACTGGATACTTTTTCATACAAGTACATGGTACAGCAGGCACGTATCACAAATATGAAATGTTGGGTTTACATATTCTTTAATATTGCTGTGCAGCCTCCTGAGATACTAGGATTTGTGTACCCATATGTCACGTACAGAAAAACTGCACCCTAAGAAATTCAAGTGACTGTAAGGCCGTAGTGCTGATTCCAGTATCTGTCCTTTTATCTAATAAGTATAATTAACCTAATATTTTGATTTTACAAAAAAGTATTGTTCTAAACAGGAAACAATGTACACCTTTTCTTTAACCACTTCCCAACTGCACTATATCCGAGAGATGGCTACAGCGCGGTTGTCCAGTTCTGGGAGGACGTCCTCCCAGAACGCTTACCCTGTGTGCACCTGGCACTGTCGGTGATGAGGGAAAAGGCCAATCACAGTGCCCTTTTCCCACGTGATCAGCTGTGTCCAATGACTCAGCAGATCGCAATGTAAATACAGTTGGTAGTTATCGGCTGCACTTTCCTCACGCTGTGACAGCATGAGGAAAGTACTGCAGATAACCAGCAAATGTGACAGGGCAGCTCTGCACTAATAATCAGGGCACTGATGATCAGTGCCCTGATTATCAGTGCCACCCAGCAGAGCCCAGCAATGCCACCCAGCACTGTCACCCATCAGTGCCCAGCAGTGCTGCCCATCAGTGGTGCCCAGCAGTGCCGTCAGTCAGTGCCCAGAAGTGCCGCTGGTCAGTGCCATCTGTCAGTACCTCCAGTCGGTGCTATCACTCAGTGCCGCCAGTCAGTGCCACCTATTAGTGCCCATCAGTCCTGCCTATCAGTGCCCATCAGTGCTGCATATCAGTGCATCATCAGTGCCTCCTCATCAATTCCCACCAGTGCTGCCTCATCAGCACCGCTCATCAATGCTACCTATCAGTGCCACCTCATCAGTGCCCATTGGTGCTGCCTATCTGTGCCCATCAGTGCAGCCTCATCAATACACATCAGTGAAGGAGAGAAATCACATGTTTACAAAATTTTAGAATTTTCATTTACAGTGCAAAAAATAAAACACTCAGTGGTGACTAAATACCACCAAAAGAAAGCTCTATTTGTGTGAAAAAAATGATAAAAATTTCATATGGGTACAGTGTTGCATGATTGCACAATTGTCATTCAAAGTGCGACAGCACTGAAAGCTGAATATTGGCCTGGGCAGGAAGGGGGTAAAAGTGCCCTGTAGGCAAGTGGTTACAGTAAACCATACAGAACAAAGTACCAGGTTCCGTTTAATGTAAGGAACATGGGGCACATGCTCACTGCTCCACTCTGCCCAGGCCCACCTGGGAAATATATAGTACATCCAGGTTTGGGGGAACATGTGACACTTCTGCATTCCCACAATGCAGAGTTTGATTCTTAAACACTTCCCGTCCAGCCCACGTACATAAACAGCTGGACAGGAGCAGTGCAGAATCAGGTCTTCCCGCTTCCCTGCCTGTGCGCGCTCCCTGGGAGCGCGCGGCACCGCGATCCGGTGCCCACTGTGTCCGGAAGACACAGCGGAACACCGATCGCTGTATGGGACCTCTGTGTGAGGTTCTGATTATGTGATCACTGATTGGCCAATCAGCGATCACATAAATAGTAGTAAACAAGATGTCATCATTGCTTACTACGTGTGAAATCTGTGAATGATCACAGATGTTACATGGTACAAGGCTATTCACAACAGCCTTGTACGATGTGACAAGCTGTGACCAATCACAGCTCTCACACTATTTCTCAATGGCTGCAAAAATGCAGCCAGAGAGAAGGAGAAATTATTGCTTTTACAGCCTTTATGGGTGTAAAAGAAATCAGTGTAAAAAAAAAAAAATCTTCATCACCCCCCACAAGTAGTACAGTGTCACTATGGTGACACTGTACAGCTAGGGTGGCAGTAGGTAAAAAAAAACCCCATAAATAATAATATAAAAAAATAAAATAAAAATGTAAAAAACTTTTTTGAAAAATTATAATTTATGGTTATAAACTAATTTGGGCTATTTTTTTTTACTTAAAAGATAGCTGATTACATTTTGGCCAAGATTTATGAAGAAAGATCAGTTATTAGCAAAATTTTATAAGAAAAACACTTTTTTTCAAAATATTTGGACTTTTTCATTTATATAGCAAAAAAATAAAAATCCCAGTGGTGAATAAATACCACCAAAATAAATTTTTATCTGTCTCAAAAATATGCAAAAAATTCATATGGGTACAGTGTTGCATGACCGCGCAATTGTCATTCAAAGTGTGATAGCGCTGAAAGCTAAAAATTGGCCTGGATAGGAAGGGGGTGAAAGTGTCCGGACCTGAAGTGGTTAAGCAGCCAATTGTTAGATCCAATCGCTGAGCTGTAAGTGCAATATGCACAGCCCACAGTGTCAGGATGGACAGCAGTGACCACAGCAGAAAGAGAAAAAAAAAGTAAGTACCCATGCCTTATTTTCCCAGAGTGAATTTCACCTGTTACTTTTCCCAGCATGGACAAAACATACTTCACTTTAATTTATTATTTTAATTTCTTTAATGAAGACAACTTTTGACTGTGTGGAATCACCAAAACTGGTCTATGACACACACATGAAGCAACATTGTAAAATGTTAAGCAGGAAGTGGAGGTTTCGGCAGGTTTTTTTTTTTTGCATGGGTTTCTCATGACAATTTTATGTGTGGGAAACCATTAAAGTGCACGTCGAAACAAAAACTATTTCTACTTGAGTGATGAAGATTTTTAATGCTAAGGCTCCATTAGAGAGCATTCTCTTCACTTCCTGTCTTGCTTATCAAACAGGAAGTGACAAAAAATCTGCAATATGGATGCTCACATAAAAAAAATATGACGGGGGTTCTAGCCTTTCCTGGTTCTACTAAAAAAAGGTACTTTTATTTTTTTCTGTGTTGCTCTTGAATAGTTTTCCTCACTTCCTGTCTGGTAAAATGTTGTCAGTATCAAAGGAAGCTAGGAAAAATCTCCCTAATGATCCCCTGGATAGCAGTAAAAAACAGGCAGGGGTTCTAATTCTTCCCTACTACATTCAAAACAGATAAAATGTTTTTGGCTTGGCATGCAGTTTAACCGCTTGCCCTCCATATGATTTACCCCCCTTTCTGACCAGACCATTTTTTGCGATACAGCGCTGCATTACTTTTACTGACAATTGCGCGGTCATGCAATGCTGCACCCAAATGACATTTACATCCTTTTTTTTCCCAAAAATGGTATTTGATTGCCCCTGCATTTTCTATTTTTTGCACTGTAAACAAAAAAAGGCAAACAATCTTGAAAAAAAAAAACACAATATTTTTAACTTATTGCTATAAAACATATCCAGTAAAAAAAATTTAAAAATCAAATTTCGTAATCAATTTAGGCCAAAATGTGTTATGCGACATGTCTTTGCTAAAAAAAAAATCCCAATACATGTAAATTAATTGGTTTACGTGAAAGTTATAGCGTCTACAAATAGCGGTATATATACTGGAATTTTTTTGTTTTGTTTTTATACTAGTAATGGCGGCGATTAGCAACTTATTGCAGGAATGCGGCGGGCATACTGACACTGGGGGGAACTCACTTGGCTTGGTGTCACTGACATCCCCAGTGGCACTAATACAGTGATCAGTGCTAATAAAAAGCACTGACAATGTACTGATGACACTGGGCAGGAAGGGGTTAACATCTGGGGCGATCAAAGGGTTAACTGTGTGCAGTATGTGTTTCACATTATGTGTTGTGTGTTTTTTGCAGAGCAATACAAAGCATCATTCTGGTGCTGACAGGGGAGAGATCTGTATTGTTTACATACAGACCTCTCCTCTGTCAGTGTTTCTCGGTGATTGCCAGTTGCAGGCGGGGAATCTCCGGCCCGGTGATCGACAGCTGAATCCGGCAATGGTGGCGCGGGCAGGGCTGCGTGCACGTGTGCCCCCTACCCAGAAATACAAAGTTATGTATATATACATGATTTTGCGCAGCTCTGTAGCAGTAGTTCTGCTATAGGGAGGTCAGGAAACAATTAATAATTGATCATTATGAGTATTCACTTATCAATACAGAACTATATGAACAGAAATAAATAAATAAAACTGGGTACCAACATTTTCAACCTAATAAAGCTTTAAATATCAAATCCAAAAGCACACATGAGCTGTTATATGAGGATATGGAAGAAATCCATGGGAGCCCAGTGCTGTTCATGAGTAAGAATGCTTACTATTTCAGAAATGGAAGGTAAAATAACAAGTACATCACATACAGACAAAAGACGAGGTGAAAGAACTTTGTTAGTGGCATTTTAATTCGCTCAGCTTCTGTTTTCACAGTATAGACCACACACATAGAAACTGGCCCCTTCATGCTATTTTTAAACCTACAAAGCCTTTTTTCTTGAAAATAACATTTTTTTGCCCAAATTAATACAGATTTCTGGTACAAGCATACTCTTTTTTTTATTATTTTTAGACTTCTAAGTCTGTAAATATTATGTTTCTGTTACCAGTTTACCGGAAAGAATTTTAAGTACTTTGTTGAGAGGACTGTTAGTGTTTTTTTTGTAGATAATTAATAGCATTCATTTTATTACTGTTTGGAAAAAGTAAGCTTTTTATTTGGCAGCATTTTAGTTTACATGCTCCATCCAATGTGGGACATTGGATTGAACAAATAAGAAGCATACAATAAATAGGATATTTAAAAGTTTTTTTTAAATTAATGCTGGACTCCAGGCAGGCAACTTAGCCTTACATAGCTGAAATGCATACGTAAATGTGAACTGTTTTACCTTTCAAAAAATCTGACATTTGGTGCAGCCTATGCTGTTTTTCAGACATCCATGCCAGAAAGCACCGTTAGTTCACTCAGGAAGACCTCTTTACAGATCACAGTGCAGATGAGTAGTACAGGCTACAGCCTCTGTGACTGGACAGTGAAGGAGAATCAGTACCTTCATGATATTATCATGTTAAGGGCAAGATTCTGTAATAGTGACCAATTCTGGGGGAATCAGCTAGTCAGTTTAGTCATTTGATTCACTAATATAGCTTACAAAAATTGGATTCAATAGTAAATATTATAGCGCGGTCTATAGTAATGGGTTCAGTTTTCTTGGATATGAGAGTACTGAGGTGCACTTGACACAGAGTGTATAAAATGACACAGAAATCATGGAAAGCATGGACTTTACCCTTTGTCTGGAAATTAACCACTTAACGTCATTGTGATGCCTTATTTGAAATTAGTAGCAAACTTCAGATTGTGTTAGTTATGCACCTTTGAAATAAAGCCATAATAAGGAGCCCACCCTGCCAGACCACTGACCAAATCAGTACAGCATTCCACTGTGGAACATATTTCATGACCTGATTAAGCATTTGCATAAAAGGCCCACTTTGAGTGGAACCTTCCTTCATCACAGGAATAATGTATATCATTTTGGGTTTTTATATTTTTAAGATGGACCCAACATGAGTAAGTTTATGTCAAGGAGGCAGCTGCGGTAATTATACTGTAAGAGATACTCCAAGGAAAGATGATAGGCTTACCCAAAAAGTGTAGGCTGACCACTGGTTTGCAGTATTGAAAGGCGTCAGGGGCAGATCAGGCCAGGGTCAGGACTTGCATAAGTAGGCTGATGATTTCAGGTGAGAGCAGGTAATGCCGCAGGGTGCAGAGTCTAAGAACAAGCTGGTATTAACCTCTTGATGGTGGATATGGGTTTTACTGCATGGATGGTGCAGTTTCACAGCATTAGAAAAACAGTGTGGCCTTATGCTCATATTCATGAATGTGCGCACTGCACACATGAGTATACTTCTAAGCAAAGAGACAATGTTACATGTAGTATTCCAGTTCGTCATGCTTATGTGCACATGTGTACATGCACACACCAATTAGTGTGTGCCCTTAACACCCAGTGGCCTATTTAATTATCTCCCATCTGGGCGTTGTATATAAATGGCTGGACGGTAGCAGTGCAGGGGCAGGTGGCCGTTTATAAATGGCCTCCCCACCCCCTGCTTGTGCGCGCTCCCTGGGAGCGCGCAGCACCGCAATCCAGTGCCTGCTGTATGAGGTCCTGATCATGTGATCACTGATTTGCCAATCAGTGATCACATGCAGAGTAGTAAGCAAGATGTCACTTCTGACATCATTGCTTACTACATGTGAAATCTGTGAATGATCACAGAGGTCACATGGTACAAGGCTATTCACAACAGCCTTGTACCATGTGACAAGCTGTGACCAATCACAGCTCACAGAGTATTTCTCAATAGCTGCAAGAATGCAGCCAGAGAGAAGGAGAAATTATTATTATTATTATTATTATTATTATTATTAGAAATGATTGCTTTTACAGCCTTTATGGGTGTAAAAGCAATCAGTGTAAAAAAAAATCTTCCATCACCCCCCACAAGTAGTACAGTGTCACCCTGCTAGGGTGACAGTATGTAAAAAAAAAATATAAATAATAATAAAATAAAAAATTAAAATAAAAATATAAAAAATTTTTTTTTTAAATTATAATTTTTAAATATAAATTAATTTGGGTAATTTTTTTTTACTAAAAAGATAACTGAATAAAGTTTGGCCAAGATTTATGATGAAATATTATTTATTTGCAAAATGTTATAAGAAAAACACTTTTTTTCAAACTTTTTGAACATTTGCATTTATATAGCAAAAAAAATAAAAATCCCAGTGGTGAATAAATACCACTAAAATAAAGTTTTATCTGTCTCAAAAAAATGCTAAAAATGTCATATGGGTACAGTGTTGCATGACCGCACAATTGTCATTCAAAGTGTAATAGCGCTGAAAGCTGAAAATTGGCCTGGACAGGATATTGCTTTGATTGGCTGCCTGCAGCATGACTGAGACACAGATAGCCAGGCTGTGCAGGGATTAGCTGTGGAGCTGATTATATTAATCAGCAGGTGAGTCCGGCTGATGCCTTTATCACTCAGTCATGGGCAGTAATCAGGTAACAACAGAGCACATTGTGGAACTACAAGACTACAACTTCTATAACCCCATAACAAGTACAACCAGAAAAGCTTTGCGAAACCACAAGTAACAGATAGGCAGCAGCTTTTATTGCTAAGCTGGGACTGTTTGGTATAAAAATAGGATTCATATGAAAGGATAATCAAATATTACCCATAAGAATGAATCTATTGGATAGCGTAAGGGACAGTTATATTGTCGTGTATGTTCCATTGTGGAGATAGCCAAAACTGGAACAAGAGGAAATTTCATCTCTGGCACCAGGGTCACCGGAACTATGTACCCATTGAAAGATTTTCCCTCTATATGTGTTCTGGTGTTAACCCAAAATTAAGGATTATGTTTTACTTTCACTTTCGATGATAACGGTAAAGAGGACAAATCTCCCTAATGGTGGCACAGACAGCAATAAAATCTGATAGATTCTCTAATCCCTCTTCACTCTATCAAAACAAAAATAAAACCTTTTGCCTTTAATTATACTTTAAGCGCCAACATTAGGATATGTTAGATGAGACAGCTTTTGCAGAATCAGATAAGATGGTAAAGAAATTGAATAAGCCCCCCGAGATGTAAAACTGATATGATCTACAAATTATTGGCTTTCCATGTGTTGGTGTGACTTGTGGGCATGCTTGGTCATTGGCTATGACCATGGGTATAGTTAGGGTGCAGTAAAAGTGAAGGGACGGCATCTTTGCATTAAAATGAGATACAGTTGGAATGAAGAACTCTGAATGTCTGTCTAGGTCCAGGTTGTACAAGGATGTACCTTAGGTGGGGGGGGGCAGGTCAAAATATATATGGTTACTGACTGCTTATTTATGCAATCAGCTGGGGCTGGAACTAACATAAACACATCCATCTATTCTGTAAAATGGTAAAAAAAACACATACAAGTACTTTTCACCCAAGCTTAATCTACCCGCTAAGTGTTTCTGTTTTTTATCATGACAATGCTTGAACAGACTAGTCCATTCTACTTTGCAAAATGTATGCAGGGTTTTGAGGACATAGACCATTCACATCACTCATCACTCTCCTCTAAAGGAGCTTACAATCTACGGAGGACACTAGGGAATCTTGAGAAAACACACAAAACATGAGTAACCTGGTATTTTCAAAGCACCTAATCTTGGAACATGCAGTTGTGTAGGCAAGGGTCCCCAGCTCTGCTTATCAGATTCACTCTGCAGTCTATGGACAACCTAGATTGTTTACCCTCATAATAATCTGTAGAAAAAAACAATATAATTATGAATTGCATTTGTATAGCACATCATCACTCTTCAAATTTATGATTTGCAAGACATTGTAGTTCCTCCCAAAGTTGTTATGAATGCCATTAGTTTGTTATGGGGAATTTATAAAAATCAGATGATTGTATGGACTTTCTAGCTATAGCACCCCTGCACTGTTTCTTGGCGGTTCTGCCATTCTGTGCTAGGTATGTGACCCACGCTTCCAGGTAGGGGGCACGAATGCTGTGCTGTAATTTGGCAATGATTGATGGCTGGGACCTGCTGATTGGCTCACCAAATCACAGAACAGTACCCAGTGTTGATAAACAACACAGCACTGTACACAGAGAAGTGACCCTGCTGCTCTTTCTCCTCTGCAAAGCAGGGGAAACAAAACAAGCTCTCTTTGTAAAAGCAGCACGTATCACACACATTACACGTGTTAGGCATACAGCTAACCCCTTGATCACCCCTAGATGTTAACCCCTTCCCAGCCAGTGTCATAGTACAGTGACAGTTTATAGTATTAGCACTGATCACTGTATTAGTGTCACGATTGATATCAGTTAGTAAACTCCCCCCCAGCCAGCATTAGCTAGTATCAGATTACCTGCTATAAGCTGCTAATCGCCACCATTACTATACAATAGTAATAGTAATATACTATATAAAAAATATAAATAAATAAAAATGCCAGTATATATCCCATAGTTTGTATACACTATAACTTCCACGCAAACCAATTAATATACCCTTATTGGGATTTTGTTTTCCAAAGACATGTAGCAGAATACCTTTTGGCCTAAATTTATTAAGAAATTCGATTTTTAAGTTTTTCCATTGGATATGTTTTTTCGGTCTTTTTTCATTAATATAATAAAAAATAAAAAACCCAGTGGTGATCAAATACCACTAAAAGAAAGCTCTATTTGTGTGTAACAAATTATATACATTTCATTTGGGTACAATATTGCATGACCCCGCAATAGGCAGTTAAAATAGAACAGGGTTGAAAAGCAAAAAATGGCCTGGTCATGAAAGGGGTAAAGACACACTGCATACACATACAACCAGGGGCAGACTGACCATTTGGAAACTTGGGCACTGCCCGAGGGCCCGGGGTCAGTAGGGGGCCCCATGAGATGCCCCTGGTACCTTTTTCATAGGCTTTTTTGAGTTTGGGCAAGGACACAGGGGCCCCATGATCCCCTATTGCCCGAGGGCCCCATGAGTTGTCAGTCCACCCCTGCATACAACATACATACATATACATGCATACAATATACATACACACCACATATACATACACATGCATACAATATACATACTCATACATAAATACACATGCATACAACATACAGTGAAAATACATGCATGAAAAACTCATAAAGATTAGTAAAAAAAAAAAAAAAGGGAGCTTTGTGATGCAACAAAACACACATCACACCGCCCCTGATGCATGGCTTGCATCTCAAAACGCTGGTATGTGCACACTAAACCACTCTAGTGTGCGGGAAGCAGCAATATCCCTCCTAGATTGTAAGCTCCAAAGAGCAGGGCCCTCAATCCCCTCATGTTATGCATTGTATTGGTATTGTTCTGTCACATGTTCTGTCCCCCTTTGTAATGTACAGCGCTGAGCGAACTATTGGCGCTTTATAAATACTGTATAATAATAATAATATGGGCTGAAACCAGTGTGAATGGTCCATTATAGTCATCTTAAGCATGTGAAGAAGAGACACTTTAGTTTCAAGTTTATAACTTTTCAGATATTTTTGTATGTGTTTTTTGGGATTAAATTATATTTAGTCTAGTTATGCAGCTGCATGGCCATATGTGACAGAAGAAAAATGTTTTCTGAGTTGCTAACAAGTAGTTCTTCAATTAAGATGAAACTTAAAAATTTCAAATAATGGAAGCACTAAGAATTTCCAGATTTGTCTCTGAGTATTTTATTTCTATATCTACACCTGGCCCTTTTTTTGTTTCAAATATTTACAACCACTCATTTACATATCTGAATTGGATGTTGCCATGGAGATGATGGGAGCAGAGGTTTGAGGTCGCTTCTTTAAGTAATTACTGATTCAGACTACCAAAAGTTTCAGAGATACCCTAGCATGGAATTACAAGGAAGCGTAGTCTTCATTTAAGATGTAATAAATGAATACACATTTTTTTCCTTTTCAATTACATTTCATCTATGTGTGGATTATACAAGCCTATATCTTAAATTTTGTAAATGTCAAGTTTTGTCTTTCTATTTATACAAAGTCTGAGTAAATAGTCAGCATCCCATATTGATATTGTTAAACCGTTTCATTAAAACTAAAAATATTGCACTGTAAATGTAGTTAGGTTTTTTCAGCTTTGTTTTACACACGTGACTTGATATTTCCTGCCAGCACCTCTGGTTATTGAGATAAGGCATTGTAGATAGAGTACACTACAAAACGGTTGGTAACAATAATTTGTGATGCATCCAACTTTTAGATGTACACTTTTAGATGTCCGCAAAGGGTAAATGAAAGAGATGTATGAACTGTTGAAGCATATTATAGACAAAACCTTTAATTGTTCTTTTTTGTTTTAGATATAATAGGTTATGATTAAACCCTATGATGAATAACATTTTTTTTTGCTGTCTATGACTTATCGAGAAGATTTTCATTTACTTCCTGTCTCACAAGAAGAAGGAATGGGAAATCCGTCTACTGGAACATGAGAGAACAGTTGTCATCAGATGTGTATTTTTGAAGTGTGTCCAGATGATCCATATGTTATAGAAGCTAAATATTCTGCCTTGTTTACTAAAAATAATTTCTTTCATCTTTTGTATGAAATTAATTTTCATCCCACTCTTTTAGGGTGGGTGGGTGGATAGCTGGAGAGATCTCCACTTGTAGCTGCATTTTTTGTATTGGGCTGTAGAATCTGCCTGGGCAAAGAAAGACTTCAGATTTATAGTCTATTGCCGCTCCTATTACCATCCTGGTATTTGAGAACACTGCTTGCCAGAATGGTTGAATTTTGGTACATGTCCAGAAAATATGGAGTAATGCACCCTTCTCAGTTGAGCAAATTTAGCAGGCTTCAGGAATGCATTTATCAAACTTGTGCATGAGTTCTGGGCTTTTGTACCAGACGGAGAAACTCCTATAGTTAGTTTCCTGTACAGTTGTTCTGTGAACGTTTGAGAGTCAGAGTATAAATGTCTTGTCATTGCTCTTTTAAAAATTACATATCTAGGGACCGCTCCCACTTTTTCTTGAAGTGTAGATTTTCTGAATAGCCTGAGCCACCTAGCAGGGAGTATAATGTATAGATTCGGTTCCCAGTGTTATCCTTGTCTTGTCTGTAGGCAAGAGAATCTGGGGAGCTAGTAAGGAGATGTTTAGGTCATAAATAGAACCACCAAGGTATGTATCCCTTTCATTCAGTTCTGAGCAGGGTTGGCATTTGAAGAACATATTTACTATCAAAAGTATGGTTGGGTCCCAGTGCTGAAGCAATTGAGTCAACTCCCCTGCAGGGAAGCTTTGGTAGGCTGTAAGCTTGGGTTGTGGTATAAGAGTGCTAGTAATTGAGGAGAAAATATGTGATTTAAAACTGCTAAAAAAAAACAATCAGCGCAGTCCTATGGTGATACCCGAAAAAAAAGTCTGCTAGAACATTACCCAGTGCTTTTCACTACACCTCTCAACAATTATGCAATACGTAAAATGCAGCGCAATCACATAAATTATCATAAAGTATTTATAATGAACAAAACATAAAGTCCCATCTATAATCTCCTCTTAACGTCCATAAAAATCCACCACAAATGTGCTGTAAAAATAATCTCTTCAGTTCCTCCAAACTCTGGGTGATACATACATCTACCCCATACGCATCCAATACGCACACCTTCTTTAATTGACTTCAATATGAATCAAGGTCTCAATGCACTTGTTGGTCTCAATGCACCATGGGCTTTAAGTTATCTGTGGTCCTATGGAGCGATACTCCTGTTTTCCTTTGACTCTCCACCAGCTCTACTCCTCATCAAGTAGGTATGCACATAAAATAAAACAGAACCAACTGAATAAACTGAACTTTTTCTATTTTTGGATACAGTAGGGAATTGTTAAAACCTGAGAATGTGACTTATTGCACTCTCAACCTCACCCTGTGCAGAGACTTTCCAATTTTGCATTTAAGAAATGCATCAGACACGCATGCATAGCATCAGCCTTTACAAGAGCAAAGCTGCATATGGCCATTGACATGTATTGGAGGCTTTACGTGGCATGTGTGGTTCCTTGGCCATGAGAAACAACGGGAAAATATGCCAGGTGTGCAAGCCCCGATTACATGAGCCATTACAATCAGACAACCACCATTTGAATGAAATTATGATTTGATAGAGAACAAATGCATAGGTAATCTAATGTGATCCATTCATATGTTGGACATTGTAGGATAGGCATGTTTTGTGTCTAAATAATTAGCATCTTCATATACAACAGCGTGATAACTTTTTATGAATTTAACTCCATCATAGTAGGAATTAAGGAACCTGTATGAAACTGAATGTGTGCAGTTCATCAGTATGTAATTATAGCTCACTACCCCGAGTCTGACAGATGTGTATCCCTCTCTAGATTGTTTACGACTATTTATGACAGGGTATTTATGATATGATTGGGACTCAGTGATCGTCAGTGAAGCTGAGAGGGGAGAGACCTGCGTGTAAACAACACAAATCTCTCTCCTGTCAGCATGGATGTGCTGCTTTTTATCTCTCTACACAGCAGAAAAACAGAAAGCAGCAGGTCTGCTTAGTAAAACAGCACATAGTACACAATAAAAACACTCCCTAACACACAGTTAACCCTTTGATCACCCCAGATGTTAACCCCTTCCTGCCAAGTGTCATTAGTACAGTGTCAGTGCTTTTTATTAGCACCAATCTCTGTATTAGTGTCACTAAAGATGTCAGTGGCAGTTAGTTCCCACCCTGCGTCAGAATGCTTGCCGCAGTCCCACTAGAAGTTGCTGGTTGCCGCCATTACTAGTATAAACAAATAAATAAACAAAAATGCTAGTATATATACTGCCATTTGTAGATGCTGTAACTTTCACGTAAACCAATTAATATACATTTATTGGGATTTTTTTTAGCAAAGACATGTAGCGGATTACATTTTGGCCTAAATTTATGAAGAAATGTTACTTTTTTAATTTTTTTTTTATTGGATATGTTTTAAAGTAAAAAATCCAAAATATTGATTTTTGTTTTTAAATTGTCATTTTTGTTTATAGCGCAAAAAAATAAAAAACACAGAGGTGATTAAATACAATCAAAAGAAAGCTCTATTTGTGGGAAATAAATGACATAAATTTAATTTATGTACAAGGTTGCATGACCGTGCAATTGTCAGTTAAAGTAACACAGCGCTGTATCGCAAAAAATGGCCTGGTTCGGAAGGGGGTTAAATCTTCTGGAGGTCAAGTAGTTAAAGACCCAAAAGTGAAATCTTCCCTTAGGTTTCTGATCTTTATTGTTCTGGAGATCACTGTGGTCATTTATAGTAACACTTGTCACTGGGACATGAAGAGAGGATGAGTCTCCTCAATGGGGGTCTCCTACAGCTAACAAAACCTAACAGGGGTTCAATCACTTCCCAATGCAATTCAAAACTAAAAAAAAAAAAGTTTGGGCTCTTAAAACACTTGCTGATTAGGTACTGGGGTACTTTAAAGCAAGCCCAGATTTTTACAGGACTAAAGATGGCAGGCCGAGCAGCACCTGAAGCAGAGGGATTGAGGGAGATTGAAATATTTATTGGTATTTATTGAAACATTCATTTATTTATTATTTATTTATTGAAACATTTATTGATATATGTTGTTTTACCCTGTATATGTTTACAAATTATACAGTATGTGGAAAATAGCTTTATTTTCTAAATCACTTACATGTTTTGGAGTTTGATTGCAACTATCTCATTTTAAGAATTAAAACTACTTTTCTAACACTGCACAATATTTCTTTTTTAAGTGAAAGAACTTTGTCAGACAGATAAGAATTTTGACTTGCAGCCACTCTATGATTCACCCTTTATGTCGTTATCTCATTTCATCTGCATTCATGCAAAATGCCTTACAGGTGTTTCCACTCCAGAATGAATGTGGCTGGTTTCCTATTTTGTATTGCTGTCAGAATAAAACGTTTGTTATTGTATTTTACATATTCACACTTGGTGTCTCAAGATCACCTTCAGCTACATGCGAGTTTAAACTGCACATAATTCTTACACCACATGAAATAGAATACATAAACTATCATTTAAATAGACTTATAATATTGGATGTTGTTTTAATTTTTTAGATTGTACACTTACAGTTTCATCATAGGTAGTAAACCTGCACTATAACTTTATTTTGTTAATCTTTTCTTTAGCTAAGCTGTTGTTGATATAAAAATAAAAAAAATAATTTGCACAACTGCACTTTTGTATTTTTGGGACAATCATGTTCGTCATATTTAGAGATAAAATGAATAGGCTATCCCAATTTACTGCAGCAATATCTTACTTTTTTGTATAGCAATGCCATGTGACATAGTGTGCAGCACCATGTTTCTTATCACATTGGTAAAGTAGTTTTATCATGGCCCAAATCCAGCCAAAACTTTTTTTTGGATAGACAGGAAAGAGTAAATGCTTGTGTCTAAAATTTATTATTGTGTTTAATTACATCCGAAAGCATTTAAATGACTACCTGTCCCTGCAAAAGCAGGACAAAAGAGGATGGAGTCAGGGAGGGTCACCAGCACAGGAAGCGATAAATAATATTAAAATCCATCTCCGTGCTCAGGTCCTTGTCTGACAAAAAGTCCATATATTTTGTTTCCAGGTGTCTTCGATTCAGTCTAGTAACTGTGCAGGTCTTCTTTGTCCTCTTCCTTCTCTAGCTGGTGAGGAATACTATGTGCAGCAGATGTAAAGACATGGCCCAGCTCTCTGCAGCATTCATCTGTAATCCTAGGGTGAGAGACAGAACCTTGATGCCTGGGCTCACAAGACGTGGGTTGAATACTGCTGGGTGTCATTTAATCCAGAAGAGACACGATCAGTGAGTCTGTGAGGGACACTGCCAGAAATCAGTTGAGTACTGCCACTGGAGCAGCTTGTCTTTATTTGAAAGAAATATCAGGGGTCATCTCTTGTATTTTTTGCTTAAGGTAGAATTGTCCTTAAAAAACCTAATGAAGGTGCATACCATTCCCTGTTTTTGCCACCAGCAAAAACGGCACAAACTGCAACAAAGATTTTAAAGAATTAAAAGTTGTTCTCAAATAATGAGCTAATTTATTTCATAATAATGTGCTTTCTTGTAGTTTTATGGTTCTGAAATGCTGTAAATATATGAGTACTGGTTCACATATATGCAGCTTGGATGCGGGTTGAACTGCATCCAATCCGCATGACATGTGAAATAACATTGCTTTCTATGGTGCCTGTTCACATATGTCTGGTGCACTGGCAGTGCGAATTCAATGTAGTTTGAAAAAGAGTCCTATACGATTTCTGAGCAGTGCGGTCAGGTTCAGGTGTGGATTGCACACTACTTACTTCTATGGGAACCATTTCGTAATCGCACATGTGTGAACAGGATAAGATCCTGACCTAATCTTGTCCTAAACCTGACATGAACTGCTGAACAACTACTGTGTCAACTAGCTGTGAAACCTGAACTTCAATCTGCACTGCACATGTGTGAATCAACTCTGAATATCATAAATTTCAAACAACACAAATCATTTTAGGACTATAGTACTATAAGTGCCATTGGCAAACTTATTTGTGAAAAACAAAAAATTAAACTCAGTACTGAAGTTTTTATTTGAAGGTTTTTGGATGAAACAATATAGTCCTCATTCTGTCCGCTGAACCATTTGTTTCTGCAGAGAGTGTGGTAAAGGTGATAAGATGCTGATATACATGAGATGACTGTCACCCAATATGGTATAGCATGGCAGGCTAACCATCTTTTTTTGGGGGGAGAAAAAATGTTTATTATTTTCTTTGGTTGTACAATAGAAAAACATACAAAAAAAACCCCAGTCCAAAACCAGACCTATCTATACAAAGATATCCTAACTATGACGAACCATCTCCCCCCCCCCTATGCAGCCACCCTTTAGCAGCAAACAGTAACATAAGCAGTCCACTGTGGAGCAAAAAAAAGAAACACAATCAAAGGATTATAGCCTATATAGGCCACATGGTACCCTTCTATCAGAAAAACATATGACCGGAGTGTAACCCCAATAGGATTCTTCCTCAGAACAGCAAGTAGACAATCAAGAGTACATTACTCAGTGGCATGTAGACCAGCTTCATTAGTTATGAACCAATGGGAAGGTCTCATCCTGCAGTAGACATGTCCGCCAACCAGCATTGCCAAACCTTATGAAATTTCCCTGAGCATCTCCTATGTAAATATGTGGCCTTGTATAAGGGCAAGGATTTATTAATTATACCTTTTCAAAACGACAGAGATAGGGCTTCAGACTTTTTCCAATAGAGTAATATAGATTTGCAGATATAGAATAAAGTAACGGACAAGAATATCCTCTGTGCTCTAAGTGGTGCTTTTTCCTTGACCAACCCCAGGAGGCACACTGACATTGTTAATGAGACCTTTAGAAGCGTAAACTCCTGTATAGTGTGGGTGACACAGGCCAACCGTTTTGAGGAAGAAACAACTGCATTGGTAAGTTTTATCTAGCCAAGAAGGAGTCTGCAAATGGGAAGATATGGGATGGGGGGGGGAGGGGAGAGTGGGAATTTAATAAAGCATTTGGCCTTGCACTAAATTCATTAAACAGTTTAGGTGAAAGTTTTGTTAACAATTTCAACATGTTTCAACAGATTTAGGTATTTATGGTTTTATATGTGTTGATTTTACAATGTATGGCTGTGAAAAATTTGAGAACAATTACCCCCAGTTTGTAGATAATGAAATTGGAGGTGCACATAACCGGACTGGAGCAAGCTGAAAATAGGTCAACATATGCATCTTTTTTAGCATAGGTGTTAAGAAAGATAGGGGGCATTTATTCATTTAATTTTGTTTTTATTTAATTATTAATTTATTACAGGTACTTATATAGCGCTGTCAATTTATGCAGCGGTATATATATATTTATATATATGTATATATATATATATATATATGTGTATTGTACATTCACATCAATCCCTAACCCTCAAGTATTAAGACTAGATTGGTTTATGTTGGAATTCCATATTGCTATACCCAGGATGTAGGATGATATGCCAAGGATATCAGGTGGCAGAAACAGTATTTAAATCCATACTTACCTTGAAAGTTGCATGCATAGAAGCACTGACCCCCCCCCCCCCCCCGCCCCCACCACCACCACCTCCAAGGGTATTTGGAAAAATGTGGTTTCATGCAGGAGGTGTTGCTTAAAACCCAATCAAAGCCTCTTTATGTACTATAATGCAGTCAGGCTACATATACAGAAATAAATATGGGTCCCTTTACTTTGTTTAATTGCTAAATGCTGCAGCAAAAGGGTTAAAATCCCCCATGCTAGCTGTACATTAAAGTGTTGGCCTGCACTCTCACACAAAACAGCAGCCTGGCTCTCCAGTGTTATTCATACCCCCCAGCTGCCCTCCTGAACACTGCTCCAATCACCGGCACTGCACAGGGAGCGAAAGGGCTCTTGTAGATGGGGGGCTTGTTGGACTGCTGGAGAGCCAAGCTGCTGCTTTGTGTGAGAAGGCTGTGTTCTGACTCCCCTATGTGCTGCTATCACTGAATATCTTACTCCTTTACCCCTTTCTGCAGTACTTAGCAGATAAAGTGATAGTAAACTGCATCTAAAAAGAAGCTGTAATGGCTCCACGGGGCTTCCATCTTCACCCAGTCTAACTTCCAGGTTCACAAGCTCTGGCTGGCTGACTGGCCGAGGCGCGATGACGTCACTCCTGTGCGGATGTCCAGGCCACGGCACAGTGTTCTGAAGGAACGGCACGGGTATGCTGTTCCTTCAGAGTGCATACGGCGGCTATGAGAAGGGGGTGATATCTCCTAAACTGTTCATATTTAGGAGATATTAATTTTACCTACAGGTAAGCTTTATTATAAGTTTACCTGTAGTTAACTTATTAAAGAAGAGTTTACTACCACTTTAAAAAAAGTAAAAGAGACTGATAATTATAACTATATGCAGCCTGGCTGAATTAAAATAATAAATAGCACAAGTTTGACCGGACTTTAAACTTTGCAAAAGCTGTATTTTCTTAGTTACGTTTTATTTGTAACATAGATAAAATGCATAATCATCATATTTTAATGCAAAATCTGCTCTACAAGATTCTGTTAATTAAAAATGTGAAACACATCTACAAATGAAATTAAATCCGTTTATTCAACTTGTTTTTTTTTGTTTTTTCCCCTTTAGCGAATTCACTCATGTTATTTTATTATTTATTCTCTCTCTATACCTAAGAACAAATATAAAACAACAAAAGTGTTTTATTGTTGCTTGCTATCACAGCATTGATTAGCTTTATAATAAACAGTATGTAGTATTTATTTCTCTGTTTACTTGTTGGAAAAGCATCGGAGTCTGTATGGATGTGATTAAATAGCATGTCAAACAGTCACAAATATGGAGATGAGTGCTTACGCTTGTGTGACAGATGTCATTAAGCTTACTGTAGAATGCAGGTGTTAAAGAAAACAATATTATTTTCTGGTATGTCAAATATATGAACTTTGTTTCTGCTTGAAATGCCTTAAGAATCTTCTTTAAAGTGCACCTGAACTCAAAGAGTGAAGATTTGATATGCTAAAGGGAACATCTGGAAATGGTACTTATGCCTGAGCAGTGCCCTAATCACTCCTATAAAATAGAAGTTTACCTCCTGTGGCCTAGGTGCTGCTGTTCTGTACTATAAGAACTGTATATCTGCAGTGTGAGATCACCTAAGATACTGCTGCCTGTGACTGTTCACACATGACTTCTTTCTAACTCTTGCCAAACGCCCCTATAGCCTTTGACAGGTGTTAGACAGGCCTTTGGGAAACGTTTTTAACGCTCCTCAAAAGCTCCTCATACCCTCCCCCAAACTCCCTATATGCATTTTTGAGGCATTTGCTAGGCATTTGCCAAGCGTTAAAACCACACCACAAACACCTCCAACAAAGTTTAATGGTATTAACGCTACGCAAACGCCTCGCAACCACCTCGCAAAAGCCTGCCAGGTATTTGAGGATCGTCACCATAGAGTTGAATGGCAGGCTACAACTCCTCCTGACTCGAAATGAGGCGTCAGTTTTGCCGCGACGCGACGGTAACGCTTCAGTGTGAACAGCACTGTGTGCTGCCATGTGCAGAATTTTCATAGGCGTTTGAGAAGCATTAAAACGTTTCCCAAAAGCCTGTCTGTCGCCTGCTGACAAAGCGAGTGTGAACGTAGCCTTAAGCTGGCCATGCATCACTCGAATTATCGTGTACAAAACATTAGTTTGAGTTTTCTAATGGTTAAATGGATTCTAATGGCTGCAAATCAGTGAAAAAATTCAAAGGAGCAGGATAGGAATTTTTTCTTGAACAAACAAAACTCTAACTGTGAATGGTCTTTGTTTAGGTAAAATCATGCATATGATAATGAAACCTGTTTCTTACATCTGAGATTCCATTCAACTAGCAGGTGCAGACAAAATATTAAAGTGGAACTTCACCCTAAAGGGAAAGTTCTGCTTTATGCCCCCCCCCCCACTATTCTATTTTTGACACTGTTTTTTTTTTTTTTGGGGGGGGGGGGTTCTGGTTTTGACAGGTACCCGCTCTCACTTCTGGTCAGGTTGCCACAATGATCCAGTGGAAGTTCTTTCCCCTGCCTGCAATCTGGGACACAGAAGGCTGGACGGCTGGGGGACTGTTACTATGCATGCGTAGTAGGCAGCTGGCTGTGAAGTTACAAGGAATCATAGCCAGCTGCCCACAGTAAATGTGCCAGTGCCAGGGACCCCCGGACAGGTGAGTGTCCATTTATTAACCGGTTCTGCACCGCCCTATAGCAGAAATACTTCTACAGGGTGGCACAGGTGCGCCAAATCACATATATATATGTGATTTTGCAGTTATGGGTAGGGGGCGTGGAACTTTGCCGTGGGGAGTCAGCTATGATGGGGCTCATGCAGTGGATAAATCAAAGTTACCATATATCAATCAGTAATACCGCTAGTGCCGCTACCATCACTGGCTTCATAGGGCGTCGTGCCCGACGCGTTTCATCACTCATCAAGTGAAGGGGAACGTTCATAGCTGACTCCTCACAGCACAGTTCCACAGTAATCTATATAAACAGAGGCTGATTGTATTTGGTGCGATTGGGCACCCTTTACATGTGAGTGCGCAATTCATTTATTTTTGAGATATTAAAATGTTTTAACCACAAGCCTACAGGGCACTTATACCCCCTTCCTGCCAGGCCAATTTCCAGCTTTCAGCGCTGTCGCACTTTGAATGACAATTGCACGGTCATGCAACACCGTACCTATATGAAATTTTTATCATTTTTTGTGTCAGATAGAGCTTTATTTTGGTGGCATTTAATCACCTCTGGGTTTTTTATTTTTTCTTAAACAAACCAAAAACCACTGAAAATTTTGAAGAAAAAAAAATGTAGTTTTTGTTATAAAATTTTGTAAATAAATGATTTTTCTCCTTCACTGATGTGCGCTTATGAGGCTGCAGTGATGGGCACTGATAGGCTGCACTGATGAACACTGATAGGTGGCACTGATGGGCACTGATGAGAAGGCACTGGTAGGTGGTACTGATGAGCATTGACAGGACTCACTGATGGGCACGTAAAGGCAGCACTGATACACAGCACTGATTGGCGGCACTCATAGGCGGCACTGACTGGCACTGTTAGGTGGCACTGACAGGCACTGATGCGCACTGATAGGCGACACTAACTGGCACTGATAGGTGGCACTGACTGGCACTGATAGGTGGCACTGATTGGCAGCACTGATAGGTGGCACTGATTGGCATTGATAGGTGGTACTGACTGGCACTGATGGGTGACACTGAAAGGCAGCTCAGATGGGCACTGATTTGTGGCATTGATGTGCACTGGTAGGCACTGATATGTGACATTGATGTGGCACTGATGGGCATTGGCACGAGGCACTGATGAGCAATGACACAAGGCACTGATGGACACTGACAGGTGGCACTGCTGGGGCTACACTGATCATCAGGGCACACTGATCATCAGTGCCCTGATGATCAGTGTACATGTCCCCTCCGTGAAAAGCCGATTACCGGCTCTCCTCTCCTCTCGAGCTGTCAGCGTGACAGCTGGAGAGGAGAGAAATGCCGATAACCGGCATTTCCCTGTTTACATGTGATCAGCTGTGATTGGACACAGCTGATCACATGACCGAGCCAACATCTTTGGCTCTTTCCGTGATCGGTGATCCACTGTGTCCGAGGGACAAAGCGCACCGCCAATCGCCGCGCTGCACGCTCCCTAAGCCGCGCATGCGTGGTGAGAATGGGAGGACGTCATATGAACGAGAACGAGAGAACCACCTTGCATCCGTCATATTACTATATGGCGGGCAGGAGGTGGTTAAAGTTTACACACTATGTGCAGTCTTTTGTTTATGAGGTGATATGATGGTTGGAGTTATATTCCAGACATGTTGTGAATCATAGCTGGGATCCATCAAGTTGATCTACAGTGTCCATCTTGGGACCAAAAGCACAGTTAGACCAAACATAGTGCTATGTGAGGTCATACTGCTGGAGGTGAGCAGACATCTGGTGGTGGAATAATTGCACTTATATGTTTTGGAGAACTTGGTGGTTACAGAAGGATGGAAGCGTTCTAATGAAGATGAATGGACATATTTTACACATAATTTAGTGATTTCGCTATATATTATAGATTTCCACTGGTCACTGTGTTTATTAGTTATGCCTGATAGAAGATAAGGGTTATCATCAAGAGCGGCTATTTTATTTTTATTTTTGGAAAAACTAGTTAATTTAGGTTATACTTTTAATTTACACTGAGGTATTTTCAGGAGAAGGGTAATTGTTATGTGCGCAAGATTATATTATATTATTGGGCTTTATTTGTAGCTGCTGACTTTTCATTTTTTTTCAAAAAGGCTGAGGAACCACTTTAAGTACTTTTTATTAAAACTAGTTGACTTAATGAAGGCCAGAAAGAACGTTCTGAGTAACAAATGTTCTATTAACATTTGAATGAAATTCTATGTATGGCCAGCTTAAAGTGGTTGTAAAGGCTCAAGTTTTTTTTACTTTCATGCATTCTGTACCTTCTGTGTGCAGCAGCCCCCCCAATACTTACCTGAGCAACATCGTGATCCAGACACCTTTCAGTGCTGTTGTACTTTAAATGCCAATTGCGCAGTCATGCAAAACTGAACTCATATGAATTTTTTTTCACACAAATAGAGATTTTTTTGGTGGTATTTAATCACCTCTGGGTATTTTATTTTTTTGCGCTATAAACAAAAAAAGAAAAAAAAACTGGGGGAACAATGCGTTTTTCTTCATTTCTGTTATAATATTTTGCAAATAAATAATCTTTCTACACAAGTTTAGACCCAAATGTATTCTGCTGCATGTCTTTTGTGAAAATAACCCAAATCAGTGTTTATTATTTAGTTGGTAGGAAAGTTATAGAGTCCAAAAACTATGGTATATATCTTAAAATTGATAAATCCTGATTTCCGAAAATGCCAAGACAGTACAAATACCCCCAAAATGACCACTTTTCAGAAAGTAGACAGTCTGAGGTATTTAGTAAGAGGCATGGTGAGTTTTTTTATGTCATTTTTTTGTCATAATTTTGTGGAAAATGAAAAAATGGAAAAGTAACTCACAATTTTTTTTTACATACTGTCACCAATGCAATACAGCGTCATCATATACTGTAACTGATGTGGTGGAGATCAGGGACACTGGTGACAGTTTGTAAAAAAAATTAAAAATAATAATAATTATAAAAACATTTAAACATTTTTTTTAATTTCTCAAATTTTTTAATTACATTTAAAAAAATTAATGATTTTTTTCTACTCCTGTGACCAGAGCAATACAATGTTACCATAGTAATATTGTACTACTCTGGCCAAGTGATCAGAATTTTTTTTCGTTATGATTGCTTATAATTTCTTTGGTATAATAAGAAATCAGAATTGTGCTTTTTTTTATGATTGCTTATAATTTCTTTTGTATAAGCAAGCATTTGTACTGAATGAAACTGATTAAAGCAGTAATTTTTGTTGTGATCAATTGTGACTGGCCATTGCTGATCACATGCTACAGATGGGCTGTGATTGGCCCAGTCTGTACATGTGATCACTGTGAACAATCACAGCTTGCAGTACAGTTGTATGCAATGAATGGCATGAAAGAAAGCCATTCATTGCTTATAACTGTCATGTGATCTGCTGTGATTGGTCACAACAATCACATGACACTGGCAGCGGGCCGGTGTAGTGATCTGTCATCGGTCGTGTCCAGTGGACGTCCTCCCAGAATAATAGGATTCCTGCTCGGCCGTCATTTTGCAATAGGCAGAGAGGGAAGGAGTTAAAGTGTTACTAAACCCACAACAGTAAAATCAGTCTGTATATGCAGTAAAGCATACTCATTGTGGAATCTAAGGGGTTAATCCTCCGCATTGTGTAAAAAGGATGATTGATCCTCTCATCTCTGATCCTCCCCTTCTTCCATTGTCCCTCAAATATCTCCTGATAGGACAGAGGTTTGGAGTCACCCTGCACATGCTCGGTTTGGTGTGTATTGCTAGAGAGGTTTTTTGTTTTCTTGAGAGGGTGCATTTGATCAGCACAGCGCCAATCAGCACTGTCTAGACAGAGGGCCAGAGGTTTCACATCCTCCTAGAGCAGAAAGAAAACTCCTCCTACAAGCTTTAACCAGTGCTCTGCTGAAGTCACATGACTGCTTTAACTGCTGATGAGAAAAGGTATTTAGCAGTTTATATTTACTAAAATAATTGCATTTCCATGTTCTGTGTACTGTGGGAGACCATATATAGTGAATGCAGGGTCCTGGGTTTAGTAACACTTTAATATCACTTTATGGCCTCATTCGGACCCATTCTGTATGCATGAGCCTTTTTTTGCATGTCAGCATCCATGTCAAACTGCATGCAGGAAGTCTATGGAGGTGGATGCAGATGCAGCAGCTGCATGGACACAGCTACATGTCAAAATATGACATGCGTGCAGAGCAAGTGCACAGACTTGAAAGCTTACAGACACCAGATGATTCCACACAGAGACACAGGGCAGAAAAAGGCATTGTAATTCAATAATTTGAAGAGAGCCCACAAACAATACTGTTGATAGTCCTTTGCTCTCTGTTTGCCTTTTTTTTGCACAGCTTTCACAGAATAGGCCCTCTTCAAAGTACTATTCAAATTATCCAACATATTAAAATCTGAACTCTAGGCAACAATAAAAGACACACAGTAATGCAAGTTGGTGTTCCTTAATAAATTAATAAGTGTATTTGTTTAATGCAACTTCCTGAATTTGACTTGGTATCAGCTTCTTTGAATCCCATATACAGGCATACACAGACTGGGAGAAGGTGGGCAGGACTGGGAGAAAATCAGATATGCTGCATGCAAATGTGCTGCCAAGGAACAAAGGGATGACCCCATCAGCTGGATGCTGCTCTTTTACTGTACAATCAGTAAGTAGGGGTGAAAAGAGGACATCTCTTCTATGGTGTGTAACTGTAACATATACAGTAGTGTCATTCACCTTTTGTTTAGATCAAATGTAGTGTCTGTTCTTATCAGTTTGCATTAAGGGTTCTCTGCCATCATTTGGGCCTTCTGGCTGGAATGGCTGGTTCTATAGTATCCTTGCTGGTATGACTGGGGTCCTAATGGTTGTCCTAGTGGGAAAGAAACCAAATTAAGTGCCCGCTGGGAAGGGTGTGGAGGCTTCTGAGGGGCCCAGTGCCTCCTGATTTGAACAGTGCTAACTTGTCTGGCGAGGGGCTGTGAAAAGAGTCTGTGGTGTTAAGTGCCCCCTGGTAGTGGTGACCTGAGGGTGCTCTATGGGTTTGGGACTCCACTTTGAGGAAGAGCACTTGGCCACAACACCAAAGCTTATTCCTGAACATCACCTCATAGACTAGGTCTTTTGGCCGAGATTGGAGCAATTTTTGTTACCAAGTTGCAAGGCCTAGCCATTGTGTATGCACTGGCATCTTTTGTATTTCTCATTATTTATTTTTCTCTCCATGTGTGTCACCTGCACTTTGTGAGTGTGTTCTTCTTCACTCACAGGATGGTAGGGGGTGGATCTTCAGCCCTACAATGAAGTCTAGTCGGAGGATGTGTGGCCCTTAGGTTTCCTCCTCTGATACCTTGTGGGAGGTCTCTCTTCGGGAAAGCCCCTCATATGTTGTCGCTTTTGGCTGATGACAAGGAGAGGGGTCCACCAGGCCTTTAGGCTAGGTGGACCTGAGTATGCTTTTCTCTGTCAGGAGTTTTGCTCCCCAGAAAGTCAAGGAAGCATCCCTCCCTTCCGGAAGGAGCAGCATAACACACCCTAGTGAACTTTTTTGTGTGTTCACATACACTTTTTGGGTTTGCTTAGGTTCTGTTTTTATGCAAGCTCAAAACAAAAAAAAAAGTAGCGCAGCCCCCCTAGATGAGTGGCAGGAAGGTAAGGAAAACAACTCCCATATACAGTATGTATGACAGGATTTCATCAGTGTATTTAGCTGTTTACTTACAGTTCAGCCTCAATTGCCTCACATGTCATTTTATAATTTAAAGTTATTAAAAGCCCCATTTCAGTCTGCAGCCAGCTATAATATTCTAATATTACCAAAATACTAAAATGTTTCTTGAAACTTTGACAGCATATAGAAGCCTTTCTCAACATTTTTACCCTGGAGGAACAAGTAATGTTGAGGTCTCAGTGAACCCCTGCTGAAATGATTATATCTATATTTACAGTAAAAAATAAGCTGTTGAAAGATTTAAATAAGGTATTAAAGAATATTTTACAATTATTTACAACATCCCCTTGCTCTTTATGTCAATAATAATCATGAAAACAGGAATAGTTATGGCCAGAAAGAAAGATTGTGAAAATATAGTGATCCCTTACACTAGATGTCAGTGTAAAAGCGTCCCTTTAGATTGGTAATCAGTGTATAAATCCCCCCTTACCAGGGGCGGACTGAGAATTCATGGGGCCCCTGGTCAATAGGGGATCGTGGGGCCCCTGTTCCTTGCCCAAACTCAAAAACGGCTATGAAAAAGGTACCAGGGGCATCTTATGGGGCCCCTACTGACCCCGGGCCCTCGGGTAGTGCCCGAGTTTCCAAATGGTCAGTCCACCCCTGCCCCTTACATTTATGGTCAGTGGAGAAATGCCACCTAATATTGGTAGTCAGTGGAAAAATGTCCCCTTAAATTAGTGGTTAGTGAAGAAATGCCCCTTTACAATGGTGGTAAGTGGGGAAAAAAGCCCTTCTGCTCTGGTGATTATTGTTTGAATATTAATAGGAATTTTCCCCCTTACATTGGTAGTTGTTGTAGGAACCAGAACCTTGGTTGAATATATAGACTTCCAGCCCTCTGTTCATGCGATCATCTGACTGCTGTACAATGAAGACTAATCTTCTCACTCAGCAATTTTTTAAAGTTCTGGCAAAACCTACATCTACAGAATGTTTACTGAACAGAAGCACATAAGACTAGATTCACATTTGTGTGCTTTGGAAATGTGCAAAATCGTGCACTTTTCTGCAATGCATGGAACCATGCAGTTCTTTTGCAGACATGCAGTAGTGCCATTAAGAATTAGGAATAAAAGGCATCGCCATGCATCCAGCTATTGCACATGCGTTGCATTCACTTGCACCAAAAGTGTAAATCAGGGCCAAAGAATGTATAGCAGCGTGCAGAGGGTTCATTCAGAGTTTTTAGTCTTAACATGTGGTCACACCCCTTTAGCACCTGATGGATTATTTACATATATATATATATATATATATATATAAATAAAGAAACAACTTCCTGCGCTCAGAATGGGACCCTCTCCCTATAGCTGCTGACACTTGCCCTCCTACCAATGTGAGTCAAATCAATAAATATATAAATAAATAGTGCAGCGCTACATACTAAACAAACATACATGTAAATAAATAAATATTCAAATCAATATATACAGTTGTGGCCAAAATTATTCAACCCCCACTGAAATTGAGTGTTTTGGCCAGTTTGACATTGCTTTTGATCATTCAGTCATCTTGCTTACATTTACATTAAAGAGGCACTTGTAGGTCAGACAAATATAACATAACAGTTATAATGAAATAACCACAAATGTCTTTTCTGTGCTCACAGCATTATCAGTTTTATTCAACCCCCAAGTGACATTCAATCTTAGTACTTAGTACAGCATCCTTTTACAGTTATAACAGCTTTTAAACGTGAAGCATAGCTTGACACAAGTGTCTTGCAGCGATCTACGGGTATCTTCGCCCATTCTTCATGGGCAAAGGCCTCCAGTTCAGTCACATTCTTAGGCTTGCGCACTGCAACTGCTTTCTTTAAGTCCCACCAGAGGTTCTCAATCGGATTTAAGTCTGGTGACTGCGATGGCCACTCCAAAATGTTCCAGCCTTTCCTCTGCAACCATGCTCTAGTGGACTTGGAGGTATGCTTGGGATCATTGTCCTGTTGAAAGGTCCAACGTCTCCCAAGCCTCAGGTGTGTGACGGACTGCATCACGTTTCCATCCAATATCTCCTGGTACTGAAGAGAATTCATGGTACCTTGCACACGCTGAAGCTTCCCTGTACCTGCAGAAGCAAAACAGCCCCAAAGCATGATTGACCCTCCACCATGCTTCACAGTAGGCAAGGTGTTCTTTTCATCATAGGCCTTGTTCTTCCTCCTCCAAACATAGCGTTGATCCATGGGCCCAAACAGTTCTAATTTTGTTTCATCAGTCCACAGAACACTATCCCACAACTTTTGTGGTTTGTCCACATGGCTTTTGGCATACTGCAGTCGACTCTTCTTATTCTTTGGAGACAGCAAGGGGGTACGCCTGGGAGTTCTGGCACGGAGGCCTTCATTACGCAGTGTGCGTCTTATTGTCTGGGCTGAAACTTCTGTACCCACATCTGACAAATCTTTTCTCAGTTCCTCAGCAGTCACACGGGGACTTCTCTCCACTCTACGCTTCAGGTAGCGCACAGCAGTCGAAGTCAGCATCTTCTTTCTGCCACGACCAGGTAGCGTTTCAACAGTGCCCTTTGCCTTGAATTTGCGAATGATGCTTCCTAAGGTGTCTCTTGGTATGTTTAACATCTTTGCAATCTTCTTATAGCCATTGCCCTTCCTGTGAAGAGAAATCACCTCTTCTCTTGTCTTCCTGGACCATTCTCTTGCCTTCACCATGTTTGTAACCACACCAGTAAATGTCTAGAAGGAGCTGAGTATCACAGTCATTTTAAAGCTGCCTAATTGGTGCTTATTATGCTTGATTGCTGCTCGGTGACATCCACAGGTGTTTTCAATACCTGATGGAAAGCACCTGTATGAACCTCTGTTCTTCAGAGTGGTAGTCTTTAAGGGGTTGAATAATTGTGGCAATGAAGAAACCACATAAGAACCATTTACTACTGTATTACATAAACAATTGATGTCATTTTAGTTGCATTTGGGTAGTTACAACGTCCTTGTAGGATTTGATTCTGAATACAATTCCAAATGTACACTATAGTCCCTAAACCCCTTTACAGCATTGGGGGTTGAATAATTTTGGCCACAACTGTATCATAAATAGAGATGAGCGAAGAAATGAAAAATTCGATTCGGCTGATTCGGCGAATTCCAGTGTGAAATTCGATTCGATGCGAATTTCTCCGCTACGAAGATGACTTATTTAAAGGGTTTCTAGGCTTCAGAGAGCCTTTAAATTAGTGCAGAACACTGTACCTTTAATTTAAATGCCCTTGGAGATGAGGAAGGAGAAGGAGAAGGAGAAGGAGAAGGATGAGAAGAAGGAGAAGGAGAAGGATGAGAAGAAGGAGAAGGAGAAGGGTGAGAAGAAGGAGAAGGATGAGAAGAAGGAGAAGGATGAGAAGAAGGAGAAGGAGAAGGATGAGAAGAAGGAGAAGGAGAAGGATGAGAAGAAGGAGAAGGAGAAGGATGAGAAGAAGGAGAAGGATGAGAAGAAGGAGAAGGATGAGAAGGAGAAGGATGAGAAGGAGAAGGATGAGAAGAAGAAGGCTGAGAATAAGGAGAAGGATGAGAAGAAGGAGAAGGAGAAGGATGAGAAGAAGGAGAAGGATGAGAAGAAGGAGAAGGAGAAGGATGAGAAGAAAGAGAAGGATGAGAAGGAGAAGGATGAGAAGAAGAAGGATGAGAAGAAGAAGGATGAGAAGAAGGAAAAGGATGAGAAGAAGAAGGATGAGAAGAAGGAGAAGGATGAGAAGAAGGAGAATGATGAGAAGAAGGAGAAGGATGATAAGAAGGACAAGGAAGAGAAGAAGGAGAAGGAGAAGGATGAGAAGAAGGAGAAGGATGAGAAGAAGGAGAAGGATGAGAAGAAGGAGAAGGATGAGAAGAAGAAGAAGGATGAGAAGAAGGAGAAGGAGAAGGATGAGAAGAAGGAGAAGGATGAGAAGAAGAAGGATGAGAAGAAGGATGAGAAGAAGGAGGAGAAGGATGAGAAGAAGAAGGATGAGAAGAAGGAGAAGGATGAGAAGAAGGAGAAGGAAGAGAAGAAGGAGAAGGAGAAGGATGAGAAGGAGAAGGATGAGAAGAAGGAGAAGGATGAGAAGAAGGAGAAGGAGAAGGATGAGAAGAAGGAGAAGGATGAGAAGAAGAAGGATGAGAAGAAGGATGAGAAGGATGAGAAGAAGGAGAAGGATGAGAAGAAGGAGAATGATGAGAAGAAGGAGAAGAAGGAGAAGGATGAGAAGAAGGAGAAGGATGAGAAGAAGGAGAAGGATGAGAAGAAGGAGAAGGATGAGAAGAAGGAGAAGGAGAAGGATGAGAAGAAAAAGGATGAGGAGAAGGAGAAGGATGAGAAGAAGGAGAAGGAGAAGGATGAGAAGAAGGAGAAGGATGAGAAGAAGGAGAAGGATGAGAAGAAGGAGAAGGAGAAGGATGAGAAGAAGGAGAAGGAGAAGGATGAGAAGAAGGAGAAGGAGAAGGATGAGAAGAAGGAGAAGGATGAGAAGAAGGAGAAGGATGAGAAGGAGAAGGATGAGAAGGAGAAGGATGAGAAGAAGAAGGCTGAGAATAAGGAGAAGGATGAGAAGAAGGAGAAGGATGAGAAGAAGGAGAAGGATGAGAAGAAGGAGAAGGAGAAGGATGAGAAGAAAGAGAAGGATGAGAAGGAGAAGGATGAGAAGAAGAAGGATGAGAAGAAGAAGGATGAGAAGAAGGAAAAGGATGAGAAGAAGAAGGATGAGAAGAAGAAGAAGGATGAGAAGAAGGAGAATGATGAGAAGAAGGAGAAGGATGATAAGAAGGAGAAGGAAGAGAAGAAGGAGAAGGAGAAGGATGAGAAGAAGGAGAAGGATGAGAAGAAGGAGAAGGATGAGAAGAAGGAGAAGGATGAGAAGAAGGAGAAGGATGAGAAGAAGGAGAAGGAGAAGGATGAGAAGAAAAAGGATGAGGAGAAGGAGAAGGATGAGAAGAAGGAGAAGGAGAAGGATGAGAAGAAGGAGAAGGATGAGAAGAAGGAGAAGGATGAGAAGAAGGAGAAGGAGAAGGATGAGAAGAAGGAGAAGGAGAAGGATGAGAAGAAGGAGAAGGAGAAGGATGAGAAGAAGGAGAAGGATGAGAAGAAGGAGAAGGATGAGAAGGAGAAGGATGAGAAGGAGAAGGATGAGAAGAAGAAGGCTGAGAATAAGGAGAAGGATGAGAAGAAGGAGAAGGAGAAGGATGAGAAGAAGGAGAAGGATGAGAAGAAGGAGAAGGAGAAGGATGAGAAGAAAGAGAAGGATGAGAAGGAGAAGGATGAGAAGAAGAAGGATGAGAAGAAGAAGGATGAGAAGAAGGAAAAGGATGAGAAGAAGAAGGATGAGAAGAAGGAGAAGGATGAGAAGAAGGAGAATGATGAGAAGAAGGAGAAGGATGATAAGAAGGAGAAGGAAGAGAAGAAGGAGAAGGAGAAGGATGAGAAGAAGGAGAAGGATGAGAAGAAGGAGAAGGATGAGAAGAAGGAGAAGGATGAGAAGAAGGAGAAGGATGAGAAGAAGGAGAAGGAGAAGGATGAGAAGAAGGAGAAGGATGAGAAGAAGAAGGATGAGAAGAAGGATGAGAAGAAGGAGGAGAAGGATGAGAAGAAGAAGGATGAGAAGAAGGAGAAGGATGAGAAGAAGGAGAAGGAAGAGAAGAAGGAGAAGGAGAAGGATGAGAAGGAGAAGGATGAGAAGAAGGAGAAGGATGAGAAGAAGGAGAAGGATGAGAAGAAGGAGAAGGAGAAGGATGAGAAGAAGGAGAAGGATGAGAAGAAGAAGGATGAGAAGAAGGATGAGAAGGATGAGAAGAAGGAGAAGGATGAGAAGAAGGAGAATGATGAGAAGAAGGAGAAGAAGGAGAAGGATGAGAAGAAGGAGAAGGATGAGAAGAAGGAGAAGGATGAGAAGAAGGAGAAGGATGAGAAGAAGGAGAAGGAGAAGGATGAGAAGAAAAAGGATGAGGAGAAGGAGAAGGATGAGAAGAAGGAGAAGGATGAGAAGGAGAAGGAGAAGGATGAGAAGAAGGAGAAGGAGAAGGATGAGAAGAAGGAGAAGGATGAGAAGAAGGAGAAGGATGAGAAGGAGAAGGAGAAGGATGAGAAGGAGAAGGATGAGAAGAAGGAGAAGGAGAAGGATGAGAAGAAGGAGAAGGAGAAGGATGAGAAGAAGGAGAAGGATGAGAAGAAGGATGAGCAGAAGGAGAAGGATGAGAAGAAGGAGAAGGATGAGAAGAAGGAGAAGGATGAGAAGAAGGATGAGAAGAAGGATGAGAAGAAGGAGAAGGATGAGAAGAAGGACAGTTCTGTGACAGTTTCTGTCTATTTCTGACAGTTCTGGGACATTCACTCCATACAGCGGTTTCAACCGCTGTATGGAGGGAATGTCATAGAACTGTCAGAAATAGACTATTAATGACAGTTCTGGGACTGTCCTTCCATGCAGCGGTTGAAACATTGTATGTATTTGTTTCCATAAATGGATCCATTTATGGAAACAAATACATACAATGTTTCAACCGCTGCATGGAAGGACAGTCCCAGAACTGTCATTAATAGTCTATTTCTGACAGTTCCATGACATTCCCTCCATACAGCGGTTAAAACAGCTGTATGCAGTGAATGTCCCAGAACTGTCATAAATAGTCTATTTCTGATAGATCTGGGACATTCACTCCATACAGCTGTTTTAACCGCTGTATGGAGGGAATGTCATGGAACTGTCAGAAATAGACTATTAATGACAGTTCTGGGACTGTCCTTCCATGCAGCGGTTGAAACATTGTATGTATTTGTTTCCATAAATGGATCCATTTATGGAAACAAATACATACAATGTTTCAACCGCTGCATGGAAGGACAGTCCCAGAACTGTCATTAATAGTCTATTTCTGACAGTTCCATGACATTCCCTCCATACAGCGGTTAAAACAGCTGTATGCAGTGAATGTCCCAGAACTGTCATAAATAGTCTATTTCTGATAGATCTGGGACATTCACTCCATACAGCTGTTTTAACCGCTGTATGGAGGGAATGTCATGGAACTGTCAGAAATAGACTATTAATGACAGTTCTGGGACTGTCCTTCCATGCAGCGGTTGAAACATTGTATGTATTTGTTTCCATAAATGGATCCATTTATGGAAACAAATACATACAATGTTTCAACCGCTGCATTGAAGGACAGTCCCAGAACTGTCATTAATAGTCTATTTCTGACAGTTCCATGACATTCCCTCCATACAGCGGTTAAAACAGCTGTATGCAGTGAATGTCCCAGAACTGTCATAAATAGTCTATTTCTGATAGATCTGGGACATTCACTCCATACAGCTGTTTTAACCGCTGTATGGAGGGAATGTCATGGAACTGTCAGAAATAGACTATTAATGACAGTTCTGGGACTGTCCTTCCATGCAGCGGTTGAAACATTGTATGTATTTGTTTCCATAAATGGATCCATTTATGGAAACAAATACATACAATGTTTCAACCGCTGCATTGAAGGACAGTCCCAGAACTGTCATTAATAGTCTATTTCTGACAGTTCCATGACATTCCCTCCATACAGCGGTTAAAACAGCTGTATGCAGTGAATGTCCCAGAACTGTCATAAATAGTCTATTTCTGATAGATCTGGGACATTCACTCCATACAGCTGTTTTAACCGCTGTATGGAGGGAATGTCATGGAACTGTCAGAAATAGACTATTAATGACAGTTGTGGGACTGTCCTTCCATACAGCGGTTGAAACATTGTATGTATTTGTTTCCATAAATGGATCCATTTATGGAAACAAATACATACAATGTTTCAACCGCTGCATGGAAGGACAGTCCCAGAACTGTCATTAATAGTCTATTTCTGACAGTTCCATGACATTCCCTCCATACAGCGGTTAAAACAGCTGTATGCAGTGAATGTCCCAGAACTGTCATAAATAGTCTATTTCTGATAGATCTGGGACATTCACTCCATACAGCTGTTTTAACCGCTGTATGGAGGGAATGTCATGGAACTGTCAGAAATAGACTATTAATGACAGTTCTGGGACTGTCCTTCCATGCAGCGGTTGAAACATTGTATGTATTTGTTTCCATAAATGGATCCATTTATGGAAACAAATACATACAATGTTTCAACCGCTGCATGGAAGGACAGTCCCAGAACTGTCATTAATAGTCTATTTCTGACAGTTCCATGACATTCCCTCCATACAGCGGTTAAAACAGCTGTATGCAGTGAATGTCCCAGAACTGTCATAAATAGTCTATTTCTGATAGATCTGGGACATTCACTCCATACAGCTGTTTTAACCGCTGTATGGAGGGAATGTCATGGAACTGTCAGAAATAGACTATTAATGACAGTTCTGGGACTGTCCTTCCATGCAGCGGTTGAAACATTGTATGTATTTGTTTCCATAAATGGATCCATTTATGGAAACAAATACATACAATGTTTCAACCGCTGCATTGAAGGACAGTCCCAGAACTGTCATTAATAGTCTATTTCTGACAGTTCCATGACATTCCCTCCATACAGCGGTTAAAACAGCTGTATGCAGTGAATGTCCCAGAACTGTCATAAATAGTCTATTTCTGACAGTTCTGGGACATTCACTCCATACAGCGGTTTCCGGCAAAAAGTGTATGTGCAGAGTTCCTCTATTCTGCAGATACACTTAGAGGAGCTCTGCAGATACACTTAGAGGAGCTCTGCACATACACTTTTTTCCGGTTTGGAATTATTCTTATTTTCATCCTACTTCTTCTTCTTCTTCTTCATCCTCATCCTCATCCTCTTCTTCTTCTGAGGATGAGGATGAAGAAGAAGAAGAAGAAGAAGAAGAAGTAGGATGAAAATAAGATTAATTCCAAGCCGGCAAAAAGTGTATGTGCAGAGCTCCTCTAAGTGTATCTGCAGAGCTCCTCTAAGTGTATCTGCAGAATAGAGGAACTCTGCACATACACTTTTTGCCGGCTTGGAATTATTCTTCTTTTCATCCTACTTCTTCTTCTTCTTCTTCTTCATCCTCATCCTCAGAAGAAGAGGATGAGGATGAGGATGAGGATGAGGAAGAAGAAGAAGAATGAAAAGAAGAATAATTCCAAGCCGGCAAAAAGTGTATGTGCAGAGTTCCTCTATTTCTGACAGTTCTCTCACAGCTTCTTCACATGTACAGCGGTTGAAATATCTGTATCCTAAATGGAAACTAATAGATACAAATTGTATCTATTAGTTTCCATTTAGGATACAGATGTTTCAACCGCTGTACATGTGAAGAAGCTGTGAGAGAACTGTCAGAAATAGAGGAACTCTGCACATACACTTTTTGCCGGCTTGGAATTATTCTTCTTTTCATCCTACTTCTTCTTCTTCTTCTTCTTCTTCTTCTTCTTCTTCATCCTCATCCTCATCCTCTTCTTCTGAGGATGAAGAAGAAGAAGAAGTAGGATGAAAAGAAGAATAATTCCAAGCCGGCAAAAAGTGTATGTGCAGAGTTCCTCTATTTCTGACAGTTCTCTCACAACTTCTTCACATGTACAGTGGTTGAAACATCTGTATCCTAAATGTAAACTAATAGATACAATGTTTCAACCGCTAAACATGTGTTCCTTCTGTCAGAGAACTGTCAGAAATAGCGGAGCTCACTGCAGGGACACTTTTGCCGGCTGATCGGGAAATGTTCGATTCGCGCACCCGAAGTAGGCAAAATTTCGGTTTCGACACGAATCGAATATTTCCTGAAATTCGACTCGAATTCCGGTTCGCCTAGTTCGATTCGCTCATCTCTAATCATAAACATGTGCAACAGTGCAAATAAAGTGTAATACGTGTATTCCACCAGGAAACATCAAAAGTGACCACGTGACAAATATATAAACATAAATAAATATTCAAATCAATATATATCATATAAATGTGCAAAACTGCAAATAAAGTGTAACACGTGTATTGCACCAGAAAATAAAAGTGACAAAGTGACAAATATTGCTCAAAAAGTGACCAAGTGACCAAACAAACTATATAACACAAATATTCTAAAAACCGACACTCTGTGTAAACATGTCCATATATATATATATATATATATATATATATATACTGTATATTGTGTATCTCATACACAAGCTTCATGCAAGTGCTGTCAAGTGTCCACACTGTGTATATCCAATAATAGCTGCAATGGCCCCTCACCTCCTTACATCGACCCCACAGGGTCAACTCGCTTTGGGACACAAACACCACTCTGGTATATCACAGGATCCTCCCCAGCGATGTATGCTCTATACCCAGCTGCTTTTCTGGTTCCTCCTTATATAGATCTCACAGGGACACCTTGCCTCAAGGGACAAACACCACTCTGTTGTATCTCAGGATCTTTTCAACCGCTGTATACTCTATATTCCTCTCCAGTTCATGCATAAACAGAAGACTCCCATAGTGTAAAACCGCATTTAATAAGTAAATTATACAGAAAGATATCTACTCACATTCTTCTTCATCTTTCATGTAACATGCACATATATGGCTCCTTCACCTCATGCTATGCCTGCCTTGCATGGGTAATAGATATAGGGGTTTCAAATATGGCCACCACGCCGGAAATGACGTCACTGCGCTTCCCAGAATCCTCCTCGCGCACCGACGCGTTGCGTCACGCTGATCACGTGACTTCCTCAGGGTACCCTGTGATATACCAGAGTGGTGTTTGTGTCCCAAAGCGAGTTGACCCTGTGGGGTCGATGTAAGGAGGTGAGGGGCCATTGCAGCTATTATTAGATTTACACAGTGTGGACACGTGACAGCACTTGCATGAAGATTGTGTATGAGATACACTATATATATATATATATATATGGACATGTTTACACAGAGTGTCGGTTTTTAGAATATTTGTGTTATATAGTTTGTTTGGTCACTTGGTCACTTTGAATATTCCCGTATAGGGAACACACAGATTGCACTTTATTGAGCAATATTTGTCACTTTGTCACTTTTATTTTCTGGTGCAATACACGTGTTACACTTTATTTGCAATTTTGCACATTTATATGATATATATTGATTTGAATATTTATTTATTTTTATATATTTGTCACGTGGTCATTTTTGATGTTTCCTGGTGGAATACACGTATTACACTTTATTTGCACTGTTGCACATGTTTATGATATATATTGATTTGAATATTTATTTATTTACATGTATGTTTGTTTAGTATGTAGCGCTGCACTATTTATTTATATATTGATATATATATATATATATATATATATGGGATTTTGCAGGTTAGTGAGCAGACCTGCACCTGTAGCCTGTAGCTCTCCTTCAACTTATGTATATCTGTCCCTACTGGCACTATGTCCACTTGAGCATTTGCATTTTGCAGAGCAGACTCCGGACTGGCCAGAGAGAAATTATTTTAATGCAGGTGGTCAGCTTAAACATGTAGTGCAATGTATGTGAATTAAAAATGCATGTTTTGTGCAAAGTTTGCTACAATAAGTATATAGCAATGTGCAGAGGGGTTAATTCAGAATTTTTTTGTATGTACCAAAGTACCATGTGTTTTTGGTGTGGTGCCATTTTTCAAAAAGGTCATCCTTTAGTCCATTTTTTGAGCATAGGGCAGCCCTTTTAAATGAATGGATTCCTCTAAATACTACTAGTGGAAACATGCAAAAACACAAGCGCACTCCATTGCAAGCGCACTTGCACAGGTGTAAATGGAGCCTAAGGATCTCCAATAATGTTTGGCAAATCCTTTCAATCTACATAGGTCATCGGGTGGAAGGGATTTTCTTTTTCTGTTTTTGTTTTGTTTGTTTTTTTACAAACTTTATGGGATTCACCCAATCTGACATCACCAAATACTGATCTTCTGGAGGTTTTGTTCTCGTAGAGTTTTGCACCTTGTTAGCCATTGATTAATGCAAAAAGTTTGGAGTCTAAGTGAAACCTAAACTTGTAGTGCAATGTATGTGAATCAAAAATGCATGTTTTGTGCCAAGTTTGCTACAATAAGTATATAGCAATGTGCAGAGGGGTTAATTCAGAATTTTTGGTATGTACCAAAGTACCATGTGTTTTTGGTGTGGTGCCATTTTTCAAAAAGGTCATCCTTTAGTCCATTTTTTGAGCGTAGGGCAGCCCTTTTTAAAGAATGGATTCATCTAAATGCTACTAGTAGAAACATGCAAAAACGCAAGCGCACTCCATTGGAAGCGCACTTGCACAGGTGTAAATGGAGCCTAAGGATCTCCAATAATGTTTGGCAAATCCTTTCAATCTACATAGGTCATCGGGTGGAAGGGATTTTCTTTTTCTGTTTTTTTTGGGGGGGGGTTTTTTTTTGCAAACTTTATGGGATTCACCCAACCTGACATCACCAAATACTGATCTTCTTGAGGTTTTGTGCTTGTAGAGGTTTGCACCTTGTTAGCCATTGATTAATGCAATAAGTTTGGAGTCTAAGTGAAACCTAAACCCAACTTGACATCACCAAATACTGATCTTCTTGAGGTTTTGTTCTCGTAGAGGTTTGCACCTTGTTAGCTATTGATTAATGCAATAAGTTTGGAGTCTAAGTGAAACCTAAACTTCACTTAAAGCTAAATTCCAGGCTTCTTGTTGCTATAGTTTGTCAGGGCTTAGCTGGCCCAAGCAAACTATTTTCATTACAAAGTGATTCAGCCGCAGTGAGCGCAGTATTTTATAGTAGTAGCATAGGCTACATACAGTATGGTAATGCTGTATACCACAGAATTATGGTAGACTTTTTGATTGCTTCTGGAACAAAATTGGCCCTAAAGGAAATCTATGGTCACAGTATACACTTTCATTTTATAAAATCAGCATTGCAATAACAACATAAATACACAGTTATTTTTGACAATCCAATGTAAGCTTACTTGAAAAAAAGAGGGGTTTTCTCAGCTAAGCACACCCTCCTGCCTGTATGCCTGAGCTAAGGGCAGATGGATTCCTGGAAGTAATTGCTCCATGAATCATGAGCCCTTACTCAAGATGGCCACAGCCAGAAATGCTAGGGGGTGGTTTCTAAGTGATTTCTCAGCAAATTAAAGCATGGAGACATGGATGGATGGGTGAGTTTGCTTTAAATATGAAAAATGAATTAACCACTTCCACACCGCCCTATAGCAGAATTACTACTACAGGGTGACACGGGTGCGCAAAATCACATATATATACATGATTTTGCAGTTCCGGGTAGGGGGCGTGCACGCGTCCTAAACGTGCCGCCATTCGGGGCTTCGGCTGTCAATCACCGGGTCCTGTCAGCACCCAGTGATCTCCGAGGATTTCAGACGGGGGAGAGACATGTTTGTAAACAATACAGATCTCTTCCCTGTCAGCTCCAGCACACTGCTTTGCATGGCTCTGCATAGCATAGCCATACAAAGCAGTGTGCTTACAGTGAAACACACACACAGCACACATAGTAAAACAGCACACAGCACACAGTTAACCCTTTGATCGCCCCACATGTTAACCCCTTCCTGCCCAGTGCCATTAAAACAGTGTCAGTGCTTTTTATTAGTACTGATCACTGTATTGGTGTCACTGGGGATGTGACACCAAGTCATTTCCCCCCAGTGTCGGAATGTCCGCCGCTGTCCCTCTATAAGTCGCTGATACTAGTAAAAAAAAAAAAAATCCCAGTATATATATCGTAATTTGTAAATGCTATAACTTTCACGTAAACCAAATAATTTACATGTATTGGGATTTTTTTTAGCAAAGACATGTAGCAGAATACATTTAGGCCTAAAGTTATGACGAAATTTGATTTTTTAATTTTTTTTTACTGGACATGTTTAATAGCAAAAAGGCCCAAATATTTTTTTTTTTCAAAACTGTCTTAGTTAGTCTTTTTTGTTTATAGCGCAAAAAAATAAAAACCGCACAAGTGATCAAATACCACCGAAAGAAATCTCTGTTAACGGGAAAAAAAGGACGTAAATTTAATTTGGGTGCAGCTTTGCATGACTGCGCAATTGTCAGTTAAAATAACGCAGCGCCGTATCACAAAAAATGGCCTTGTCAGGAAGGGGGGTAAATCCTCTGGAGGGCAAGTGGTTAAACAGTGCTTTTGGTTTGCAGTGCTCAGATACAATGTAATTCCACTTTAAGGGAAATTCTGCTATAGAAGGCAGTGATGAATACTGTAGGTAGGGGATGCTAAGTCTAGTATGATACAGAACTCACAGTGACCCAATCACTGAGTAATGGGAAAATTGGTTTTGGTCAGCTTGGCCCAAACAAACTATTTAAAAGGAACAGATATCTGGACTTTAGCTTTAAAATCCAAACGTTCTGCATTGACATTCTGCTAATAGAGTTACTGCCCTGAAATTGAGAGAATCTACTTTCTTGATTAAGCCATTTAGACAGTAAGCTAAAGTAAAAGTTGCGCTTTTCACACTCAATATGACTTGTCATTACAGGCCAGCGATTTGTAACAGAATTGTCAATTTACAAATGATTCTCCCAAAAGCACAGAGTTGTCACGTAGATGTGGTGCACAATTCCTGAGCACTATCAGTAAATGGTGATTAATAAGTCAGGAAGCTATGATCCTGCAATGACTGTTGTTAGATAAACATGACACCTCCAATCCTTTTAAAAGCACAGAGTTTGGTCACAAATCAAGGGCAACTCACCAGACATTAGTGACTCCCAGAGGAGAGATGTTAATGAATAAACAAACACTAACATTGCCCAACAACAAAGATGTTTCCACGTCCTGAGTCAGCTTTTATATCTGCTGTTTCCTTTTGTGATCTGCCTTCCTAGCAAACTTCCAAATTGGACAAAATGACATGCAGTGTAGGAATTCTTATTTTATTGAAGTGCTTACTTTACACTGTAAATCAGTGTTACCTGTTTTTTAATAGGAAATTCCTTCTCCCCGTCATATTTTCAGTTGAGATAAGCATAAAAGAAAAAAGTGTTTGATAAAAGGATAACCAAAAAGCTTGGCTTGTAAGGGTGAGACGCTTATCTGTATGCCGTAAACTCCCATTTAACATTGTTATATTAACATAGAGGTAAACCCTGACCAAAAGATACTGAGGCCCTGTTCATGTATCACATACCAGGAACAAGCGTTCCCCCTACCCAATTTTCAAAGAGGGATTCTCACATAATTCTGCATGTTGCATAGGGCCAACTCATTCACTTGAATGGGCTTCCCTACGCGTTTTTAACATCCAAAAAAAGCTCCTGCTCCTTGGGTGACAAGCTTTGCACAAATTTTAAAGTTACATTTTGCTACAACTGCCGCACGATCCTGTTGCATGATAATCGTGGCAGAATTGCATTGCGTTTGGGGTGCTATTAAAAGATAATGGCACCCAAATGCGCATTGCAGCAATTCTGTCTGCAATTCCAAAGCACAAAGTGTGAATGGAACCTTAGCATGCTAAAATGTGTATTATAAACAACTGACATTTATAAAATCTTGGCTTTTTTTTGTTTGGCTGACAATTTTGCGCCTGACTTTTTTGACAAAATCTGACTGAACAGTGAAACTTTGTCAAACTTTGTCAAGCCAGGTGGTGCCCACTGGAGCACCAACAGCAAGAATTTGAGTCATGTATGGTACCCTTATGGGACAGCAGTGAACTGTATGTAGCACTCACCCGCTAGTGGGCCACTGAGAATATGCCCAGGTCTCACTTGATAGTACAGAGACTGCTTGCCACATACAGATCCATGCACACCGACAACATAGGCTCAGTCTAGGGCAGGGGTGTCAAACTTAATTTCATTGCAGGCCACTTCAGCAATATGATTTCTCTCAAAGGGCCGGTTGTATCTGAACGACTATTCAATAGGATCTACCTTTTATCACAATAAATAATTGCCTCTGTCTTTAAATATCACTGGTTTTAGTAATAACTTAAGCTGTGAAGGACAGGTGCAGACCGGCACAGAGCCCACTCACATGCCTGCAGCAGATGATGCAAGTCTGAAAAGAAGGATCACACACTGGTGGTATCATCCAAAAGAAAGTTTATTGGAGCCTGCTCAGACGGAACATGGTTCTGCCAGTGTTCTGTCTGAGCAGCAGAGTTTTTTTCAGGGGGGACGTGGGGGAACGCAGTTACGGCACCTCCCATACTAAATGTATATATTTGCAAAGGGTGCTGTGGTGTGTGGGAGGGTCTATTGATACTGGTTGTTGGGGGATCTATTGTTGCTAGAGGGGATCTTTTTTGCGGTGGGGTCTATTGTTGCTGGTGGGGGATCTATTGTTGCTGGGGATGGGCCTTATGTTGCTGGGGGGGCAATCCTTGCAGGGCGGAATTTATTGTTGAGGAAGGGGTCTATTGTTGCTAGCTGCTGGAGGGTCTACTGATGCTGGCTGCTGGAGATGGATCTATTGTTAGTTGGGGATCTATTGTTTCGGGGTGGGGGGTCTATTGTTTCTAGCTCCCAGGGATCTATTTTACTGCCTTTCTTGTTATCATTAGCAAATGCCATACAAACTATCATCACAAATGATACTTGGTTCTGTATTCTCTAAAGAGGCAGTACTGGGAGGTTGGTAGTAGAACCAAGAAACAGTGCTCGGAGGTTAGCTGGGGTGGAGACAAGGGGGGATTCGGAAGGGGAGAGTTCCTGCACCTGTTCTCTGAGAAAAAAGCCCTGCTGAGCAGTCTCCAATGAAGTTTCTTGTGGATGATACCAGTCGTGTGCAACCCTCCTTTTCCACCAGTTGACATAGAATTGTAGTATTCTCATAATAATTATAAGCAGATGTCAAGAGCCCCCCACACTCGCTTACATCATCCTCCCTTACCTTGTGTTACTTCCAGAAAGCAGCTGGGTTAGAGCTGCAGGAGAGGTACGAGGGACACGTGCAATGGCCTGGAGGGCTGCATTCAGCCCACGGGCCTTGTGTTTGACACATGTGGTCTAGGGGATGTCTTTGTGTTGATTTTAATGCAGAAACTTGAACAGAAGGGAACTTGGGGGATCAGGATACTCCAAAACAATATCAGACATCAACAGGAGGACAAACTTCGTAGCACAAATTCTCTTGCAACAGACTTAACTGGAGGTAATAGGGAATGGCCAGTAATTCTTGATCTCTGTAAGAGCAGACCCAGTCCATCCAGTAACCTCTTTCACTGAATTTCCTCTAGCACATGTACGCCTGAGAGTCCCAAAGCCAGGTCTTACTCACAATGTCCTATTTGCTGTCTGCCACCCAGCTTCCACACGACACTCTTTAGTGAGGAAGACAAAAGGCCTTCTCTAGACCAGACTGTTGTCCTCCAACAAAAATGTTTTAAGCATAGCTTCTCCAGGCCCTCAGCCCAGTACTTGCCGAAGCCCAAAAACAACTCCAGTACACAGTCTGCATTCCAGAGGCACCAGCCCCGGGACAAGAACACTCTGAACAGGTCTCCCAAACATTTCTCACTTTTCCAGAAACCTTCTGGACACCCCCTTCACAAGGATTGGTTGGCGTCAAACAAATATTCATAACCCAGTGGTTGGCCTTCTCATTCTATGTTCTGGAAGTCTCTTCCAGAGGCAGACAGGAACAATCAACTGTTTACCTTGGGAAAACCTGACTGGACCTAAAAAAAACAGTACAGTACGGTGAAGCCAAAAACTAAATTTAACCTGACTAAGGCAGGGAGCTGCATATGCCTTTGTGTAGAATGCTGAAATATCCACTTTCGCACCCACTGGATGCCTTTGCGACCCCCTTAAATAATATGTTACCCCAACATTACATATTTCTGAAATCTGTATGTTGTACCAAGTACGTAAAGTACTTATAAGAGAAGTATGAACTTTGTAAAAAAATACTTACCTAGGTCAATGCAGCAGCAATCCTAGATGCTAGTCCTGCTGCTGTCCTATTTCAAACTGAGCACTTTAGGCATGAGAGCATATATACCCCAGCATGGTCAGTTTCCTGGCTGTGCTGAAATCACAGCCTGCCTGTCCTCCAATGGCCAATACTTGTGCTGACACCAACCCCCCCCCTCCGGACAGCCATTCACTGAGAAGACCAGAGACAGGGACAGAGCATTGTCATCCTATAGCAATAAATGCCTAGGACAGAGCATTGTCATTCTATAGCAATAAATGCCTAAACATGGCAGGTTCACCAGGTATTATTTGCTTCTAAGACCGAGAACTCTCTTCAGTGAGCAGAGAGCCAGTAACGGTCAGTCACTAACTCTCTTCTCTGCCCCTCCAGTGCTCACTGTGGAGGTGGCAAGGTGGCTGGCTCAGGCTTTCAGTGGCTCACTGAGAGGCTGAGCTAGCTGTTGGTCCAGGCATCTGGGTGAATCCTGACATTAAAGTCTCTCCAGAGTCTAGGCCAGGTCCGTGGGATCACCAAGGTGATTTTAGTTGCTGACACCACTCCTCCGCAACCCTCTTTGGGTCCATTCACAAAGTACAGTGTGCACAGTGCGAAGCTGGCTGTGAAGCCACAGGGAGTCACAGCTGGTTTCCCACATCCAAGATAGCAGGGCTGAGAATACAAAGATTGGCAAAGAACAGGCCCAGGTAAGAAAAAGTGCTGGATCCCTGGACAGGTAATTGTCCTTTTATTAAAAGTCAGCAGCTACATTATTTGTAGCTGCTGACTTTTAATGTTTTGTTAACTGACTGAAGATCCTCTTTGATACGATCAGCGTCACCTGTGATGCCTCTGTGCATTATTCATAGAAGCTATATTATCACAACGTACATAAAAAGCACTCCATGAATGGTGGATGTGCGGATGAAAAAAGGTTTGCCTGCTCCATTCATAGAGCACTTTTCATTGAAAGAAGATAACAACTTCTGTGAATGGAGCACAGGGGTGGAAAGGGTAGGTATTGGCAGCACTTAGACACCAGTAGATCACTGCTGCCAGGGTATCAAGGAGGACAGAAGATTTCCAAGAAAAGAGCAGCCGTCAATACATGGAACACTCGCAATTCATGTAAATAGTAAAAAATACTTACCTTACATACTGGCTTCTAGTCGATGGTGACATCTCTGAGCCATCTTCTGTGGTCTTGGAAAAGCTGAGTAACCTATATCCCATGAGAATATACTCCTGTACTGTGTAGAAGAACATTCTTACCAGATTTGAGATCCTCAACTTTTCCAGCATCTTGGAAGAAGGCCCAGTGATGTCACCCTCTTCTAGATGTTCCTTCCAGAAGTTTGAGTGTAAGCCAGGGGCGGACTGACCATTTGGAAACTCGGGCACTGCCCGAGGGCCCAGGGTCAGTAGGGGGCCCCAGGAGATGCCCCTGGTACCAGGGGCAGACTGACAACTCATGGGGCCGCCGGGCAATAGGGGATTATGGAACTCCTGTGTCCTTGCCAAAACTCAAAAAAGCCTATGAAAAAAGTACCAGGGTCATCTCATGGGGCCCATTACTGACCCCGGGCCCTCGGGCAGTGCCCGAGTTTCGAAATGGTCAGTCCGCCCCTGCCTGGTACCTTTTCCATAGGCTTTTTTGAGTTTGGGCAAGGACACAGAGGCCCAATGATCCCCTATTGCCCGGGGGGCCCCATGAGTTGTCAGTTCGCCCCTGGTGTAAGCTAAGTATTTTTTACTCTTTCTTTTTTTCCACCTATCATTTTTTTAATCTGGAAATGGGACAAACCTAATATGTGAACCTTTTATGAAAATACATTGAGTAACTAGCCAGAAGTTAGAAAGGTACTTGGCTCTAGTTTGCAGCAACTGGACCAGATCTTTGATTTTTACCAACAGAGAATCTGCTCATATATGACTAGGATTACGTCTTTCCTTCCCTGTGTGCTGTACTCAAAGTAGTTAAGTTAAATATAAAAAAAAGGCATTCCTTTTCTGTTTCTGTTGTAGCAAAAAGACTGTTTGTGGTAAACCACAGTGGAAGCCATCTCCTGCTGTTCTGCAAGGTTCCCATTGACTTGATATAAACGTCTCCCTGTCCTCACTACTCTGCGACATCCTTTACTTTAACATGTTATTTACTACTGCTTCCTTCCGTTTCTCCTTTATCACATTTCTGTGCTCTCAGATCTGTTTTACACAGAGTGCACGTTAGTGGCTTTTCTTTAACCTGAGTCAGTTACGAAGGGCACTGAAGCAGAACAGTGTAAACAGGAACACTCATTTTCTAGATTGCCTCATAGGTAGAAATACAGGTACTAAGTAGAACAATGAAACTCTGATTACTTCAAAGGCTAAAATAAATGTGCACAGTTGTGAACAGGAACTTTCTTAGAGTATGTTATTTGTACCTATGATAAAATACAAGAACACAATGTGATACTGCGTATGTGCTTTATAGCAGAAAAAATACGTTATACGCTGCCATAATCAGAAAAAGATTGTAAAAAATTCTATGACATTTTGGCATAAGCGAACACATTTTCTAATAAAGCAACATTTTGCTAATGAGTAATTTAATTGACACAGCAGGAGCCTTACAATTCTACATTAGTGCAACTGAGAATTTCATAATGGCCCATAATAGTCAATGCTCTATTTAAATAACCACTTTTAAAGTTACTGGATGGTAAAAAGGGACAGTGCTATGCCTTGAAAAAAAAAATATAATTCTCAAACGTTAAGATAAACTTTGAGGTATAAACTATATGACCAAATCCTTGCTACAGATTTGTGTCTACTTTGTTCTTTAAAGAGATCTTGTCACCAGACCAATCATTTAAACAACAATCTTCCAATAAGATTATATGTGCATTTAATGTATTTTATTCATGCTGTTTAGCTGCAATAGCTTCCCTTCCATAGACATACTAAAAGCCTGAGGCCCCATTCATACCTAAGCCTTTTATAGCTTAATGCTCCAAAACACTCAACATACAAAATCCCATGGTTTTCATTTGTGCCTGTTCTCACATGATTGTAGTGTTGCTTGAAGCCAGAAAAAAGTACATTGTGAAAACAACCTTATTGCGCTTTTTATTCCCTAGTAACCAGCTTTCCATTGGCTAAAAATAATTTAAAAAAAACCCTCTATCCTCAGACATCCACAAAAACACCAGTACAAACCCTTAACTACTTCAAATCCGGACACTTTCACCCCCTTCCTGTCCAGGCCAATTTTCAGCTTTCAGTGCTATCAGACTTTGAATGACAATTGCGGGATCATACAACACTGTACCCAAAGGAATATTTTAGCATTTTTTTGAGACAGATGAAACTTTATTTTGGTGGTATTTATTCACCACTGGGATTTTGATTTTTTTTTGCTATATAAATGAAAAAGGCCAAACATTTTGAAAAAAGCGTTTTTATTATAAAATTTTGCAAATAAATAATATTTCTTCATAAACCTTGGCCAAAATGTATTCATCTATATTTTTAGTAAAAAAAATAACCCAAATTAGTTTACAACCAAAAATTATAAATTTTAAAAACATTTGTTTACATTTTTTTTTTTTATATATTATTATTTATATATATATTTTAACATGCTGTCACCCTAGCAGTACAGTGTCACCATAGTGACACTGAACTACTTGTGGGGGGTAATGAAGATTTTTTTTCTTTTTTTACACAGATTGCTTTTACACCCATAAAGGCTGTAAAAGCAATCATTTCCCTTTCTATCTGACTGCATTTCTGCAGCCATTGAGAAATACTGTGAGAGCTGTGATTGGTCACAGCTTGTCACATGGTACAAGACTCTTGTGAATAACCTTGTACCATGTGACCTCTGTGATCATTCACAGATTTCACAAGTAGGAAGCAATGATGTCAGGACGTGACATCTTGTTTACTACTGTTCATGTGATCACTGATTGGCCAATCAGTGATCATATGAATCAGGACCTCACACAGAGGTCCCATACAGCGATTTGTGTTCTGTTGTGTCCTCTGGACACAGCAGTCACCAATCGCGATGCAGCGTGTTCCGAGGGAGCGCACACAGGCAATGGATGTGGGGGGACGTTTAGAAAGTTCCACCCGCATCGACAGCGCTCCCATCCGGCCATTTATCGATATGGGCCGGCAGAGAAGAGGTTAAAAAAACATACAAAACAATCAAAAACAATCAGCTCAGGTGTTGATGCAGCCTCAGACTGCTGCTCGGTGCTGCCATCTTGAATGTGATGTCAGCAGATCCAGAAGACTCAGAGTGTTACTCTAGTGACACTCTAGCATTCCCCTTAAAGCAGAACTATACTGCATCTGAGCAGCATAAACCAAAAATGCTATTTACTTTGTTTTTAACTACTTGCCCTCCAGAGGATTTACCCCCCTTCCTGACCAGGTAATTTTTTTGTGATACGGCACTGCGTTACTGTGACTGATAATTGCGCAGTCATGCAACACTGCACCCAAATAAAATTTATGTCATTTTTCCCAAAAATAGAACTTTTTTTTGGTGGTATTTGATCGCCTGTGCATTTTTTATTTCTTGCACTATAAACAACAAAAATACTGACAATTGTGGAAAAAAAAACAATATTTTTTACTTTTTGCTATTAAACATGTCCAGTAAAAAATTAGAAAAATCTAATTTCTTCATAAATTTGGGCTAAATTGTATTCTGCTACATGCCTTTGCTAAAAAAATCCCAATATGTGTAAATTAATTGGTATGGGTGAAAGTTATAGCGTTTACAAATGGTGGTATATGTACTGGAATTATTTTATTTTTTTTACTAGTAATGGTGGCGATCAGCGACTTATAGCGGGACTGTGGGACTGTGGCAGGCATTCTGACACTGGGGGGAACTGACTTGGTGTCACTAATATCCGCAGTGACACCAATACTAATGGCACTGGGCAGGAAGGGGTTACCATCTGGGGCAATCAAAGGGTTAACTGTGTGCTGTTTTACTGTGTGCTGTGTTTGTGCTCTACACTGTAAAACTGACAGGAGAGAGATATGTGTTGTTTATACACAGGTCTCTCCCCTGTCGGTAATACTCGGAGATCAGCGGGTGCCAGTGTGGAATCACAATGATTGACAGCCAAGGCCGCAAATAGTGGCACGAGTAGGGCGTCCCCTACCCAGAACTGCAAAATTACGTATATATACGTGATTTTGCGCACCCGTGCCACCCTGTAGCAGTATTTCTGCTATAGGGCAGTGCCGAAGTGGTTAATATTTAAAACAAACTCCCCCTTCCAATCATGTCTCTATGCTTTGTTTTGCTGAAAAATCACTTAGAAAAACACTCCCTAGCTGTGATCATCTTGAGTAAGGGCAGATGATTCATGTGGCATTCACTTCCTGGAATCCATCTGCCCTTAGCTCAGGCATACAAACAGGAGGGTGTGCTTAGTTGAGGAAACCACTCCTCTCCTCCTGGGATTTATGACATAATTTGCCTAGGCATGGAAACCAGGATGTAACTGAAGACATTTTTTTTAAGTTTTAAACAAGCAAATATGATATAATTTCCTATCTAATTATTAATGCTAGCAGCATAAGGAATAAAAAATAGTCAATGCTGATTGGGAGAGTGAAGTTCCACTTTAACTCCTCCCTTTCAGGTAAATAAAAAATTATACAAGTAGGTGAGAGAAAGAGTAAAGGGGCTGGGCCAGCACAGACAGTAACTGGACAGTCCTAGAAGTAGAGACTGCTGTAAAGGGAGTAGAGGGAGGGGGGACTGCAACAGGTAATCAGCTCTTCCTAAAATGTTTAAATTCCATAGCAAGTTTGAAGGCAAAATGCAAGTTACCTATAAAAAAAATCTTTATTGAAATAATCTTTTAAAATACCTGATTTTTCAGTGCTTTTACCTGCAATTTTTTAAGTTGGTGAAAGGGTCGCTTTAAAGGAAAACTACAGTGCTGATACAAATTTGCCAACCAGTTGGCTTATATGTTGTCAGGGATTTCCAGTTTATCCCTTTTGCTCTTTCTTTTTGTATAAAATGAGCTTCAGCACTATCTGCAATAAATGTTCTTCTAAATTGAGTGTTAGATTCTACTTACAGCAGTCTGTGGATGAAAGTATAGGGCAGGGTTCACAGGTGAATCGATCTATATTATCTGTAAGGCTAGATGTTGTCATGACTACTCAGAAGTAGTGTGTCAATGACAGGCTTCATTTCCCAGTAACCATTTTGGAACATCCTTTTTAGTTACAAATGGTGGACCCAGAACAAAGACTTCAGAACAGCCACAGATAGACATCTTTTCACTTAACACAATTCAATACCAGTGATTCAGGCATGATGGTATCAAGATTGGGCTGTCTATCCATACCATCAGTAACAACATATATCCATAGCAGAGTTCTATTAGGAATCTATGCAATTGGCTGTAATGGTAGCAGCTGACTGCAAATTTTGGGTCTCCATAGCAAAATGTAGAGGGTGGTCCCTTTCGTGGCTTATCATTTCTTACAGTGACTTCCCTTCCTAAAGAGTACCCTGCACTGAGCATTGGTGGCAAGTCTTTTATGCCCCTTTTACATTTATATTCAGTGAAAAAAAAAACTCCTATTACTCTGCTGGTCAATGAAAAATACCAATTTATTACAATGGTGGTCAGTGAAAAGTACCCCTTTTTATGAAATAATGCCCCCCTTGGTGGGGAGTGGTGTTCCTCTTGTGTTTGCCCACTCTGTCTCTCTTTGCTTACTTTATCTCTGCAATCCCTAAAGGTATATAAGGAAATATCTTTTTTATAGAGAAAGCATGTAGTTTTATAACTTCCTGTATTTCTTTGTCTGTAACCTGGGTGCTGTATTTGAGTTCCTGTGTTCGAGATTTAATTCAATTTCCCCTTTTTGAGCTGAACATTCTGTTGTGCCAAATCCTTCCTCCTACCTCAAAGCTGACTATGCCAGTCTCTGGATTCCTGTACTGTACCTTGACCTACCTGCTACGGGTTACAACCTTATTCTTTTGTATGAATTCCACCTGTCTTCTTTTTGGCCTGGCTTGACCTGTTCATGGTTTATGCTCCTGTCTGTTGATGGTGTGCTTTCCTGGTTAATCTTCTAACCCAGCTTAATTTGCATGTTCGATGTATCTTTAGTTGTTATTAGTATTTCATGTCTGTATATGTGTATCTTGTCTCTTGTTTCTCATTACGACCCTGAATATTGACTTGTTTATAGTTTATGCTTCTGTTGGTTGATTTTGTGTTTTCCTGATTATTCCTTGTTATGCTTCCTTGGCATGTCCTATGTATCCTTAGTTGTTACCAGTATTTGTAGTAGTCTGTATCTATGAACCTTGTCTGTTGCTACTCATTATGAACTTCAATTTGTGTATCTGTTAATTATGGATTTAGTAAGGCCCTGTATTGATGGGCTCTGGGCTTGAGTTGATGGCATCAGTATGACACCAGTTTGGGATGCTTCTGAGATCATTCAGAATTCATTGATGGGTGCATTTGACCTTCAACTGACCGTATTCTAACCTCCATTCAGGGGCGTATTTACCACAAGGCAAACAAGGCACTTGCCTAGGGCAGCATTTTTCAGGAGGGCAGCACCTCCCCCCAGAAGAAAGGATGAAAGAAGGGACATGTGCACCATGGGAACCAGGTGGGATCCGAGAGAGACTGCAGGCTACTTGATGGTGTATGTAGAACCTTACTCTCGTTCCTGGGGATGTCTGGAGCTGTGAAGATGAGTGTATTTCTCTCTATAGTCAGGGGGGGTTAGTGGAAGGCTCTCCCAGGTGGGGGGCAAGGGTGTTGTTGGTCAATCTCAGGCTGTCTCCGTGGAATGGGGAAGGGGGGGTGGTGTTGGTTCGTGTCCATGGGGGCAGACAATTTTTGTTTCGCCTAGGGCAGCACAAAACCTAAATACACCACTGCCTCCATTTGATCTACTTCAAGCGGGTTTTGCATTCCCACAGACTTAACTGTGGTCCTGCCATCCCAGGATCCAGGGAGAAGAGGCAGAGCAGTGACATGTCCTGCAGCTGAGACTCCGTAGGTAGGGAGTCTCTCCTATAGAAAAAACAAACTCAAAGGAAGTATAAATGTTTGTGGGTACTGCTACCCTAAGTTAGTGCTGTCCAGTAACCAAGAAAACATGAAGCAAAAAGCAAAAAGAAATGTGAACAAAATGTTCACAAAGAAAGTGCTTACATAAAGGGCAAGGCAGTAAACCAACATGTAATCATGTTATACCTTTATTAGCAAATATTGCAGTGTATACCAAATTAGTAAAAAATAGACTGCATAGTAGCCATCACCTCACCTAAGACAAAATATACAGTACAACCTAAAAACAACAATAAAAGAGACCTCATGGCTTGGCCATAATACATGATATGCTGAATTGACAACAACAAAATTGTCTTCTGCCAAATTACAGCAAAAACATCAGGGTGCTCCTCTGGGATATACACTGTAACCTGGTATGTTAATAATCAGTGTTGTATGACCAGCTGGGTATAGATAGTGACTATATGCTGAAATAGGGTGTGTATGCAATCTAATCATGATATGTGAATAATTTCAGTCCCAAAGATGGGATAAGTCACTTAGTCCAACATAAGCACCTGAATCAAGGCCATCAGAGTCAATAATCAGGAATGATTGTGGAGATGGCGACACTATGTGGCATAAACATCAACCAGATGAAACATCCCCTGCTTAGCAGGTTGCTGGAGGAAATGTCAAGGAACTTTAATGGAAGTCATCCAATATATGTTGTAAAGAGAATCCTTTCTGGATGAGTAGGGTAACTGGTGTAGCATTGTTCACCCTTTGTAAAGGTGCCATGTCGCCCAGACATGAAAGGGTTGTGGAAACTCACCACCTGCTATTGCCAATTGAAGACAGGATCACCTTGCTGGGATAGATGAAATCCATCACAGGAGTCAGTGTGGCAGCCACCAGAATCGAGACTACCACAGGCAGAACCCTGCCTCCAAATAGGTGCGTTGTCAGTCAGTGGTCTGCACTGAATAATGTTTTCCATGACTCCTCGTGTCACCACCCGGGAAAGAGTGCATCACCTCGGAGAATGTGGCCAGCCGTGATGTCGCTGATGTGACGTCAACCCGTTTCACCAATGGGCGTATCTCACTCAGCTTCGTCAGGGAGTCTCTCCTAGTAAAGCACAGTATAGTTACAGCAGCCAGGACTTGAGATATGTGCTGAGAGTGATAGCAAGGTTGCAGAAGGGGTGGGAGGGTTATGCTAAACATTTCTGAGCTTTGGAAAGCAGGGCTACATATGGTAAAAAGGAATTTGGTAAAAGCAATTCCATCCTCTCCCTGGAATTGCTTTTTTTCTGCTGTTACTGGTAGCCTGTTCAAGTATTTGCATTTCTACCGCCTTTATATTTAGCCCTTCTTTTAAGAGCTAGGCAGCACAGTGGCTAAGTGGTTAGCGCTTACGCCTAGCAGCACTAGGCTTGTCAGTTCAATTCCCAACCACGGCACTACCTATCTGGAGTTTACATGTTCTCCCTGTGCCTGCGTGGGTTTGTTTTGGTGTCCTCCTATACTCCAAAGACATGCTGGTAGATAAATTGGCCGTAATATGTATGAATGTGATTTAGGGACTTTAGATTGTTAGCTCCTTGAGGGCAGGGACTGATGTGTCTGTATAATATATTATTATTACATCGAGTTTATATAGTGCCAAAGGGTTTGCTCAGCGCTGTACAATAGGGGGGACAATACATGGCACAGTACAACAAAAACAGACAGGGTACGAGGGGTAAGAGGGCCCTACTCTTTCAAGCTTACAATCTAGGAGGGAGGGGGTAGTGGAACAATAGGAAGTGGCTGAGGGGAATGAAGTGGCTGAGGGGGATGAAGTGGTGGGAGGAATGAGGGAGAATGGCCGTTAGGTGAGGGTGGGGTAGGCTTTCCTGAAGAGATGGGTTTTGAGGGAGCGCCTGAATGTGGGGAGGGAAGGCGACAGTCGGATGGATTGGGGCAGTGAGTTCCAGAGGATAGGGGAAGACCTGGAGAAGTCCTGCAGTCGTGCATGGGAGGAGGAGACCAGGGAGCAGGATAGAAGGAGGTCCTGTGAGGAGCGAAGGGTACGGGTAGGGTGGTACTTGGGGATCAGGTTGGTGAGGTAGTCAGGGGCAGTGTTATGAACAGCTTTGTAGGTCAGGATTAGAAGTTTAAATTTGGTGCGTTGGGCAATCGGGAGCCAGTGGAGGGAGAGGCAGAGGGGGGTGGCAGAGGTGGAGCGGGTGGTGAGGTGGATGAGTCTGGCCGCTGAGTTCAGGATGGTCTGGAGCGGGGAGAGCCTGCACTTGGGTAGGCCAGTTAGGAGGGAGTTGCAGTAGTCCAGGCGTGAGATGATGAGGGAGTGTACAAGACGTTTGGTGGTGTCTAGGGTGAGGAAGGTACGTATCTTGGCGATATTGCGGAGATGGAGCCTGCAGGTGTTTGTAAGTGATTTGACATGAGGCAGGAAGGAGAGGTTCGAGTCAAGAAGGACACCAAGGACTTTGGCTTGCGGGGCGGGAATGATAGTGGTGTTGGTGGTGGTGATGGATAGGATGGGGGGGGGGGGGGTGTGGGCAGGGGGAAAGACGAGGAGTTTGGTTTTGGAGAGGTTAAGCTTGAGGAAATGGAGCGACATCCAGTCTGAGATGTCGTTTAGGAGGTGAGTGATGCGGGCGGAGATAGTGGGGGTGAGGAGAGGGGTGGAGAGGTAAATTTGGGTGTTGTCAGCATAGAGGTGATAATTGAAGCCATGGGAGTGTATGAGTGTGCCCAGGGAGGAGGTGTAGATGGAGAAGAGAAGGGGTCCAAGGACAGAGCCTTGAGGGACCCCAACAGAGAGGGGGAGGGAGGGGGAGGCGGCGCCATTGTAGGTGACGCTGAAGGAGCGTCGGGATAGGTAGGATGAGAACCAGAAGAGAGCGGTATCTCTGATGCCAAGGGAATCACTTAAATATATGTTAAGTGCTGCATAAATTGATGGCGCTATATAAGTACATTAAATAAATATAAGCTTAGAAATATAAAGGCCCCATTGCAGTGTGTGTAACGCATGTTCTGTTGCTAGTTAATGTACACTGCAGTAAGGCAGCCCATTTGTTTGACTGGGCTGCCTATGCACCAATGTGTTCTGAAAATCGGCCCTGCGATATTTTTCGTAATGCACTGAAATGCATGATAGTCTGTAATTGTGTTTTGCAGCATGCTGCAAAGTACTGTAGGTGCAATATCTTACTGAGTTGAGACACCACTGAAAATGAATAGGACTACAATGCGATAATAGATGTATGGTGTTTTATAGGTGTTGAAGTAAAGCATGCAATAACACATAGGTGCAAATCAACACATAGGTGTAAATCAGCCCAAGGCTCATCTACAGGGAAAAGGGGCTTCCTGCCCCACACCAAGAAACAATGCTTGTTCTTTCTTATCTTTCCCTTTCCAGCAATGCAATGCAGTGGTTTGAACTAGCTATACCAGAGACAAAGCATTCACCTTGTCTTGTGGTGGGACTCTGCTGGAGTAGCAGCCCAGCGCAGTCCAACCACATCTGGTTAAAAACATTACCGGTTTCATTAAAGTAATATTAATATTATATACTGGGAGCTTAAAGCTTGTTGCAAATAAATAGAAATGCTTCCCTAAAGATTGTCATGTATGTTTGTTCTGTTTCCAGATGAATCAAAAACAGTGTCCTCCGTGCAACAGAAGAAGTTTCCTGGTTGCCCAGTACTTACTCACTTGTCACAAATCCTCTAGGATGAGCTGTCTTAAACATGAAGAAAGTCAGGGCAACATTCCAGATAATATCATATTCCAAGTGTCAGCTATCCAACTGCTCTGCTAGCTATGGTTAAGCTTTTAGTGTCATTCTATTTTTTTAGGACCAGCAATGTATTTGTTGTAATTGACAGAAAGTGTCCTGGTTTATGCATTACATTACTTTGTAATTGATTGGATCTGGTACAGTCATCAGCTAACAGAGGTTGGAGTAAATGGTCACCAGGTGGTCTGGGCATGAAAACTTTCATTTTAAATATAGCTTTCACTAACCAAAAACAATATAAATCCACTTTTTATGTACCACATATTAAGTATTACCTTGTAAAAGTAGGTGTGACTTCAATGCTCTCTGAACATAGGCTGTGGGTGGGATTACTATAGGCTGTCAACAGAACAATACAGGGTCCACAAAGAACAGCAAATGTTTAGAACACACTGCACCAAAGTAGTATGCAAAGGTCACCAAGGGCATATTTATATAGCATTCATTAAGATCTGGGGAAAATTCCCATGCAAAGTGAACAGTCTATTGGCCTTTAGTAAATCAGCCACCTTACTAATGGAACCAAGGCAGGAATTTTGCTGGTAAAATCTGGTCACTGAATTTCCTGAGAGATTTAAAGCATCCCTTTATAAAAAAAAAACCCATAGTTTAAAGTTGTTTTATTCACTAAAAATAATTAATTATATCTTTTAAGCATATCTAAACCCAGGGCTTTTTTTCAGCTGGAACTTGGTGGAACTCAGTTCCACCACCTCCAGCTCAGGCTTTCTGCTCTCTGCTCTCCACTATCACTTGTAAACTCAGAAGTCTGGCTTCTGTGTTTACAAATGACAGCGTTTCTTCAATGGCTCTCACAGATTTGATCTCCTGAGTGGCTCTCACTGAGTGCAGGATGGGGACAAGGGAGACGCAGGTGTCCGGGGTACATTGCGGATACTGACACCCCCACTGACTGACATCCTTGCTAGTGAGAATGGCAGAGCCATCTACGATGTTAGGGGCAGTACTGGAGCCAGCTGGGTGCTTCAGCTTAAAACAGTAACAAAAGTAAGCCATGGGGAAGATGGTGGAGCTTTAAGGGGGGGGTGGGGGGCAGTGGAGGGGGGGTGCATGTAGAGCTCAGAGCTGAAGAGGGGTGAAACTGAGATGTGGATGACGGAGGCAGAGGTAAGCAGCTGTGGAACAAGGTTGAACTCGGCACTCTGTGTGTAGCGCACCCCTGAACTCTGCACTCTGCGTGTAGCACACCCCTGAACTCTGCACTCTGTGTGTAATCCCCCCTGAACTTTGCACTCTGTGTGTAGCACACCTCTGAACTCTGCACTCTGTGTGTAGCACACCCCTGAACTCTGCACTCTGTGTGTAATCCCCCCTGAACTTTGCACTCTGTGTGTAGCACACCCCTGAACTCTGCATTCTGTGTGTAGCACACCCCTGAACTCTGCACTCTGTGTGTAGCACACCCCTGAACTCTGCATTCTGTGTGTAGCACACCCCTGAACTCTGCACTCTGTGTGTAGCACACCCCTGAACTCTGCACTCTGTGTGATTCCCCCCCCCCCAACTCTGCACTCTGTACATATAACACACCTGGTATTTATTGCCCCTTTAAGATCCTCCCACTGTTAGTAACATTTGACCACACTACTAATTGATGTGGTTTGGGGGGTTGTGGTTGAATTCCTGCACCTTTTTCTGACAAAAAAAAGCCCTGTCTAAACCTAAATACAAAACAAAATTATATTGCAGCTTATCTGACTTTAGATGTGGCAGTTATTTTGAGGCTAAGAACATCTTCAGCAAGTACACACAATACCTATTGATCTTGCCAGAAATATGTCACTTTCCTATGTTTTCTTTTTTCATTTCTTGCCGTGATGCTAAGAACTTAATAAGTAGAGAGCTGTGGAGAAGGAAGGTGGTAAAGAGGAAAGGGGGCAAAGAGGTAAGTAAACTTTGTTTAAAACATTTTCTTACCTTTTAAACTATACCTTCTACAAGCAAAAATAATAAACGAATGTCAGTGCACAACAGCGATGGAATCTTGAAGTCTATGTCTGCCAAAGATCTAATTATTAGCACAGCGTCTCTTTCTTCAACATAGTGGAGTAGAAAAAACATCCACTTCCTTGCAGCTCTCTCCAGAACAGGGAAACTTTAGTAAAACTGTACATGAAACAGAGCACACTGGCATAGTGTAAGATCATCAAAAGGTCTTTAATTGGTTGAAATAAATGTTATATTCACAAAGGTGATAAAAAGACACGCTTCTCACTAGTTTCTATGAGGAACTTCTCATAGTTCAACAAATCCACTTTATTCATTTCTTCCCTTAGTGCTTTATTGGAAACCAACCTCAAATTTACTGGCTAACACATTTCAAGTCAACGCCTCTTCATCACCAATACTAAGAGACTCTATACATACGGTACCCTCTTCATCTCCTTCCATGCATACCTGAACATGGTGCAGAGAAACTTACTGGATTTACCACCTAAATAATTTGACGCCAGTGGGCCTCAATAAAGAACTGCTTTCACACTGATCCATTTTTCTTCTGCTTTTGCATTAATAAAAGTGGAAAAAAAAGTGTGAGCATGTAATCCTATGGAATTCTTCACATTGTTCTGTTGTGGGTCTGCTGCGTTTTTAAAATCCTGCTTGCTTCATTTTTGATGCTGTAAAAAAACACCAAAAATGCACCTCCCCGCTGAAATAAATTAAAAATGCGTCAAAAACATGCCTGCATTGTGTTTTTGGTAAGGTTTTTGAGTCACATGCCCTGTAAAAATTTCACCTCAAACGCAGTAAAAACGGATTTGCTACAGATCATTGTGAAACTAGCCTAAGCCCTACATGCAGTAATGTGAGGTAACTTTCAGGGTAGACCACTGAACAGCTTAGACATTAGGATTCTGTCAATAATAAGGTTGTGGGGACATAGGACCCTATTGTGTATATACTGTACATATTGTTTTTATTTATTGTATTTGGATTTTTTTTTTAAGACATACAGTGTTTATATATATATATATATATATATATATATATATATATATATATATATATATATATATATATATACAATTTATGTTTAGAGAGCATGACATCCTGCAGCCCAGAGGCACTGCAATTACAGGTGCTCTGTACACTGTGAACAGCCTGGAGGCACTGCTACCACAGGTGCCTATACACTGCAGGAGGCTGGATGACCAGTAGGAACAGTGTGTGGCAACAACCACAAATGGGTGGAAAGGATTTCCAAGCTCAGTGAGTGATCATCGTCATGCTTGTGGAGACCTCAGAAACATTTGGCACTCCACAAGGCGATATGAGGTGTGACAATTTCATTCCTGGAATGCCTGTGGTGTAGCATGATGCTGGTGAGTCACCTAACCATTCACACTCAAGTGTATTCTGACATGTTCTAACTTGCACTTGCCTGGGTCTCAGACCAGTTGACTCAGTCTGTTGGTGGAAAATGAGTGACAGGAATCTGGAGCAACGGATTAACTTCAAATTGGCATGAACATTGGCAAAAGGTTGAATAAAACTTTTTAGCTCCATTACAACAGGCTTATGGTGAACATTCCACGAAGAAAGCAAGTGTTTTTGAATGGCATAGGCGGTGTAAGGAGGGGCAGGAAGATGTCCATGATGACGCAAGGATGGTCAACCAACATTGTAACTTGGAAATTCTGAAAAGGTTATGGGAATCTGTTCAGAGGAAAAGACTGGAATTCTGTCCATGACCAGTGAATTCTCCACCATGACAATGCTCCTGCACATGATGTTTTAAGTGTTTGTAAGTGAGCTCCTGACTCAGAAATCCATTCCAAAACTTGACCAACCATCTTATTCCCACGATGCAGAAGCTTGCGACCTTTGGCTGTTTCCAAAATTAAAGAAGCCTTAAAAGGACACAGATTTGATAACATTCTGGACATCTGGACATCCAGCGCACCACGACAGAGATGCTGTACAGCATTCCGGAAAAAAAATTCCAGAAATGTTTCCGGCAGTAGCATAGTCATCTAGAAAAGCATGTTGCTTCACAAGGACTACTTTGAAGGTGACAACAGCTGCTAGTGTATAGGTAATCAAACATTTCTTCACAGTCCATTGTGATAATTAAATTGTAACAGTTATGAAGAAAAATGAGGTATTATTATTATTATACAGTATTTATATAGCGCCAAAAGATTTGCTCAGCGCTGTACATTATAGTGGGGGACAGTACATGAGACAGTGCAGTAACAAAACAATACACGAGGGGTTCGAGGGCCCTGCTCTTTCGAGCTTACAATCTAGGAGATATTATACAATTTTATATTACACAGTTTGTATTATCATGAAGTATATTTTATAATTAATAGGGTATGCAGTATTTGTGTTTAACATAGGGGAGTTCCATATTCTCTATTGCATATGACATGTTTTGGATTTATTTATGTAAAGAATGTAATACAAGTTGTTTATTTTGTTGTTGTTCTCAGATATTCACTGGTAAGCGGTGATAAATTAAAGTGTCGAGATATAAAATAAAGCAAGGAGATATATTATGCTTTTCCAGGCTTCAACATTATAATGCTATAAGTTTATGATTTTATTATTGTATAATTATATACTAATTGAACGGGAGTGGCTCTATATGTAGGAGGGTATGTTTAGAGTCTCCTAGTATTGGTGAGTTGGTTCTGATGAAGATGTGCTGCCTCGAAACACATCAGCTAGTTCATTAGACCATGGTCTTCTGAATGAAGAACTAAAAGATGGATGAGTGCATTTGTTGGTGTATGAGATGTTTCTTATGCAAATTATGTAATAAACATGTCTTTATATCACCTTTGTGAGTACAATATATTTATTTTAACCAATTAAAGATTTTTTTTGAGTATCTTATACTATGCTAGTGCACTCTCTGTTTCATTAATAGGAAACCTCCCACAAACCTGGGCAAATCAATCATACCATATGATATGAAGCATAATCTAGTAAGAATGAGCATGCCAAAACAAAAACGTAATGTCAAAAGGATCAGTATATGATGAGAAATAGGCAGCTGAAGTTATTTACATATGTAGACTCTTACCTGAAAGGGTTGAGAATGGCTCAGCCTCCTACCTCCTGCTGGTCAGTGAGGCTTTCTATCACATCAAAGGATCAATAGCATAAGAAGGTCCAGAAGGCAGAACTGGGTTAGACTTTTACAAGATAAGCTGAGTTTGCATACAGCTTCAGCTATCTGTATCTTTGGATCTCAAGACTATCATAATCTATAGTTTTCACTAAAAGTATGTTTAGCTTATGTATTTATCATTCATATGGTGAATTTCCATTGCCTAGGATTGTCACTGGTTTATTTTAAAGATAATCTTCAATGGACCAAAAAATTAAAAGTCAGCAGCTACAAATACTGTACAAGGAAACTCACCTGTCCAGGGATTCAGTGATATCCTCACCTGGCCAGTTTCTTCACCAGTCTTCAAGGTCCCCGGCTGCAGCATCTTTACTGTGGGAAGTCAGCTGCAAGTCCTAGCGGCTTCACTGCTGGCTTCCTATTACGCATGCTTGAACCGTGCTGTGCTATTTGAAGGGTCCCACAGCTTTCTGAGACGTGTGATGTGTCCCTGAAAGCTACGGGGAAAGGAGGGGGGGGTTTGAACTTCCGCTCGGATCACCTAGGCCTAGGCAATCCAAGCGGAAGTGGGAGCATGTACCTGTCAATATCCCCCCCCAAAAAAACATGTCCAAGGGTGTTAGAAGAAGGGGGGAGGAGTTGGAAAAGCAGAACATACCCTTTTGGCTGCTTTAAAGTAGGCTGTAACCAGACAAGAACTTATACAATAATTTTGGTTTAGGAGCCGTCTCAGCTTCACTATCTGAGAGAAAATAACTCAGATTGGATTTGGAACTATAAAAATGTTTTGGTGATGTGTATTTAATGTCAGAGTTATCTTTTATAGATGAACTAGTGAATAGCTAGAATCCTGTCAAGTTTTCTTTGTCATTACACCATTGGGAAGTTTTCCTTCACTTCTTTAACTGAAGACACAACAGGAAGTAAGTGGAAACCTTTTAACAGTTGTCACTGAAACAGGTGTCCCCATTGGAGCATATCTCATCACTTTCTGATTCCTGGGATAAATGGAAAGGGTAAATCTCCCTAGTGATGATACAAGCAGTAATAACAACTTGAGAGAGATTCTAAAGGTCCCCTACTTTATCCAAAGCTAATAAAAAGGGGCCATTGCCAAATAATTAAACACATGATCTCTGGGAAGCATGGGAATTCAGTGAATAGGTTTAGCTTTTAATATTTAACACAATGTACATGAAACAAATGTATTTTATTTTATCCCATTTATAGCCAGAAAGTTAGGCCTGTGTGATTTGAGTGCAGTGCGTTTTCATCCTAATAATTTAAAAAGGCTAAAATTGCACTGTACCGCACTAAAAGTAGTACATGCACTACTTTAACCACTTGACATCCAGAAGGTTTTAACCCCTTTGTGACCAGGCCATTTTTTTCTACTTAGCACTGTACAGCTTTTTTTTTTCAATCCAAACTCTTTTATTGGTATCAAAAGGCAAGAAAAGAAATGTAACAGAGTACATAAAATACATGACTTTCAGCCTTGCATAGTTATACATGTCTACAACAGGCCAAGCAACATAACAATGAGTTATTACAACACTTCGCAGGGACCTTGCGAATTATAAAGCAAAATCAGTAATAGTTTATCTCACAGGCACTAAAATTGCAGGACATGTAGTAACAACAGTGATAGTAATTAAACAGTTTCCAACAGGTGGGGCCATCTAGAGCATAAAACTGCTTATAGTATTATCAGTAGTACTCAAATTTGTAGCAACATATCCATCACTAATTTTGGTGGGGTAAGTCCAGGGATATCTAACCAACCTTGCCAAACCAGTTGAAATTTACACAGGGAATTGCGGTGGCAATAGGCAAGCTCTTCACTCAATAATAGAAAGTTAACGTATTCTACCTATTGTTCCCCCATCGGTACAGTGGGGGCCATCCAGTATCTAGCAATCAGTTTTCTAGCCAAATACAGACGATAATATAGACAGCAAGTTGATACAATTTAGGATCCAGAGCTCACAGTAAACAAACTAGCGAGTCAGTGGGAATAGTAACTGGACTAACTAAGGAAACGGTATGTACAACCTTGGTCCAGTAGCATGTGAGTTTTGGGCAATACCAAATCATATGGATGAAATCCCCTCTATGCAAGCTACATTCAGGACACTACCCCATTCAAACAGTTTAACTGGTGATCTATAGACCCAATGAAGTAAGAAAAAGTTGGGAGAGTGTGTGGGAGGCGGACAAGGAAATAAAAGGAATTGATTCCATGGCAATATCCCACTGCTCACCATTAATTTCTCCAACATCCTCAGTCCAAGCCACCCTTGGATCCTGTAGCAGGATCCTGAATGGAGGAGAGCAGCCATGTATATATACAGGAAAGCAACCCTCTTTTCTCTGTTGCAGAAACTACTTCAGTAACTAGCAGGGAGTCCGAGCAATGAAGCACTCAAGTGTGTTTCTGTATTTGAAGCGGTTGTCGGATTTTGAAGTAATGATAGAATTGTCTATGAGACAGCAAGAACTCAGACCGTAGTTAGGCAACATATTTAAATCTTTTGAAAATGAATAATTGAGCAAAGTATAATACACCCTTTTTTCCTCAATTCACAAAAGCCCCCTATTTTAGCTAATTCCCGGTATAGTGAGTTATGCCATAAATGGGTAAACTCAAGGAAGCCTGTAATTGTCAGTGATGTTTTTAAGGCACCTCAGACCCTGTTGAGGAGGTCCACAGTAGTAGATGAGGATGAAAGAGCAGGTAAATCCATCTCTAAATGTGAAATCACAGTTAATTCAGGGTTAGGGTTAGTAATTAAACACACTATAGGGTCCTTATTGTCAAGAAGTCACCAGCCAGCTAGTTGTTGAAATTGAGCAGCTAGGAAATATATTTTAGGATGTGGGACAGCCAGTCCCCCCAATCTTTACTAAACCGTTGAGTAGAAAGTTTTATTCTGGACTGACGTTTTTTCAAGATAAGATCTCTAAATTGGGAATCTATATGTAAAAAACATTTTTGAGAAATCCACATAGGGGAGTTATGAAAAATATAAACCGTGGTGCTCAAAAATTTTTTATGAAATTGACTCTACCTACCACAGATAATGAGAGTTTGCACCAACTACGTCATTTCATCCATTGTTTCTCTAAGAAAGGGGCCAGGTTTAGCTGGAGATATTGAGGATTAGGAGTTATCACTACACCTATATATTTAAAATAATTAGCTATAGTTATCTGTTGTGCATCAACTGGCAAAGGGGCAGTCAAGGGGTCTATTTGCAAGAGTATAGATTTGATCCATATGATGCTAAAGCCCAATAAGATGCCAAACTGGGTAATAGGCATCATCAGGGCCTTCAGAGAGCCAGTTGTGTCACCTCAATTTAGTAAAGTGTCATCAGCATAAAGAGATACCTTCTCTTCAAGCCCACCTCTACAAAATCCGATTGATGTTGTATTGTGGATCAGGATAGCTAGAGGCTCAACCGCCAGAGCAAAAGGAGGGAAGACAAGGGACACCCCTGTCTTGTACCTCTATGCAAATGTATTGCCCCTCTAGATAGCTAGGGGGAGATAGTGCTAAATTGTTAGTCAGAGGCTGAGTAGCAGCCTGTGGTGAAAGTCAGAGGGAGGTCAAATTCGGGTCAGAGCTGAGAGGCTCTGTAGGCCAGTTCCCTGATACCTCCCCCTGCTCTAGAATCTTGGAGAAGATTCTAGAAGCAGTGGGCAGGGGTGAAGAGGGGCTGGCCTGCACACTTAGAGTACCTTGTCCAAGCTTGGCATGGGGCCAGGACAGGCTGAGAACCTGCTCAGCAGCAAGAGAATACGGGTGTAAGATGGCTGGAGAGCAGGAGCCTGGGAAGGGGCCCAGATGCAAAAGGGCTCACCTACAGGCAGAGGAGCTGGAAAGGAGGAAAGCTGAGGACTTCATTGACACCCAGAGCGAGGACCATCTGTGGAACAGGGAAGAAGTGGCCCAGCAGAAAGCCTGAGAGCAGCCACTGACCCATCAGCTCACAGACAGAGGACTGAGTGAGTAGACCTACACCCTCTAGGCCAGAAAGGGGAAGGAGCACTCAAGTGGGAAATTGGATTAGCTTGCTACCTGGGACTGTCTTCTATTTAAAGTACTGGATTTATGGTACTGGATCCCCTGCCCAGGGATTCACCCAGTACAGCTGGATAAAGGAGTATTTGCGGTCTGGGGTGGTACACCAGGAGATGCTGGCTAGCTCTCCAGAAGAGAGGTTTTGTTGTCTAAAGAGACTTGTACATAGTTCCAGGGAATTGTACTCAGTTGCCATTCCCTTTGGTCATCCCATACACCCCTTTCCCCATCCAAGTTCAATTCCCCTAAGAAAATCCCCCAACAAAAACAAGCTCAAGGACTGGTAAATGTCTCCTGGATGCAAGTCTGTATTGAAAATGCATGTTGCCTGGCTGTGCAGGACTATAGGGGGGCCCATATCTTCAGTGACTCCTAAGGGGGTAGTGCTACATAGACAGAAAGGGAGGTATAAACTGTTATTTACACGGATCTGTGCTCAAGGGGAGCACTGCACTACTTTAACTTGTAATGGCACGGTCATGCAACCCTGTACCCAAATGACATTTATAATTGACACAAATAGAGCTTTCTTTTGGTGGTATTTTTTAATTTTTATTATATAAACAAAAAAGATAAACAATTAAAAAAAAAAAAGATATTTTCTACTTTCTGTTATAAAACATATCAAATAGATTAAATGTCTTCATAAATTTAGGCCTAAATGTATTCTGCTACATGTATTTGGTAAAAAAAATCCCAATAAGTGTATATTGATTGGTTTGTGTGAAAGTTATAGCATCTACAAACTATAGTATATATACTGGATTTTTTATCTATTTTTTTTTTTTTAATACTTGTCATGTCGGTGATCACTGGCTTATAGTGGGACTGTGATGCGGGCTTCGGGCAATCCAACACTAACTGATGCTGGCTGGGATGTACACTAACTGACTAACTGACGCCACCATTGACATTAATTCACTAATGAGTAATAATACTATACTCTGTCACTATACTAATGACACCGGCTAGGATAGGGTTAACATCTAGGGGCGATCAAAGAGTTAACTGTGTGCTTAACAATGTGTAATGTGTGTAATGTGTGCTTCTTTTTACAAAATATCCCTACGTTGCAGGGAGAAGATACAAACAGATCATTCCTTCTGTAACACAGGGCCCTGGGCTATGATTGGACACAGCGGATCAGCAGGTCTCAGCTATGAATTGTTGGCTGAAACCTGCTGACAAAATCTTCCTGTGTCCAATCACATTAATGGAGTCGCCCAGGGTAAGAGGGGCACGTAGCACCCTGAACGGATGCCACTATGTACAGGTACGTGATTGTGCCTGTATGAGCAATAAAATACGGGTGGGTCGGCAAGTGGTTAAAAAATACACTGCAACCTCATTTAATGGCACTTCTCTACCGTGCAACCCGGTGCAGACAAACGCACTGCAGGTGTTGTTAACAATGCATTGACACCCGCTGCGGGCCGCAAGTACAGTGTGTTTTTTTTACATGGTGTGGGAAAACGTGCACAGAATGTGGGTTTCCCGCACCACTCTCTGATGTGAATGAACCCTTAAACAATTTCTTAAGTAATTTTACAATTGTGTAGATCAGATGTCTTATGGGTTCAGAAATGGAGTAAAAATTAGGTTCAGTGATTGAAGGAACAATTAAGGCTCCATGCACACTAACATTTTTTATAAGCTCAAAAAACGCTTGAAAAAAATGCTGGATGAAAAAAGCTGATAATAGCATTCTTCTGTCAGCTTATATTAGCATTTTTACAGTACGTGAAAGAAAAAAGCTTAAAAAAAAATGTTAGTAGTGTTTTAGTAGCGTTTAAAAGCGTTTAGGAGCATTCAGCATTTTTTTTTCTGCTGGAAACACGCTCCAAAACACTGTACAAAAACAATTTTTTTTCTGCTTCTAGAAGCAGAAACTCAAAAAACGCTAACAGCCTAAAGTAGTGTGCATGGATACATAAGATCAGGGGTGGACCAGGGGCGGACTGAGCAATTGGAAACTCGGGCACTGCCCGAGGGCCCAGGGTCAGTAGGGGGCCCCATGAGATGCCCCTGGTACCTTTTTCATAGGCTTTTTTGAGTTTGGGCAAGGACACAGGGGCCCCATGATCCCCTATTGCCCGGGGGCCCCATGAGTTGTCAGTCCACCCCTGCATAGGATAACACTATTTAGCTTCTAGAAGCAGGACAAAAAAGGCAAATAACAGCTTCTAGGAACTTAAAAAAATGCTAGCGTGCATAGAGCCTTAAGGCCTCGTTCACATGGACGTTCTGATCGGATCCGCCTGTTCGTTTTTCAGGTAGACCCGATCGGAACCTCCATTCTCCTCTATGGAGTAGCCGACATTCAATCTGATCCGATCCTCAAAAATGGGACAGATGGGGATCCAATTCGTCTTTCGTCCATTGGATCGGGTCGGATGGAAATGGATAGGCGGTCCATTTTCATTCGACTGCCCATTGAGGAGAGCGAGCTGCTCTGTATCTGCTTTGCAGCAGCAGAGCAGACACAGAGCTGTCATGCGCTTACTCAGAGGGGATCAACGGAGAGAGACCCCATTGAGCAAGCGGATCTGCTAAACTGGTCTGCCCATGTGAAAGGACCCTAAAGCTATGATTTCATCTGACAGTTCGTTTTTCAGGTAGACCCGATCGGAAACTCCATTCTCCTCTATGGAGTAGCCGACATTCAATCTGATCCGACCCTCAAAAAAGGGACAGATGGGGATCCAATTCTTTCATCTGACAGTTTGTTTGAGTATACTGCAGGTGTTGTGTTTACTGTGATCTACAGCATTATCCTACATTTTGAAATATGCAACACAATTGCTAAAGTAATGAAAACAAAAATGAAACAAGGTAAATGTTACATCACTGTCAAGTGCCTGCGTGACTCATACTTATTTACTTAAAATGGTACTTTTTATTTCTATGATCATTTTTTAAAACGGTTGCTTGAATGCTTACGGCTACAATGGAAAATGTTTGATTCAAGAAGCTGATTAAATTATTATGACATGGATGTCCATTCAAAGGGGGCCGCTGAGAACATGAGCTCTTTGAACTATAATTTACATGAAGATGCCAAAGAGAGCATGCTATATTATCCCTGAATTCCACTGAGCAATGAAAGAAGAACACTTGTGAAAACTGCTGAAGTATATACTGATTGTTATTGTTATTTATAATATGTATATATGGAAAACAAATACTGCAATATCATGGGAAGCATGTGTTCTTAAGATTGAATTATTCTTCATTTTGAAAGCAATATCATTCACAATGCACTTTGTGAACAGATCAGTGCCTTGGTAATTCAAGAGAGAGAGAGAAAAAAAAAAGAAAAAACCCATCAGCCAGTGTTTATGCATAAATACTTCCACAGAACAATGGAAACCTTCTTTAAAAAACAATATTATGAATCATTTAAAATCACTGACATGATAACAAATAAAAAAAATGTGGAGGGAGCTAGCATTACCATGCAAAGTAGAAAGGTTTGGCTGTTATAGATTATGCTATATGATATTGTACTAAGTGCAGAGAGTAAAAACAATTATAAAAGTAATCATTTAACAATAATGAACTGTTTATATACAGGTATATTTTTAACCACTTGCCCTCCAGAGATTTACCCCCCCTCCCCCTTCCTGACCAGAGCATTTTTTGCGATACGGCGCTGCGTTACTTTACCCAACAATTGTACGGTTATGCAACATTGTACATAAATGAAATTTATGTCCTTTTTTCTCCTCACAAATAGAGCTTTCGGTGGTAGTTGATCACCTGTGCATTTTTTTATTTTTTACACTATAAACAAAAAAAGACCGACAATTTTGAAAAAAACCCAGTATTTTTTACATTTTTGCTATAAAACATATCCAGAAAACAAATTTAAAAAAAATAAAATTTTATCATAAATGTAGGCCAGAATGTATTCTGCTACATGTCTTTGCTAAAACAAATCTCAATACATTTAAATTAATTGGTTTACATGAAAGTTATAGAGTCTACAAATGGTGATATATATATACTGGAATTTTTTTTTTAATATATATATACTAGTAATGGTGGTGATCAGTGACTTATAGCGGGACTGCAGGACTGCATGACGAGCATTCTGACACTGGGTGGGAACTGACTAACTGCCACTGACATCCCAATGACACTAATACAGTGATCAGCGCTAATACAAAGCACTGACACTGTACTAATGACACTGGGCAGGAAGGGGTTAACATCTGGGGCGATCAAAGGGTTAACTGTGTGCTGTTTTACTGCATGTGCTGTGCGTGTTTTACTACAGAAACATGCTACAGCAGCATGTTTTTGCTGGTAGGATAGAGGACTGTGTTGTTCACACACAGGACTTTCCCCTGTCACTATTTCTTGGCGATCACTGGGTGCTGGCGGGGAATCTCCGGCTGGGACCCGGCGACTGAAATCCGTAGCCAACAATGGTGGCATGGGCAGGGCAAGGCAGCGTGTGTATGCCCCCTAACTGGAAGTGCAAAATCATGTATATATACATGATTTTGTGCAGCCCTGCTGCCCTGTAGCAGTATTTCTGCTATATGGTGGCAGGGAAGGGGTTAAACAGAGGAAGAAAACTTTGAGGTGGATTTACTAAAGGCAAAAAAACTGTTTACTTGGCAAGGGAAGTTGCATTTTACAAGGGAATTTTCCCCAGCGCTTAGTGAATGAAGTGAAGCTCTGCTGACTTCCATCATCAAATCATGTGCGAGCAAATATTCTGTTTTTTGTTTATTTATCTGCTGACCTCCACAATCCAATCATGTGCGAGCAAATATTCTGTTTTTTGTTTATTTATCTGCTGACCTCCACAATCCAATCATGTGCGAGCAAATATTCTGTTTTTTGTCTATTTATCTTCTGACCTCCACCATCCAAACATGTGCGAGAAAATAGGCTGGTTTTTTTGTTTATTTACCTTGCATGCGATTGGTTATTCTTTGCAGTGTGAAATTTCATTGCATTCACTAAGCTTTAGGGATAACCATCTTGCAAAGTACAAGTTCCTGTGCAAAGTAAACAACCTATTTCCCTGTATAAAATCAACCCCATTTTTGTCAAAGTTCATAGCACACAAGTTATAATAGCTATAAATTACAGTTATTAAACAAGTGATGTTGTTGCTACTGCCGTAATTTGGGAGGGATAACCTTTAACTGAGGAAAGGAATATAAGCTCATCGTGACTTGGGAAAAATTCTGTACTCTGGCTAATAGATGTATACGTTTTATTATTATTATCCTCAGCATCAGAATCATACTATGCTTCACTTAGAAATAAATGTAAGATGGAGCAGAGACAACAGGCATACTTTGGCATATGCAACACTTTTAAAGCTGGCCACTGTTAGTTTTTTTTGTTTTCGATCAGCTTGTAGGCTAAGTGAAAAAAATGAACAGGTTGCTCCATCAACACAAATTAGATGGATGGAGGAATCCCCCCAGACAACCTGCCTCTGTCAGAATACACTGATCAGTAGTTGCAGCTGATTGGCTGCTGCTGACCAATAACAAATAAATCTGGCAAACAGAGTGATGATTGAAATTCTGATGTCCTGTGCTCAGGGGTGGACTGACAACTCATGGGGCCCCCGGGAAATAGGGGATCATGGGGCCCCTGTGTCCTTGCCCACACTCAAAGCACACCCAAAAAAGCCTATAAAAGGTACCAGGGGCATTTCATGGGGCCCCCTACTGACCCCGGGCCCTCGGGCAGTGCCCAAATGCTCGAATGGTCAGTCCGCCCCTGCCCGTGCTCAACTTGCCAAGTTTCAATCAGTATATGGCCATATTAAGTCACTAGAGTTGATTCATAGCAAAAAAAAAGTGCAACCAAGGCCTTGTTTTCCATTAGGAACAGTAGGCACATCCCTATAGGGTCCACAGACCAAGAGTTGGCTTTTCTATAGTGTAGCAATCAGCCTTACATTTTTTTTTTCCATCATCAGTAAAATGACAGTATTTTCTTGTAAGCTTATTTATACATTTTACACCATTGTAAGCCAGATTGGTACTAGGAAATGAAGAAACTGATCATTGTAACAATGGTAACAATTCTAGCAGGGGGGTGTTAGTTTAGGTACCAAGGGTTGCATATGCCTAGGTGCCCCAGTGATAGAAATCTGAACCTGGCTGCATAGGGTTCATACCCTATGTTTTGTTGATACCAGCTCATATGATCTGCAGAATTAGAATGGACCACCTTTCAAAGCATTGCCTGATCTCTTATCTATTCATAAGGGCAGATAGAGAGTATCTATTGGTAGCTTTCCTATACCAGTATGGTGAAATAAGTAGCTGCAGCCACTGCAGTTCAACTCAATGCAAATACACGCTACGGTTGATTTACTAAAAAAAACAAATGGAAGCTGATTGGTTTCTATGCAGAGCTGCAACAAAAAAGCAGCTCTTTTTATCAAATTGATGCTTCTCCAGAGAAAAAAAAATTAATGGCGTTCACTTTTAACGTCGAACAGCCCAGTATAAGCTTCTAAGAAGGGTCTCCTTAGGTCCTTCCTATTAGCTGCAAGCAGGGCTGTGGATGAGGGGGTACCACCAGTCCTCCTTTACAGGGCCCAGGCCAGCAGGGGGGTCAACACAGTGGGGGGGAGAAATTACTGGAACCAATGAATGGCTGTCAGCAGCTGAAAGCCAGCAGGAGGGAGAGAAGAGGCCTTCAGCTGCTGCAGAGACAGCCATTCATTGGTTGCAGTAATTGCCTCCCCCCTGCTGTGCCAACCATTCACCCTGCCTACATCTGATTCACTCAGCACCTGAAGGCCTTTCCCTCCCGCTGGCTTTCAGCTGCTGCAGGGCGAGTCATACAAGGGATCGGTTCCATTAATTCCCCCCTGGCTGCACTCATCACCCTCCCTGTGCACCATGCTTTTCACCCTGCTGCCCAGGCCCCCCTGTGTGCCCCCACCCCCGTTGTGCTGCCGGTTTCCCTCCTCTCCTTCCCACTGGCAGCTGCAAGCACACAATAGGATCCTTCAGGATGGAGAGTGGGAGAAGGGTTAGGTAAATATGTAACATTTACCAGGCCCTTCCTTTCCTGAATGAACAGTATCGATCACTGCCTGTGTTCATTCATAAACCAAAGAATTGTAAACTGTGGGGGTTTTTTTTGGGAAGGACCCTGTCAGGTTGGCTGTATGGTTGGCTGTATGGGGCCCTGTAGTTTCTAACAGCTGCCCTGGCTGCAAGGCTATTATACCAAGAAATTGGGAATCTTAAAACTGAGCAACAATAGGTGGTTGAATTAGGGACCTAACAATCTGATGCATATGGAGGAATTAACATCCCAACTCTATGACCAATATTCTCAATTCTTCTCCATTTATGGACCCTGTATTCTCTTCTGAGATACCACCCAATTATGAAATCTACTCGCAGCTTGAGAACGTTGTCACGCTGGATATTTATATGCTATCACATGTAATGATATATGTTTAGATTTATTTATGAGCAATTTAATTCACAAAGCATATGATTTCCTTAGGGTGGAGGGCATGTTTATATTTAGGGTGGAACTACCTCTCTATCCAGTCAGGCATTTTTCATTCCCTCCTCCTATCACCTAAACCCCTCTCGCACCCTTCTCCTTTCTTTCCCTCTTTCCTTTTCTGTTCTGTGATTATACTGCTGCCGGACGGCTTGACTAAATGAATGAATGGAACAGCTCAGGGTTGTTCACATGCCGTGGCCATGATGCCTTGCTTCACATGTGCAGCAAAATGCAAATGCCACGTCACTTTTGGAATGGTGGTACCACTGCTGAATGCAATCCATTCAATTTACTGAGGCCGAGCTGCAACCACCTTGCACCTTTGTGCAATGCATTTGGTTGCGGTGCAGTGGTGCAACATTTTGAGGGTTAAATCCGGTGGTGACATATCGCCTCCTCACTACCTGTCAAATGTCCTTTGAACAGTGATCCATTGTGGATCAGAGGAGCAGCTATGTTAGCCACATGTGAACGAGCCCATACAACAAGTCTGGCCTAATTTCCAAATCTTACGGAATACTTGAACCCTCTTTCACTTTGAGAGACAGCACACATTTATTGACATATCTTAGGGTGTACTAGCTTTGTAGTGCTGAAAATTAATGTTGTGTGTCTCACATACCATACAAAATATACAGTTTGGTGGCTACGATCTTGTTGATGAACCCTATGACTCCTAGTCCTGCATGTTACAGTAACTGCTGCATTACCTTGAAAAAACTTTTAATAAATACAATTTTTAAAAAGAAATGTTTTGTCCCCCTTCTTCCATTCATATCTTAAAAGATAAATAAAATACATGTTATTGTGAGTGCAGGTTAGAAATATGTCAGGGTGACTCTCTTCAGTTTCTATGTTCAACAAATTCATATCTTGATTGAGGTCCCTCATATCTGTGCTAGTCTGTTTTGTCGCCATGTTTCACAGTTGAGGGACAGGGTATATCTGTTCAGAAATAGAGAAATGTACAGAATGCCTAATAAACAGCAACAATTTGGTGTATTAATATTTGGCATCCTTGTACAAATGTGATGGATAACTTGACTTTCCCCTCTGTGAACATTTTTTCCCTGCTTAATAGAAGATGTATGAGTTAGTGCAGTCTGCTTTATCCATTCACAGACTGAGGTTCTGGCACAGTAACTCATTGGTTTGCAAATAATTTCTGGTTCATGTAGCAGCTAAAGGGCTTAAGGCCTTCACCTTTAACTTTCTAAGCTTTGCTCTTTAAGGGCATTGCACCATTAATGAATGCCGTATTGTGAGCTGATCCTGATACTGAGAGAACTCTGTTACTGAGCATCCATACCAAACACACAGCCATTTCTTCTGCCATTCTTTTACATCTCATAGAGAAATATCTCTGAATAATATAATAATGAGATATGCACAAATGGAATGGTTCTTCTAATCTTCAAACAGCTCTAGTAGGTGTTCTAAGAAAGATAAAGAACGTTTCCATTAAGAGTTTACTAGGGTTTGCTACAGTATAGACACAACAATGAACAGCATGGCACAATAAATACACATTACCAGTATTTAATGAAGTTGTTAATACATGAGCAAATAATTCAGCTTGGCTTGTCTCAATACCAGTTCCAAATCAGTTGGGATAAATTATGTTTTCCTACCAAGAGAACAACAGGTTTTTTAAATTTTAAAACACAACATTTTATTTTAGTGTGTTTTAGGTATTTAAACAGTACAGTGTTTTGAATGGCTAACTTCATGATTCCTTCTATTTAGGAATTTCTCAATCTGCATTCTGATTTGAGGTTAAAATAGTTAAAGTGATTGTAAAGCTTAGATTTTTTTTTAAATAATAAACATGTTATACTTACTTGCTCTGTGCAATTGTTTTACACAGAGCAGCCCCAAATCTCCTCTTCTGGGGTTCCCTGCCAGTGTTTCTGGCTCCTTCTGGCTTCTGAGTGCCCTCATAGCAAACCGCTTACTATGGCGGCACTTGTGCAGGCTTGATCCTGAGCCGGACTGTGTACATCTATAGACACACACAGTGCAGTTTGGCCACACCCCCCGCAACTCCCTCACAGATTTGATTGACAGCAGCAGGAGTCAATGGCTCCTGCTGCTGCATCTGAGTCCTGTGAGGAGGGAGAGAGAGAGAGATCAGCACTGCAGTGCTGGATCAAGATCGGGCTCAGGTAAGCATTTATGGGGGGGGCTGGGGGCGAGGTGATCACAGAAGGTTTTTGACCTTAATACAGAGAATGCATTAAAGTTAAAACCTTCTGCCTTTATAACCACTTTAATGAATGTGAAAGAAAGGAATTATGAGTTCTCAACCTTCTTCTTATTGCTTAAAGCTTTCTCGCTTTTCACCTGGAAATTTGGCCAGTAAAAGACTTCCTCTCTTAGGGTGGCTCCTCTATCTATAGAGGAGCAACGGACACACTCTTGGACAACAGTGTTGTCTGGACAAGGTAGTGATAGTTGGATTAGTAGATTTAGATAGACTTAACAAATGAAAGTTGAACTCCAAATAACACCTTGTAAGCAGTTACAGAAAAATAATAGACTTATGGGCTGGATTACTAGGTGTAAATAGAGGAAAAAAGCCTAAAAGAAAAACTAACGCAGCCACCACATTTAACCACGTGCCCTCCAGATTTACCCCCTTTCTGACCAGGCCATTTTTTGCGATACTGCGCTGCGTTACTTTATCTGACAATTGCGTGGTCATGGAACGCTGCATCCAAATTAAATGTATGTCCTTTTTTCCCACAATTACCACTATTTTGGTGGTATTTAATCTCCTGTACATTTTCTATTTTTCGCGCTATAAACAAAAAATGACTGACAATTTTGAGAAAAAAACAATATTTTGGACTTTTTGCTATTAAACATGTCCAGTAAAAAAATTTAAAAAAGCATAAATTTAGGACAAAATGTATTGTAAAATGTATGTAAATTAATTAATTATAGTTATACTGTTTACAAATGGCGGTATATATACTGGATTTTTTTTTATACTAGTAATAGTGGCGATCCGCGATTTATAGCGGGACAGCAGTGGTCATTCTGACACTGAGGTGAACTGACTTGGTGTCACTGACATCCCCAGTGACACCAATACAGTGATCAGTGCTAATAAAAAGCACTGACACTGTACTAATGGCACTGGGCATGAAGGGGTTAACATGTGGGGTGATCAAAGGGTTAACTGTGTGCTGTATGCTGTTTTACTACCTGGGCTGTGTCTATGGTTCATTGTAAGCACACTGCTTTGTATGGCTCTGCTATGCTATGCAGAGCCATACAAAGCAGTGTCAGGAGCTGGAAGGGGAGAGATCTGTATTGTTTACATACAGGTCTCCTCCCTGTCGAAGATACTCGGCGATCACCAGGTGCCAGCAAGTAATCACCGGCTGGGACCTGGTGGTTGATAGCTGAAGCCGCAAATGGCGGTGCTGGTAAAGCGCGAGCACAGCTCGTGCTCACCCCCTACCCGGAGCTGCAAAATGACGTATATAAGCTGATTTTGCGCACCCGTGCCGCTCTGTAGCAGTATTTCTGCTATAGGGCAGAGGGGAAGTAGTTAACCTCCCTAGCGGTATTCCCGAGTGTAGCTCGGGGTAAAATGTCAGTGCCAAAAGCGGTAACCCCGAGCTACACTCGGGCTTACCATGCAGTGCTGCATAGGGAGTCAGAGCTTACCTTGTCCTTCACTCCCGCAATGTGTCCTCTGCAGTGTCCCCGGCCATCTCCTCCAGCCGATGCCGGCATCCGGCTTCTGTGTTCTGGTCCCTGTGACGTCAGGACGTACGGGCGCCGCCGCAGGCGGCGGGAAATTTGAACATTTTAAAAAATGTCATTTTTTTACAAACAAATTTTACATAGCAAAACATTGCTGTTTCAACCCATTTCACATACATTTTGTCCCGAGTGCTTTGTCCTGTGCTCTGCCTGCATTTTGTCTGTTCTTTCTGCCTGGAAACTGAGAGAAGTCCATGGCGTCCAAAAAGCGTCCCTTTAGGTCAAAAGCGGTTTTAGACCAGCTAGAGAACAGCGATAGTAAATCCGAACCACTTGCAGAATTGAGTGATAATGATTCGTGGGGAAATTCGTCATCAGACACTGAAAACGATTTTGCGACTTTGCTCAGCAATGTGCGAACTTGGCGCTATATTTCAAATTTCAGTGTTTTTGGTTTGATTATATTATTGAATTAAATGTATTATTATTATATTATTATTTTTTATGATTATTTATTAAATTATAATTTATGATTTTGTGTTTCAGGTTTTATCATATCCGGAATGTTTAATAGACTCTTGTTCGGACAGATTTCAGTGAGTTATTCCTAAAAATTACAGCCTACAATAAAAAAAGACATATTTCCATGCAAAATAATGGTACCGCTTTCAGCACCAAAAATCTGAAATAATCAGACCGCTAGGGAGGTTAAGGGTTAGTAAACTTCAATATATTATATTTTTGCTTTTTGGTTTACAAATAGGCTTCACATTGAAATAATGAGATCAGGACTGGACAGATTTAGCATGCAATGATGTCTGTATATGCGAACATTGCCATAAAACCTAACTCCAAAACAAATTTAGTCTATTATCACCAGGGGTGGACTAACCATTCGAGCACTCGGACACTGCCCGAGGGCCTAGGGTCAGTAGGGGGCCCCATAAAATGCCCCTGGTATCTTTTATAGGCTATTTTGGATGTGCTTTGAGTGTGGGCAAGGACACAGGGACCCCATGATACCCTATTGCCCGGGGGCCCCATGAGTGTCCAGTCCACCCCTGATTATCACTGAACAAGGTCTACTTCATATAGAATAATTGGCATGGTAGCTCTCAGCTTCATGAAGCACCCTGGAAGAAATCCAGAAGTTTGGAAAAGTGATAGAAGTGCTACATCAATATTCATAAAGTCCAGAAAAAGTTTATTCTTAATCAAAAGATTTCACAATCAACGCATTTAGGGGGGGGGGCTGGGGGGTACTCCCATTACCTTCATCAGATATTTAGATGTTGTGTAATCCAGGATGGCAAAACTTTGTAGATTTTGGAGGATACATTAGATAAATAGCCTGTTTGGTTCAGCAGCCAGTGATGCATGAGACATTTGCTTATGTCTGTGTCCTGACTAATGTAGCATGCGAGACAAGAAGGCATACTAAACAGTGCAGAAATAGAAACATTTTCAATAGTTCTAGTCCTTCCTCACTCTGCTATAATGAGGTGGTGGGGGGAGGGGCTGTTGTGCATATCCCCAATAGATTTTCTATAACGTTCTGTCCTTGTTGAACACTTTCTTCAAAACTAGATAAACCTCTGACTTGGCATACACTTTAATACACTGTTAGAAATAGAATTGTCTGAATAACCAATACACATTCTATGCATTAAGGTAAAAAACCTTCTGTGTGCCGCTCCAATCCCCCAGCCCTCCAGTATACTTACCTGAGCACCAACAATGTGCCCGAGAACAGCGTCTCTCTCTCTCCTCACTGTCTCAGAAGCAGCAGCGGAAATCATTGGCTCTGAGGAAGGATTCTACTGAGCATGCCCTGAAACGCGTTACCACCCCCTTCACCTCCTACATCCGACTCTGCTCTCCAAGCCTCATTTTGATCCACAGGCACATCCTAGGCTTTACTTCCTGATCCTATAGACAGAGTTTTCTGCTGGACAGCTGGATGTCTCACCTGGATCTTATTCCACCACCCGATGAGTCTTTGAAACTATTTATCTTGTAAGTGCAATTTATCTATTGTTCAATTGTCAGTACTGCACTTAGAGGCGCCTTCCTCTCTTTTTCGTGTTTGCTGCATTAGAGCCTTACTTCCACTCTGAGAAGAGCTGCCTCAGTGTTACTGCTCCCATCCATCCATCCCTGATATCCATCCCTGATATCCATCTGGCACCTTTATCCTACAGCTATAGAGGTTGGGCTCTAACAAGCGCGCCCTATATAATATACATTTTTTTAAGTCATTGGCTCCTGCTGTCAGTCTTAACCAGTGAGGGGAGTAGAGGTGAAGCTGAGCCTCACTGTGTGGGTCAATGGACAACAGAGAGCATGGTTTGGGAGCAAGCCTGCATGAGTGCCCCCAGAGCAAGCGACTTGCTATAGGGGTACTCAGTGTAGGGGGGGAGCCAGAAATGCCAGTGGGGGTCCCCAGAAGAAAACCATCGGGGTTGCTCTGTGCAAAACCATTGCATGGTGCAGGTAACTATACCATGTTAGTTTTTTGTTTTTTTCATATTTTTCCCTTTACAATCACTTTAAAAATCTGACTTTGTATACAAATACTCTGCATTCCCCCTTATAAAATTGAGTCTGAAATATTTTATTTACTAAAATACAAACACACCTCTATATACATGTAATTGGCCATGCATCCCCTTTTTACCTTTCAGCATCAAGCTGACAGAACATTTATAATGATATGTGATGTGATATGCAAATCTATAGGGCATATGCCACTTTATATACAGTATGTCAGCTCATCAACCTTGGATCACCCTTTTTCACCTTCAGCAATAACAACAAAGTGCTAATAGAAAAAAAAAGAATCTTTTACATAAAAATTGGGCAGAACAGTCAGTCTGCCCATTTTCATCAGCAATCACTACTGTCACAACTATGTAGGCCTAGCTACTGCCTGCTCTGACTGCACACCCTGGTGGCACAGCATGAAATATGAAGGGTCATTGTATAATGCTTGAGGCAGAAGTAAAAGTGGCATTGGGAAGTTACAGCAATGGAGGTATGTGCCCAAATCCAATCAGAGTGGAGTAGGATGGGTGGTAAAATTCAGCTAATGAGCTTTATAGCAAATGTTAGAATGACTATTGAGAAATCTGCCTCTTAAAGTGTTACTAAACCCAGGACCCTGCATTCACAATATCTAGTCTTACACAGTACACAGAGCATGGAAATGCAATTATTTTAGTAAATATAACCTGCTAATTTTTTTTTTCTCTGCAGCAGTTAGAGAAGTCTTGTGACTTCTATCAGTGTTCAGCAGAGCACTGGTTAGTTTTCTTTCTGTTCTAGGAGGATGCAGAACCCCTGACCTCTGCCTGGACAGTACTGGTTGGCCCTGTGCTGATGACATGCACTCTCCCAAAGAAAAAAAAAACCTTTCTAGCAACACACACCAAACTGAGCATGTGCAGAGTGTCTCCACACAATATGTCTTATCAGGAGGACACTGGCTGCGGCTATGGGAACATGTTACATGTTCCAAAGGTGAACTTATCCTTTAAAGCAGTATTAAACCCAAAAGCAAACATGTATTATATAGCTTACCAATTCTTAGATGTTGTGGCTGCATTCATATTTTTTTCTTTTCTAGGCTTCCTATCTTTTATTTTTTCTGGTGATCTGGCCAGTTAATCTGTTTTTTTCTCAAAAGCACAAGCTCTTCAGCAGAGGTATCAGTTACAGAGATGAGTCAAACCATTTAACACTAGCAGGGGTGCTTACAGTGATCAGCTTATACCAGGGGTGGACTGACAACTCATGGGGCCCCGGGCAATAGGGGATCATGGGGCCCCTGTGTCCTTGCCCAAACTTAAAAAAGCCTATGAAAAAGATACCAGGGGCATCTCATGGGGCCCCCTACTGACCCCGGGCCCTCGGGCGGTGCCCGAGTTTCCAAATGGTCAGTCCGCCCCTGGCTTATACTGTATTTATGTAAAACTTTAATCCCAAAAGGGAAAAAAACTGTCTTCTGTAGCTGTTTATAAAGTATTAGCTGGAGCGTGGCTTCAATTTGTTAGTGTAGTTAAATTTGCTACTATATCCAGTGGGGATTCAGCTTTAATACAGGAGGTGTGTTACTGGCCAGATCACCAGGTGAAAACAGGAAAAAAAAACCCTAAAAAAAAGAAAATTGATGCAGCCACCACATCTAAGGATTGGTAAGCTGCAATATATTATATTTTTGGTTTGGGGTTTAATACCCCTTTAATGTCTGTTCTCAAATAGATTAGTTTATATAACAATTTGTCTCAGTATATAGAAGCCTGTAAAAAAGCAGCAAACCTTTACATATTATAGTAGATAAAAGAGCTGCAATTACAGATGATCAGAAAGGAAAGGCACTCCCCACACCAAACAATACCAACCCCCCATAGCTAGTCACCCCATGTTTCTAATTATTCCATATACTTACCTAAATCCGCAAAAGGGGTTGAAGGACGTCACATCTGGACTAGAGATGGCATTTAACATTGCAATCTATAGGCGAAGATAGGTAGATTTACCACAAAAATTTACGAAAAAGCAGCAAATTTATGAAAATGTCGCACAATGCTGTAATAAATATGGCACAAAGTACAAAATGGAGCAGGCATGACAGTTCCGGCATTTGCTTAGCTACAGGAGTGAAGATAGGCCTGGACCTTCAAGAAAAAGTAATACGTCCAAAGTGAAGGGAGTATTTGAAGATTGTACTAGAAAAGTCAATAAAGGAAAAATGTGTGCAACTGAATGAAGAAAGGGAATTGTCTCACCCTAAATCTGGAAAACATAATATAAGGTATACAGTATCATATATATGTATATTATATATATATATTCTATATTTATTGTCACCTCCAATCCAATGCTGTTGATTGCATGCAAGTAAGGAGCTATACCCTCTCTCCTATACAGAGAAAACAGTCCATGAGCAATTCAGAACGATTGTACTGTATATAATTTGTATATTTATCACCTGAAGTTTTTGGATCCTGCGGACAATTAGATAAATCACTCAAGGTACTGCAGAAATACTATTGTGGACTGTTTTCTATATATATTTATACTATATAAATATTAAAAAAAATTAAAATTATTATTAAAATTTCAAAACATTTACACAAATAAAATTTTTTTTAAAACAGAAGCCACTAAGGCCCTATTCACACCATTCTGCACATGTTCCCAAAACACGTATCTTTCTTACGGTGCAATTATTTCTTAAAATGGTTCTAAAGGCTGAAGGTTTTTCACATTCGGTGTGCAGACCCCCCCCCCAGCTTCCCCTAATACTTACCTGAGCTCAATGTTGATCCAGCAATGTGCACAAGAGCAGAGGCTCTCCCAGCTCTCTCCATCCTCATTGGCTCAGACTTACTAGGGAGTGCCACTGGCTCTCATTGCTGTCAATTACAGCCAGTGAGCAGAGAGCACCCCCGCATGTGTATGGACAGTGAGTGAACACATCCACAGCCATATACACATAAAGTTCTGGTCACAGTGTGGGATTGCTCCCAATATAGGAGAAATCCCGCACTATCCAGGCATTGTTCTGATTGACGTCGGAGTCTCCCACTGCTTCTTCCACTGCTTGCTCTGTTATCCATGCTGGGAGCAAACACTCTCACCTCCCTAGCTGTGTGCAGAAGAGCCGATCTGGGTTTTGCACAGTGGGTGACTGGGGGATTCGGAGGGGGGGCAGAGAAAGTGCTAGTTTTGTTCCTGTGCAGTGAGTTCAAGTGAACCCCATGCCTCTTCTGCCCCCCTTGTCCTGGACCTGCCTAGCGGTGCCCTCTCAATGCGTCACCCGGGGCAGGTGCCCCCCCCCCGCCACCCTAGTTTCAGCCCTGCAGCCAGGTATGGAATATGCATAGTTACATTGGTCCAAGCTGGACTAATTATTATTATTATTATTATTATACAGGATTTATATAACGCCAACAGTTTGCTCAGCACTTTACATTATAGTGGGAGACAATACAGTAACAATACAGTGCAATACAAGAGGGATTTGAGGGCCCTGCTCCTTGGAGCTTACAATCTAGGAGGGAGGGGATAGTGGTGCAATAGGTAATAACTTTGGGGGATGGAGTGGTTGGAAGAGTAAAGGATTCCAGTATTAGCAGAGGGCGGGATAGGCTTCCCTGAAGAGATAGGTTTTCAGTGATCGCCTAAAGGTAAGTAGAGTAGGTGATAGTCTGATAGATTGGGGTAGGGAGTTCCAGAGGATGGGTGACACCCTGGAGAAGTCTTGGAGACGAGCATGGGAGGAGGAGATAAGGGAGCTAGTAGGGAACTAATGTAGCTATGTAAAAATAGCCATATCTGGAATTCTTTAAATTGTAATTTATTTGAGGGCAGGGAATGATGAGTAAAGCACTGTGTAACTACTAAATACCTGTAATGAATAAATATACTGATTTCCTCAACATTGCTTTTAAGAAAATTAGTACCAACTCCTTTTTTTTTGTTTTTTTTGTTTAGGGAAGAGAAATTGCATTGGGCAAAGCACAATGATGCTTCTCAGGCCCCATTCCTCTTTCATCAGACGTTGATTATCAAGTGAATAACTTGCTACAGACATCAGTAGGTTGGCACCTTCCCAAGAGTACGGCTCATACTGCTAGTTAATGGTCAGTAGGCACAAACACAGCTTATATGCCCTGCGACGTCACTAGATATTTTTTATGTGGTCATCAGGTAGGTCCTTGACAACTAGCCTCGGCAAGCATTACGAACAATGGTCCAGTAGCCTCCATAACTAAGGTAAGCGTTCCAAATTCCATGCCTCCCTAGTTTCAGTTCTATGATTAAAGAATCGTTTTGACTGTAGTTCCTGTTTCATACAATATAATTATCTGTCTGAGGTTTTCTATGCTTTTTCCTGTATTATTTCATAATACATTGTAATGCAAAATCAGTCACTAACACATTTCATTAGTTTCACAGGCAACCTATGCTAATGTCAGGTCAGACATCAGAGTCTATTCAGTACTAGATCGCATAAATAATTAAATAAATGTATATAAAAATATCAAGACCTGTTAGAATTGACATATAATATTAATGCTGACAGCTACATCCAATGCTTCCCTAAATTTTCAGAAATAATGTATTTTTTTTATAATTAATCAAATTCAATTTGCTTGTCACCGTCTGCATAAATAAGTTATGGAGATTTTTCTGTCATGTATAGCTGAGTCTGTAGATGTAAATCTCATATGGATCAGGTAGGAAATGGACTGTATAGAAATGAATGTCTCGTATAGGTTTCTTCTGAATGCTAAGTAAAGGAGAAGTATTTAAGTAAATCTAAAGCCCAAAACCTTTTTTTATTTTTTATAATATGGGAGTATTAAAACCCATGTCCTTTTTTATTGTTCTCTGTGCCAGGGGCGGACTGACCATTTAGTCACTCGGGGACTGCCCGAGGGCCCAGGGTCAATAGGGGGCCCCATGAGATGCCCCTGGTACCTTTCATAGGCTTTTTTGGGTGTGGTTTGAGTGTGGGAGAGGACACGGGCCCCATGATTTCCTATTGCCCGGGGGCCCCATGAGTTGTCAGTACGCCCCTGGTCTGTGCCCCCCGATTAGGAAACTCATCCATTTTGGAAAGATTTCTATCTGCTATCAATCCCCCCTTGTTTTATAATTGGGAAGGTGATAAGTCCTTTCTATTGAGCCATCAGGCATCTAATAGTTCCCCAATGTCTCCCCTGCCCTCCACTGCAGCTAATCAAGCACAAATTGTGGTTGATTTGTTGCATCCCTGGCTGTAACAGCCAATGAATAACAGTTCTGAAACCAGAAATGCTCCATACATCTGGTTACTTAAGCAACAGAGGAGATCAGGGAATGATATTCCTTGATTTCCTCCCACTCACCATCCAGAAAGCCCTTGATGTGGTCCTGGGCTCCCAGGAAGAGTGGGAGAGCCTGAGAACCTAGGAGGGGAGGAGGAACTGCTTACACTATAAAATTGATTGGAAGGTTATACAGCCACCTGAATCTCTTTTGCAAAAAAAAACCAAAAATGTTTTATATGGATTTAGCTGTTATTCTCTGTCAGCACGAAGAAAAACACATAAACATGCAGTATGGCAGGGTTCACATCTGTGCGATGCACTAGCGCCCATGTGTTGCTATGCGTTTTTACATGCATTACCATGTGTTGCTGTAGGGCAGTTCATTCCTTTAAATAGGCTGCCTACTGCATCTAAACAAAACCAAAATGCATGGTACATGTTATTGTGCATTTTGGCGTTCTCACGCTGACAGCAAGGTGTACTTGTGTTCCATTTTTTGCATACCATGGAGATACCCAGTTTTGCTTGTGTTTCTGCATTGCATAGGTGTGAACGGAGCCTAATACACCAATTAAATATTACACTTATTATTGACATTTCATTGTTGGGTTGTTACATTACAGTGCACAAAATTATTATTTTACACCAGTTGAGTACATACTAGTGAATGCATTGGACCTATCAATGTGTTTCAGCCATGAGCGGTTGGGTTTGGTCAGCCAGCCTGCAGTGCTGCGTTTGTGTTCTGAAGGCTCTTCTGTGTTGTCTTTCGGCAGGCTGAACCACTTTGATGAGTTACAATTGCTGACTGCATCCACTAATATCTACCTGAGACCTGGTGTAAAAGAATAGGCATATGGTCTTTGAAGTAAGGGTCATACTGAAAAGGTGAGAGAGTGCCTAAAAGGGGAAGGTGGAGGTCTTCACTTGCAAGCGTACATTTTCAGCAGTCTTGCAAATTTGCAAATTGTCAAAATTTTGGACTTTTCACAGACTTGCACAGTTTTTTTCTTATTTAATTTTGCTCTAATTTATGTATATGCATTCATGATTTTGAGTATTTTGAGCATCTTTATTTCAGTGATCACTTATATACTATATAAACAAATCCACCCTCTGATTTCTCAGTTAATTCTTTTGGAAATAAATGGTGGTATGATTGTGATGCTACTCATAGTTTTTACTTATTTGATTACTGCTACAGAAAAACACTACAAATGGGTTGCGCAATCACTATACCTTGTATATAATAGATATATGATATTGGTGGAGCATTGTGTAAAGCAGGGTATACATGCATAATTTTTTTTTTGTTCAACCAATGGGTTGAAAAAAAAAAACAACTCACAGATCCCTGCATCAACATAAGTGATGTGGATGCAGGGATCTCCCCTGCTGCATTCTGACAACTGGGATTTCCCCCCACCACATCCCCATTGGCTGCCAATGCTGATCATATCCAGGCTTTCAAGCAGGACTGTTTGACAGAAGCTAGTTGTTAAACCAGCTTTTGTTGAACGGGCAGTGATACACATGTATCAAACATTGGCCTATTCCTGCTGAACTGGCATCTGTATGTGTGTATCCAGATTTGGTTTCAGTTAAAACATTTTTAAAGGCTAGATATTTTTTTTACCTCAATGCATTCCCTGCATTAAAGTAAAAAATGTCCCAGTACTTGTATACCCCCCATCTCTCCACCATGGTGGCACACAGAGAAGAGGAGGAACCAAGAACACCGGAGGGGGACCCAGGAAGAGGAGGTTCTGGCCACTCTGTCCAATACCATTGCACAGAGCAGGTACGTATACCATGTGTGTCATTAACAAAAATGAACTTACAACCACTTTGAAGTATTTTTCCATCTGACAAGTATATATGCACATTAGCAGATATCTCATAATCTGCTGTTGAACATCTTTCTTTAATGACATTGAAGAAAACATTTCAAGCTAGATCAATAGACTTTTAATCCATCGCGGTGACTTAGGTTATCTGTTGCAAAGGTTTACAACCAGTAATGGCTCATAACCCATTTACTGCCTGTCTGTTTCCAAATCACTCAGAATGATAGAAAATTGGAAAACAGACATTTGATGTTAAAGTTTAACTAAAGACAAAGCTTTTTTTTAGTTTTGTATAGATTGAAGTGTGCCCCTGTTGGAGAGATTCGCCCTTTCCATTGGTTTTGTTTGCCATTATCAACAAAAATAAAAGAGAATGCACATCCTAAATTTTGGGTTGGCAGCATAGAGGGGGGATTTTTTCACTAGTGCTGGGGACCGTGGTGACAACCAGGGATTTATCCACTTTGGGGGCATTTCCTTTTACTTCCTGTTTGGCTATGGAACGAGAAGTGAAGGGAAATCCTTCATTGGGACAAAGATGCCCAAAAATAACTCACAATTTTAAGCAAAATGAAAAAAAAATACCTTTAGTTCTACTTTAATTAATACATATCAATAACTGTAATAAATGATGCATATTGAAAATAAAATGAACTATACTAAATTATTTAGGCAGATAAAGCACACAGTGATCTTTTCCCTGAATATTTTTTTACCTTTATTTCACTTTGAATGAATAAAGCCACACTAGAAAATGTCTGTTGCAATTGTTTATTATGGCTTTTTTTTATTTTCTACATTTACTTGCATGTGCTTTTAATGTGTCTGCTGCAATATCTTGGTTCTCTTCCTCCTTCAAGCTCTTAGGTCATGTCCCCTTGTAGTTTGAAAGACCTTCAGTCTAGTCATTTTATCTGATCTACAACAAGCTTTGAGTTTTATAGGGAATTGGTACAGCTTATTTGAAAAAGCTTCATTGGCCTTTCAGCACTGTCTGACTTTGTGAGTAGATCCATTATGTCAGATCTGTTTTGAAAACTCTGATGTTGGTACTTGACATGTTAATTAAAATAACATGTTAGAACATACCTGCAGCTTCTCAAAACTACCAATGATTTATTTGAGTAGACTGACATGAAGTATGTATAGCAGATGTATCTTTATAATGTGTTTGCTCTGTTAGACATTCTCATAATGACTCTCCAAAGTGAAAAGAAACCATTATTTAACCAGCTGCAACCTTCCAGCAAACATTCAGATTTTCTTATTCCCCCAATTTGTTTGTAGAATGGCAAGTGGAAAACCCATTAGTTCTGGTGTCGCTGTTAAGGGAGTAGGAAACTAACATGGAATGTGGAAAAACTGAAACAGAAGATTGGTGGAAGGACAATGGCTAAACAACTGGACACATGCTAAGGAAGTGTAGCAGTGATAATGTAGAACAGTTGGAAGACATACTTTGGGGACTTATTTTTTTTTTGCAGGTAAATTATCCATACATAATGAAGAAATGTGCACGGATAATTTATCTACAAAAGGTTGGTATTTCCAGGTGATGTTTCACATCCATTTACTGTCTGGTTGTCATCCATACCAGTGAGAAGTAAAGTTGATGAAAAATAGGTGGCATATGTTTAAGAGTACAAGTAGGTTTCCTTGTAAAAACACTGTAATGAATAACTGACAGGTATAAGACACAAATACAATATGGGCTTTATTTACTAAAGCTGGAGAGTGCATAATCTAGTGCAGTTGTGCATGGTAGCCAATCAGTTTCTAACTTCAGGTTGTTCAATTAACCCCTTGCCTACCAGGCACTTTTACCTCTTTCTTGCCCAGGACAATTTTCAGCGTTTAGAGATGAATGACAATTGTGCGGTCATGACGCAATGTATCCAAACAAAATTTTTTAAACATTTTTTAGACAGATCTTTCTGTTGGTGGTATTTAATCACCACTGGGTTTTTTTTATTTTTTGCTAAACAAACTAAAAAAGACTGAAATTTTGTAAACTAAAAGATTTTTCTTAGTTTCTATTATATAATTTTGTAAATACGTAATTCTTCTCCTTCATTGATGTGTGGTAATGAGGCTACAGTGATGGGCACTGATGGGAACTGATAGACAGTACTGATGAGGAGGCACTGATGGGCATTGACAAGCATCACTGATGGGCACTGAAAGGCAGCACTCATATATGGCACTGATAGGCGGCATTGATACATGGCACTGACTGGCACTGATAGGTGGAATGGATTGGAACTGTTATGTGGCACTGAATGGAAATGTTAGGTGGCACTGATAGACGTCACTAACTGGAACTGATAGGTGGCACTGACTGGCACTGATTGGTGGCACTGATTGGCGCCACTGATGGGCACTGATAGGTGCCACTGACTGGCACTGATAGGCAGCACTGAATGGGGCACTGATATGTGGCATTAATGTGTACTGATATATGGCATTGATGTGCACTGATGTGCACTGGTATGTGGCATTGATGGGCACTGACAGGTGGCAATTATGGCCAATGACAGGTGGCACTGATGGGGCTACACTGATCATCAGGGCACTGATCATCAGTGCCCTGATGATCAGTGTACACGTCCCCTCTGAGAAATACCGCTTACCGGCTCTCCTCTCCTCACGTGCTGTCAGCGTGAAGAGAGGACTGCCGATAACTGGCATTTCTTGTTTACATGCGATCAGCTATGATTGGACACAGCTGATCACATGATAGAGCCTACGTCATCGGCTCTATACTGCAATTTGTGATCCTCTGTATCCCAGGGACACAACGCACCACCAATTGCAGCGCCATTAAAGTGATATTGAAGCTTCTTTTTTTTTCTTATATTGTATGTAACAAACATATCATGCCTACCTGCTTTGTACAATGGTTTTGCACAGAGCAGCCTCGATCCTCTTCTTCTCAGGTCCCTTGCCGATACTCATGGCTTCTCCCCCTTGATCAGTGCCCCTAACAACAAACCACTTGCTATGAGGGCACTGGTGTGTGCTTCCTAAAAGAGCCCTTCTCTATGATGTCCACAAGACACATAGAGCAGCTGCTTGCCCCACCACTCGAATTCACACAAACCTAGGATAATGACCGATCTAATTTATTTTTAAGTAGACATTCTAAGTGTATTTGTTTCACTTTGACATATGTAGCACTACCCCCTTAGGAGTCGCCGAGATATTTTCGGGCTCCCTTTTATTCTGGACCCCTCTCTGAAAGCCCAAGCCCTGCTGACACCACAGTACTCTTCTATCCAGAGCAAAGTATCACCAGAAAGTAGACTCACACACAGAGTGGAGCAAACTGATATGATGTTTATATTAAAGTGTTACTAAACCCAGGACCCTGCATTCTCTATATCTGGTCTCCCGCAGTACACAGAACATGGAAATGCAATTATTTTTAGTAAACATAAACTGCTAAATACATTTTCTCATCAGCAGTTAGAGCAGTCTTGTGACTTCAGCAGAGCACTGGTTAAAGCTTGTAGGAGGAGTTTTCTTTCTGCTCTAGGAGGATGTGAAACCCCTGACCTCTGTCTGGCCAGTGCTGATTGACCCTGTGCTGATCACATGCACTCTCCCAAGAAAAAAAAAAAAACCTCTCTAGCAATACACATTAAACTGAGCAGGTGCAGAAGGGCTACAGGTTCAGTCTGTCTTATCAGCGTGGACATTTGAACAAGAGGAGTGGTAGAGATGTCAGAATCAAACAGCCTTTTTACACATTGCAGAGGATTAACCCCTTAGGTTCCACAGTGAGTATAACAAGCATGCTTTACTGCATATACAGACTGATTTTACTGTTGTGGGCTTAGTAACACTTTAAACCTGACTGTAAGCCCGGTTAAACAGCATAAAGTGGTATATGCATATGTAATGGCAATTGTCACTCTTAGTAACTTTAAGCAAAGAAACAACAAATACAGCAAAATCTCAATAAGCATTAGCAGGCCTGCTATTCAGACGTTAACCCAAAAACTCCAACCTGAGGTGTTTCTAGTTCCCAGTGAGCAAGGAAATCTATCAAAGGTTGAACTAGCTCACTTTGGGCCCTTAGAGTCTAATGGCAAGGTTTAAATTTGAGATAGGAAAGGGCTCTTTAATTAGGGTAGTCAACATCGCTTTAAATGCAGTGAGGAATCTTCTGCACGCTTGTTTGGGCCCAGTTAGTGCACTACAATGATCCAGGCCTTTTAAGTGGTAAAAGATAAAGGTGACAATCCCTCAAAAGATCAATACAAGGAAAAGTAAAGACAAGTTGTCAGGGATCTCCTCGATCCCTGCCGCGATGGTCCCGGCGCAGGCGCAGTGCACCGCCCTGTGCAGGGACACGGGCACTAGGTCCGGGCCGGCCGCGGCGTTCGAGTTCGCGCATGCGCAGTAGAAGCCGCGGCCGCCCGCTGGGCACCAATGGCAGCGCAGGGCGGGATATTTAAATGGCCCTGAGCTGTCATTCAGTGCCTTCTGGCCTTCCCTGCATCCTGTGAACCTGTGATCCTGTGCCCCTTGTAAGTTTTGACCCGGATTGTACCTGACCTTGCTGCTTTCTCCTGCTCTGACCCTTGCTTTGCCTGACCTCTCTCCTGAATGCCCCCTATTGGATTTGACCTGCTGTTGCTGACCTGGTGTGTGACCCGACCATTCTATGCCCGCTGCCTTGTACCTTGCCGTCCTCTCTGTTACCGACCCGGCCCTTCTGACCTTGCTCATCCATCCATCCATCCCTTGCAGCGGGGTCTTCTGACCTCCTCACATCAGACTCTTCCCCGTGGGAGCCCCTTGCGCATACTACTACCACTGACGGGCGCACCCAGTAGTCACGACCTGGTCTCAGGGAGCTCCAAGTCCATCCCCACCATCAGGGGCCCTGGTGAACAAGCACCCTGGGACTTAGACTCCGTGCGCTGGGGACGCCTATTCAGTGGAGTGCTAGTAGTACCGCCGGGCGGTCCCTTACAGTACCAGAAGGCCATGACTGAGTCTAGAGGAGGTCCCTCACCGCTGGAGATCTGCAGGCACCTGTCCAATTTGACACAGGCCGTATCGGCATTGCAGGATAGATGCCAGCAGATTGAAACTCAATTCCAGACCTGCACTATATCCGTTCCCGCCCCACAGGCCACGGTCCCCGCACCTCCAGCCGTAGCAGCCCCTGTGCTGGTGTCTGGGGCATCCGCACCACTCCCGGCGGCCGACCCCCGAGTACCCTTACCGGAACGTTTCCACGGGGACCGCACACGCTTCAGATCATTCCGCGAGTCCTGCCTCCTCTATTTTGAGCTACAACCCCGAACCTTCGTGACTGAATCCGTGAAGGTGGGGTTCGTCATCTCCCTTCTGCAGGGTGAACCCCAAGACTGGGCCCATCGATTACGGGGAAAAAATGACCCTCACCTCAGTTCGGTTGACGGTTTTTTTGATGCTATGGCCATCCTTTATGATGACCCGCAGCGGGCAGCTTCTGCTGAAGCTACTCTGTACACGCTCCGGCAAGGCCGCCGAGCGGCCGAGGAGTACGCATCTGAATTTAGGCGGTGGATGGGGGATACTCGCTGGAATGAGTTCGCACTCCTGCATCAGTTCCGTATTGGCCTATCAGATGGCCTGAAAGACGAGCTCGCCCGGGTGGAGGTACCTGAGACTTTAGAGGACTTAATAGCACTGACCATTAAAATTGACCGTAGACTGCGGGAACGCAGGTTTGAGAGGTCCGGCCAGGGTCATGGAAATCCCTGGGGATCATTTCAAGGTCCCAGTCAAACACCTAGGCCAATCATCCAAAACCGGCCACCTGGAGACAACCCCGAACCCATGCAACTTGGCCTGGCACGGCCTAAACTATCCCCAGAGGAACATCAGCGCAGACGATCCCAGAACCTGTGCCTCTATTGTGGCGAAGCTGGTCATATGGCACGTTCCTGCCCGCAGAAAATGAGTAAGTGCACCTCTTCTTCCTTATCCATTGGCAATGTTGGTCCATCCCAATACTTAGTGGTACCCCTTTCCTTTCAGCTTCCAGAAAGGACCGTGGAAGTATCGACCATAATTGACTCTGGGGCATGCAGCTGCTTCTTGGATATTAATTTTGCTCACCAGCAGGGTATTCCCCTTCAATTGAAACAGAAGGGGTTCAATATTTATTTGGCCGACGGTTCCCGGATAAAATCGGGGGTAGTGAACCAGGAAACCCCCTCCATCACCACTGTCATTGCCGGCCAGCACCAGGAACTCCTCCGCCTGGATGCTATAGCTTCACCCCTCTTCCCAGTCATTCTGGGGCTCCCATGGTTACGGGCCCATAACCCCCAGATTGACTGGGAGACCGGAATAATCACGTTCCCTTCCCCATACTGTCGGATATACTGCCGCACTCCGGGCCCGGGGGCCCCCCAAATCCTCCTGTGCTCTGAGGGGGAAGCTGAATTAAAACAAGTAATCCCTGTAGTCTACCATGGGTTTCTAGATGTGTTCAGCAAACGGGGAGCCGATACTCTACCCCCCCACCGCCCTTATGACTGCCCCATTGACCTGTTACCCGGCTCAGAAATTCCTTTTGGGCGAATCTTCCCCCTTTCAGAGCCCGAATTGGGGGCTCTAAAGGAATATATCGAGGACAGCCTCCAGAAGGGGTTCATCCGCCACTCCACTTCACCGGCGGGGGCGGGAATCTTCTTTGTTGAAAAGAAAGATAAAACCTTAAGGCCGTGCATCGATTACAGGGAATTGAACAGGGTCACGATAAAAAACCGTTACCCACTACCGTTAGTACCAGAGCTGTTCCAAAGTCTAAAGTCAGCAGTGGTTTTTACCAAGCTGGATCTGAGGGGGGCGTACAACTTGATTCGCATAAGGGAGGGGGACGAGTGGAAGACGGCCTTCCGCACCCGCTTCGGTCACTTTGAATATCTGGTCATGCCGTTCGGGTTGTGCAATGCTCCGGCCACTTTTCAACACTTTGTAAATGATATTTTTAGGGACTTTCTGGATGTCTTTGTGATCGTTTATTTAGACGATATTCTGATTTTCTCCCCGTCTTTGGGGGAACACAGAATACATGTAGCAAAAGTATTGGGGCGGTTACGGCAGCATGGGTTGTACGCCAAGGCAGAAAAATGTTGTTTTGAACAATCCAGCATTGCCTGCTTGGGCCTGATTATCTCCACCGCGGGGGTCGCGATGGATCCCCAGAAGGTCGCTGCAATACTGGATTGGCCTGAACCCACAGACAGGAAAGGCGTCCAACGATTTATCGGCTTTGCAAATTTTTACCGGAAGTTCATCAAGAACTTCTCGGGTCTGGTCTCCCCCATTACTCAGCTAACCAAGCTGGGAACCCGATTCAGATGGACACCAGAAGCGCAGGGAGCTTTCGAAGTCTTGAAGAAGCTGTTCACTTCGGCACCCATTTTGGGTCACCCAGACGCCGCTCTGCCCTATATCTTGGAGGTAGATGCGTCGGAGAATGCGGTAGGCTCCATCCTCTCCCAATGAAAAGGCACCAAGGAACTGCTCCACCCTGTAGCGTTCTTCTCACGGAAGCTTACCCCAGCGGAGAGGAACTATGATATCGGTGATCGAGAGCTACTAGCGATCAAAACGGCGTTAGAGGAATGGAGGTACCTGCTGGAAGGTGCGGTGCACCCCATCTTAATATTTACTGACCACAAGAACTTAGAGTATCTGAGAACCGCCAAGCGTCTACGCCCGTGACAGGCGAGATGGGCATTATTCTTTTCAAGATTCAACTTCCACATTACGTACCGGCCGGGATCGAAGAACACTAAGCCGGATGCGTTATCACGGATGTACGAAGACGCCAAGGAGACCCCAGTACCCGACACCATCCTGTCCTCGGGTAACTTCTTGGTCCTTCAGTCGGACCTTCGTTCCAGACTAATGGAAGCATCCACAAACTTCTCTACCCCAGGCGGAGGGCCGCTCCAGAACAAAGGGGGACTCCTATGGAGGGAAGATCGAATTGTGGTGCCGGACGAAGCCCGAACCCTGGTCTTGGGGCATTGCCACGACCACCCGATGGCGGGGCACTTTGGCCCAGAAAAGACCCTGGAACTTCTACGACGCTCGTTCTGGTGGCCAGACATGGCTAAGGATTGTAAGGGCTATGTAAGGTCCTGTGTCACCTGCCAGAAGAACAAGCCATCAAGAAACAAGGTTTGGGGTCTGCTGCGACCCTTACCTATTCCTGAACGGCCTTGGCAAAAGATCTCATTAGACTTTATAGTCGAGCTTCCGCCATCCCGAGACCACACAGCAATCCTGGTAGTCGTGGACCGCTTGTCCAAGATGGCCCACTTCATCCCGTTGAAGAAAACCCCCTCGGCGGCCAAGACCGCGCGAGTCTTCATTCGTGAGGTAGTCAGGTTGCATGGGGTCCCCGAAGACATTGTCTCGGACCGAGGGGTCCAGTTCACGTCCAGATTCTGGAGAGCACTGTGCAAGGCCCTGGACATCAAATTATCTCTCTCCTCTGCGTTCCACCCTCAAACTAACGGTCAAACCGAAAGGACCAATCAGACCTTGGAGCAATACTTGAGATGCTATACCTCGTTTACTCAAGATGACTGGCTGCCACTTCTACCTCTAGCGGAATTTGCGTATAACAACGCCCGCCACTCAGCAACAGGGCAGTCCCCGTTCTTTGCCAACTATGGCTTTCACCCAGTCTTCCTCCCGGATTTGGTGTCGGAATGCCCAGTACCAGCAACACAAGACGTGGTAACGTTCTTCGCTGCGAACAATAAGAAGCTTCAAGTGGCCATCAGTCGGGCCCAGGAAGACTACAGGAAAGCATCCAACAGGAAACGGAGGGGGGATCTGGTATTGCGGCCTGGGGAGAAGGTTTGGCTGGCGACGTCCAATTTAAAGATGCTTTGTCCGTCAAAGAAATTGGGGCCCAAATTTATAGGCCCCTTCTGCATTAAACGGATGGTTAACGAAGTGGCCTACGAACTCGCCCTCCCTGACACGCTCAAGATCCACCCGGTCTTCCATGTGTCCCTGCTGAAGCCAGTGGTCCCAGATGCCTTCCCTGACCAGGAATCTAGACCCCCGGAAGCGGTAACGGTCGAAGGAGAAGAAGAGTTTGAGGTTGAAACGATCCTGAAGTGTCGGAGGAGGGGAGGCCAGACCCAATTCCTTATCAAATGGAAGGGCTATGGCCCTGAGGACAATTCTTGGGAACCAGCCCGTAATGTCCATGCACCCAGACTTGTCCGGAGGTTCTTTCGCGATCACCCGTGGTGGAGAGATCGGGTGGGCATCCGGAGGCTGCCCGTAGGGGGGGGGGGCAATGTCAGGGATCTCCTCGATCCCTGCCGCGATGGTCCCGGCGCAGGCGCAGTGCACCGCCCTGTGCAGGGACACGGGCACTAGGTCCGGGCCGGCCGCGGCGTTCGAGTTCGCGCATGCGCAGTAGAAGCCGCGGCCGCCCGCTGGGCACCAATGGCAGCGCAGGGCGGGATATTTAAATGGCCCTGAGCTGTCATTCAGTGCCTTCTGGCCTTCCCTGCATCCTGTGAACCTGTGATCCTGTGCCCCTTGTAAGTTTTGACCCGGATTGTACCTGACCTTGCTGCTTTCTCCTGCTCTGACCCTTGCTTTGCCTGACCTCTCTCCTGAATGCCCCCTATTGGATTTGACCTGCTGTTGCTGACCTGGCGTGTGACCCGACCATTCTATGCCCGCTGCCTTGTACCTTGCCGTCCTCTCTGTTACCGACCCGGCCCTTCTGACCTTGCTCATCCATCCATCCATCCCTTGCAGCGGGGTCTTCTGACCTCCTCACATCAGACTCTTCCCCGTGGGAGCCCCTTGCGCATACTACTACCACTGACGGGCGCACCCAGTAGTCACGACCTGGTCTCAGGGAGCTCCAAGTCCATCCCCACCATCAGGGGCCCTGGTGAACAAGCACCCTGGGACTTAGACTCCGTGCGCTGGGGACGCCTATTCAGTGGAGTGCTAGTAGTACCGCCGGGCGGTCCCTTACGCAAGTACTATCAATTTAAGAGGCACTTGACTTGGGTGGCGTGCCATTAATGCATCGAGTAAGCTGCAATTTGTAGACAAAAAGGTGTAAGAAGTTAGCAGAAATGCTTGCTTGCAAAGGGCAACTCCTCTCTGGGCTGCAGTAACTAACGGCAATGGTATAAGAGATTCCTTTAAGAGGGCAGGCCAATGGTTAAGGGAACACCTATGTGGTTTGATCTGCACCATGGTCAGCTCTGATGATTGGACTGTGCTGCAAATGTGTTCAATAGTAGGGGAACTAGATCGCAACACTTGTGAACTATATGCAATGTCTGCAACTGTGCGCAGGAAAGTGGTAAATATGAGAAGAATATCAGTGTTCACTTGGTTGGTTGGTGTATGGGACTCTCTCACCTGATCGGTGGTTTCCAGCAGGTCCTGGCAGTCTCTCTCCCCCAGCATATGCGGCCCCCACAGGTTCTCTGGTCTCGCTTGCTGAATTCTGTCCAGACACCACACTCCGGGTCACCTGCTGACAGAATGTCTCACTGAACAGGATAGCAAGGCTGCTGGTCAGCTACTCCTCCTTGCCTCTCTCCTCTCTAGCTCAGCGGCCTGATCTGGTTCTACAGCAGTCAACATATCTCTCTCTCTGCTTCTGCTCTCCAGCTCTCTCACCTCTCACCTGTCCAGTCTCCCGGGCTTCTGTATATAAATGCCCCTGCCCACACGCCAGCTCCTCTGGGAAAAGTAGTCCTCTGATACACTGCTCCACAGTAAAGTCCTGCGGTTCAGCATACAAGGTCCATGAGGCTGTGTGAGTGCCACTGAATTGCAGGACACTGCCATCTTGTGTTTCTCTTAACATCTTGCAACTGGCATTATAGCAGGGTGTTACATATACATAGTAATCTGTTGCATATCCCTTTCTAAAAACAGTACTGATCCCTTTTGCTGTTCTGTTGTCATTTTACATATTGATATTGCACTTGCATTGACATGTAGATGTTGCCAACTATAATGTTGAGAAACACATTGGTTTAGAATTACCAGGTTGCTGTCCCTAGGTTTTTATTTATGTGTTATCTCTCAGTCGCTTCAATTTTAGTCTAGATAGTATATGCTCATAGGTACATTTTTTCATTTACCAGTGATTGCGTCCATGCTTTTAGGAATCTATACAGGTAAGGAACAATAAACCATTTGAAATCCTTTTCTTGAATTATGGCCATATTAGAAGGCCCTGTGCCAAATTAATGAAAGATGTCCAACAGTTTTCTTGTCATTTCTGACACATGTGACAAATTCAGGTAGTTCTTACATGTGACACTTATACATTTTGGCTTTATGGCAGCAACAATTTCATTAAGAAATACCGCCACATCAGTGATAAGAAAAGTGGAGGCATATAGGACCTCTTCCATGTTGGCATAACTTGTGTTGCACATGTAAGTTTTGGGGAAGATTTACAAAAACTGGAGCACACATAATCTGGTGCAGTTGTGCATGGTAGCCAATCAGCTTCCAGGTTTTCTTGTCATAACATAACTGAACAAGCTGAAGTTAGAAGCTGATTGATTACTATGCACAGCTGCAGAAGATTCTGAGTGCTCCAGTTTTAGTAAATCTCCCCCTATGTGTCTAAGACAACATTCTGTCAACAGATTACTCTACAGTTTACCAACAGTTACATGAATTTGTTACAATGTTACCCATTTTGTTGTGTAAATGGGAGACAATTGTCAATAGAGCACTCTTGCTCATGAATTCCAGGGGAAGTAGTTCTCACTGTAGTTGTTCAATTTTTTACATTATGTGATATAACTTATAAATATGTTTAATTTGTTAACCAGAACACAGCATAGAGAGTAGATATCATTATAACATACTAGGCTCTAAATGTCACAATTCACTTCAATGCCTGCGAGAAAGAAGGCTTGTAAAATGACAGCATATAATCTCCTTGCCAAATCCAGTCTGTCCACTCTTGTAAAACAACTGTAGCTGTTGTCGTTAATGACCTTCATGCTGCCAACAATCAAGGTCATAACATGTACAACATATTGTTCCTATTCCCTGCTCCTTCAGTGCCATGAATCATCCTCATGCCCACCCACTTTTCAGTAAAGCCGGACTATGCATTGCAGCACTATTGGAAAAAATGTAATGTTTGTGACCTCATAATATCTTCAAAGATGTTGAGAACAAAATTCAAAGCAATCAGTTTATATCTCTACAAAATTTATTATAAAGGCTCCTATAAGAGATGTTAATATACCTCTTCTTCCAGAGAAAAAGCAGTAATTGTATTTCTAAGTTGTTTTATGATTATAGACCTATGCATAAGAAAATGTATCATGTAACCATGTTATGGCTTTTATAGATCAGCGCATAAGAAAAAGTAGTGTGTAAACATGTTATGATTGTATATAGATCTTTTACTATCCATTTGGTCATTTGGGCTCAGTGGATTACTTAGTGAGAAATGTTGAATATTCTAACTTGTTTTATCACCCATCCCACAATCCATGAAAAACTGTCTTTGTTCTGAACTTTATTACATTGGCACTAAACCCCTCGCTTATTGCGCTGGGGACGTGTAGGTGAACTTGATGGACTTGTGCCTTCTTTCAACCTGACTATCTAATTAACTATGTATAAAAGGGAGGCAACCCCAATCCCAGGATTACCCTTAGGCTTTCAGTTCAATAGAGAATGTCTTTACTGGGCCAACAATGAGACTCCGGTGTTGAAATATAATAGGGTAGAGCTTTGCCTTTCTAGCAGCAAACATAATTACAGATAAATGCTTATACTTGTTATCCTTTCAGATTTTGAGCTCTTTTGAGTAGGGTTTCTATTCTTACCTCCCAATGTTTCACCTAAGAGTGACACAAAAGACCCTGCAAAAAACCTTTGGGTGAGCTTCGAAGTCTGTTATAATAAATATAACAGAAACAATAAAAGACTGCAATGGTGAACTATTAAGAAGATCTACTAAAACCAACCTTCAGAAACATCGACAAGATGCACCCCATTCTAAAGTATACTTTATCCTACATGAAAAATATATATCAGTTGTTTTATATTTACAGTAAAGTATGATTTATATAGGAATGTTTCTACCTCTTAAAGTTTTTGTGGGTTGACATTGGTAGAATTTTATAATAGTCCAAGATCACAGTCTTTGATGTTTCTGTTTTTTTTTCCATTGTTCATATTATAATGGTATTGTTGTTGCCTCTAAACATTGTGCAACAATATGTACAACTATAGACTGTAAACCAATAAAAACAGAACAATACGAATCATAATTAAAGTAGAACTAAAGACAAAACCCCGTTCTTAATTTGGACAGTGTAAGGAGGGGTTATAGCCCTGTCAATTTATTTTTGCTTATTTTTTCCTATTGGGGAGATTTTCCATAACTTCCAGTCCAGTAGCGAAAAAAAGAAGTGAAAGAAAATCCCTCCAAACTGAGTGAATTCTTGGTTGTTAAAGGGGTGACCAGAACTAGTGCCCCTATTAGAAGATTTCCCCTCTGGTAATGTTCTGGGGACAATTCAAAATTTGGGATTTTTTTTTTACTTTTACTTTCGATGATAATGGTAAACAGGACAAATGAAGAGAGTAAATCTCTTAAATGAGCACACAGACAGAACAAAAACTGACAGGTGATCTTATCCCTCTCCACTCTGTCCTAAGTTAAAAAAAAAGTTTTGCATTTAATTAAACTTTACATTTATTACTTCACAGATGTATCTACAGATATTAAACTACTGAAAGATCAACTAGAAGTATCTATTTTTTTGCATGCTTCACACTCTTCAAAAAAGTAATTACACCCCATTTATCAATATTCTGTTGATAAGAGCTATTTCAGACAGTCTGTGTTGATACACAGTAAAACATGCAATTCAAACTTAAGCTGGAAATGTCAATAATATAATGAAATATTAAGCCTGAATGGTCCTACAGATTAATGTGGTTAGAATTGTTTCAGATCCATACACAGGTCTATTTTCTTTAAACAGTGTCAGCTCTGTAAGACCATTCCTATGAATTGCTGCCATAGCACTGCTTAATGGCCAGGATTCACTCCCTGTCCCCTTCCCCATACTCTACCCTGATACCCCCAATAATGCCTTCCCCCCATATCTTCTCCCCTTTTCTATCCTGACTGTTCTTTCAACCTGTTGCTCACTGCAATGTCAACCATAATCTTCCCTAAATATGGCTCCTGCCTGGTGGTCATTCAATCAGTAACTCATTAATAAGACACTAAACAGAACTGAACCCAACATTATATTCATCATATTACCATTCCACTACATAATGTAGCTATCCTGTTTTTGGGTGCTAACGAAGGCCTCTGCACTGACAAGAACACTATGCACTTATAAAATAAATATATGTGAGCGCACACAAAAGAATAAAGCAGCTGTGCACCAGGTAACCATAAAAAAACCTCTAAACAGAGGAAATCACAAGATGAGTATTCAAATGTATATACACCATTAGATATACAGTTCATTAGGTGACTTGAAGTGACTTGAGGTGCTCCAATGTAACTGTATCCTCCTATGGGTAAGGTGCTGTGATATTAAGTGTGAAAAGAATGCGCACTCACCAGAACGCGCAATTAAATGAGCGTTTGTGTATATTTCCTGATGTCATCTGCCAATCTGGAAAGTATCTAGAATCTGGTAGACTCCCTCATATGGTCTTGATTACCAGCTGCTCCTGGCGTGCCAATTTTTCCCTCCTTTAGCTATATACAGCACGTTTCTGTGCCTGTGATGTCACTCCTCCTGATTGAATTTCATAGTTTTATGACTTCCTGACCCAACTGAGTTTAGCCGATTATACTGATTGTAGGGGGATACATTGTTGTGTGCTTTCATCTCATGGCAATGTACCATTCAAATCATTACAAGCATTTATGTTGTAATGACACTATTAACCCTCCATAAAAATGTATTGGAAAAAAGAAAAAGAGTCAGTTCTTTTACTTTTTACCATAAAAGTGACAGAAGATGATTGATCCTGCCTCAAACAGCAATGTTTTGAGCCATGTCCAGTCCTTTCTGAAGCTAGGAGCTTGTGAAGTTCCTCTGAGTTGAGGAGGTTTCATCCTGGCACCAGACAATGGATAAGGCGTGCACTCCGAAACTACAAGCATTCTAGACAGTTATCTTGAACTGATAAATAAGACCCAATCTGGTTAGTCATCAAGTGATTATGGTTTAAATATTGAATGTAGTGGAATATAATGTTGCAGTGATGTATTCATCATCCATCTTCCTTTCTTTTTTCCATTTCCACTATTAATAAAGTTGAATTTTAATCCAGGCCTTAGACCACCTTGCTGGACTGTGAAGTATGGATCGTAGAATGCCTGCCACTTTGCCATGTTGGAAAATCATGCAAAAGACTTTTCATTTGGAGACATACAGCTGCTGCATTTCCAAAGTAAACAGGCTCTGATTCTGCTGAATGCGCGTCTTCAGAAAGGAACTTCCCAGCGCCAAAAAACACAACACTTTCTTTTGGACACACAAGCTGCCTTCTTATTTCTTCCAGTGGTTTAACCTTATGCCAGGATTATAGCACAAACTATCCATGTAAGTCAGAAAGTACTCCTGTCAGGCAGGAGATTAGCTTCTTGTCTTCTACAGCATTCCTCTCCTCAGATGATATAATTACATAGTCTTATGGTGCCTTGCTTGTTATTTTTCATCGTTTTGCTGCTTTCCTTCAAAAACAAATCATGTCTGTAGCTAACAAAATGAACCAATGGAGGATACCTTAGAAAACTTTATATTCACTAGACTCTAATTCAGAGAGCGGAAAAGTGAACTCTTTCCAGCATATGCAAATATGAAACCTCTAAGGAACTGTTCACTTTTATTTGCTTGATCCCTTTTTGCAGGTATATCTCTAATAATGACTGCTATTTAAATGAATGAAAGCATATCTCATGTACCAAGCTAAGAAAAAGTGAAGCCAAATAGAAGTAAATCAGGGACTGTAGTGTCACTGTCAGACACTATAATCAGCATATTTTAAAGTCAAAGCTTTGCTAAGCACTTGTGTGTATTTGGTTTAATACATTTTTCAGGCTGGGCACTGGAGGGGAATCTAGGTGACTGTTATACAGTAAATGCATGCTCAAGATGAACTCTGAGCTAAACAAACTTGCTCCGCTGGTAAAATATTGGCCCATTAGTCTGTAAATGATAAAAATGAACTATCGTGGTATTTTCAGTTCCAGCCAAAACATTTTATTTAGTTTAGGATAAAGTGGAGAAGGTCATTATAACTTCTGTATGCGAGTCACAGGGACAGGATGTGAAGGAAAATCACCCCAGTGCAGTCCCAGACAGAAATAAAAATTTGAGCACATTTAAATCTTCCTCATTCTATTGGATGAAGTTAGATATTATTATTATTAATAATATTTTTTATTGTTGTTATTATTATTGCGTTATTTTGTGGCAAGACATGATGGCTTAGGCTTACGTTTCTACAAAATACTATACCCTTTGTATTGCCCATTCTTTAGCTAAAGTGATGATCACTGCTTGTCTGTAGTGGTTGTGGTCATTTTCTGTAGTTGTCATTGTTTGCTTGAGGTTTTTGTGGTTTATTTCTTGAATTGATGGTTGTCATTCTCTTGTTTCAGAAGTTTGTGGTCCATGTGTCTACTAAAGATCATTTTCTGGCCGAAGTAGTGGCAACTCTGTCTATTAGTGGTTGTTTCTTATGTCCTTAGGTGGCTAGTTCATGTGTGGTCATTAGTGGTCCCTGTGCCTGGCATCATGATTTGTCTTTGGATTTAGTGGCGGTAACTGTACCCAAAGTCCCTGTATGCAGAGGTGATTCTTGAGTTCAGTGGTGGACTCTTTCTTGTGGACTCTTTCTTAACCCCTTCACGCCATGTCGGGTCACATAACAATCCTCAAAGCCTGCAAGAAGTGGCATGTCTCCATCATGTTCTCATATTGGCTGAAGTCGTGTTACTTTTACTGGCTTCGAGCACTACTATGAAATCCAACATATAGAAAAGACAAGAAAGAATGCAGGTAATGAACACTAAACTTAAATAGGTAAGCTGAAAAATAAAAATGTATTATATTGCATCTTAACAATCATTAGATGTGGTGGCTGCACCAGTTTTCTTTTGTTTGGACTTTTTCCTTCTGGTTTCACCTGGTGATCTGACCAGTAACACTCCTCCAGTATATTTGAGACACCACTTTGGAGGAATGAGCCAGGACACTGCACACAGCAGCATTGTCAGATGGGGGGGGGGGGTGTTATATGTAATAGCAGATACAAAAAACGAATTGAAGCCAAACAACAGCTGACACTTTATAATCAGTTTGGGCAGACATTTTTTTTCCATTTGGGATAAGGGATTTACTTGAATAAATAAAAGCTGTTCGATTTAATTACCCCTGTCAGTGGGATGGTCTATGTAAACTGATACATTCTGCTGGAGAACTTGAACATCTGAAAAAACAGCAGAGTTGCTGGCTGGATCACCAGATGAAAATAGAAGAAAGAAAGCCTAAAAAAGGAAACTAATACAGCCATCACATCTAAGAATTGGTAAGCTACAATATAACAAATGTTTACTTTTGGGTTTAATACTGCTTTAAAAAAAGATTTGGAATGGTCTAATTGTGCACATTATTCTGCATTTATGTTCCCTGCATCCTGTATTCAAGCCTGCACAGAAATGCGGAGCTTCAGTTCTGTAGGGGAACCTAATCGCTGGGGTCCTAAACAACCATAAATGTAAAAAAGCTTTTGAAATGGAACTATTTACAGTACAGACATATTTTAGATATAAATAAAGCATTTTCCTCACATGTATGACATATTTGAAGCAGCCAAAATGTAGACCGAACCAGAGCATGAGAGTAAAACTGAACCATATATATTTATCATCAAGATAATTTCTACAGCTCTGGTTTCTTACAGGAAATGCAAGGAACAAGAGTCCTAAAGTAAAACTAAAGGCAAAACCTTTTTTTTTCGTTTTTTTTGGATAGCGTGGACAGGGATTAGACTGCTTGTCTGTCATCATTCCTGTCTGTGACACCGTTAGGGAGATTCACCCTCTCTATCTGTCCTGTTTACTATTATCATTGAAAGTGAAAGCAAAAGAAAATCCCAAGTTTTGGGCCGTCCCCAGAAAAGTAATAGAGGGGAAATATCCCAATGGGGACATTAGTTATGATGGCCTGGGCGTCACCAAGAAATTCTCTTAAATAGCAGGGATTTCCTCTCACTTCCTGTTTGGCTTTGGGACAGGAAGTGAAGGGAAATCTCCACAATAGGACACAAATGGAAAAAAAATCTGACAGGGTTTATAAACCTTCCTTGCTCTATCCAAAATGAAAAAAATGACTATAGTTCTACTTTAAGAATGCACATTATTAATCTTAGTTTGAAAAAATAATGTCAATATTATCAGAAATAATGTATGTTACAAACATTATTAAAATCATTAACACAACCCCCCCCCCCCACCAAAAAAAAAAAATAACCCATACAGCAATATTCTTCAGTTGTGCTTATCATATAGGCATTTTGGCTTTCTGAACCCTATGGACGATAAATTCAAAGACAGTGTTCTGAATATTATTAGTTCAGCCCAGAAAATAACTAGCTTTTCAATGTCTAATGTTACAATGTTAGTCTCTGTTTCACTTCATCAGTTCTGGTCGTCTTTCATTCCAGTCTGTCAGCTTGATACTGCAAAGTTTTAATTAATTTCTGATACAAGCCTGTAAGCAAAGGGGTACAGGAGCAGAAAACAGAGATCCTTTCTTTGGTACCTGATCCTGCCTACAAACTGAACGATAGGGGTGAGGGGTTGAGCAATTTAGAACCTCTTTCTTTGTATCCATTCAGTGCCCTTTATAGAAAGTGGTGATCAAAAGGCTAAACATGAAACTGTATGCTACATCCTTCAATAATGAAACAAAGCAAGACAGAATATTGCCAGAGGTTCTTAACCTGAGGTCAGGAGTCAAAAACTTGGGTTTCTAGGCCATTTAGAAGGGGTCATTTCTATCAACTATTATGGAAACTGATACCAGCATTAGAACATTTTATTCTAGCTTAGCAACAGAATATAATAATAATAATATTAGAGCCACATTGTGTAGAGTTACATAGCTAATTAAATAATACATTAAAATACATTAAAATTAAAGTTAATTTTCCGAAAAATTAAGGTAGAGGGCACAAAGCAGATTTCTGCAAAATGTATAACATGAAACAGATTAAATTAAAAAATTTAGGCTGCTTAATGGAAATTTTGCCTTAGAGAAATTTAAGGACCACCTTTGCTGACCTTTCCCTAGATGCCTGTTTGTCATGGTGAACCAATGGCTTTAATGCTTTCTAAAGGCATTGACCTGTAACATGCATGCAAATAAGAAAATCTGTCTTTCCTCTGACATTCCTGATCTGCAGACTTGTTCTATGTCCGTAACTCCAAAAGTATGCAGGTTAGAGGTGGCCAATCAACTACCATTTTCAGAAGAAGGTCAATAAAGTCAATGGCAGCCTCTGTATTTATTTTTCATGACATGTCTCCTTTAGCCCCTTCGCTACCAGAGCCGTTTTTGCATTTTTTGCACACATGTTGAAAACATCACTTTAGGCCTGAAAGCGGAGCTCCACCTGAAAAAAAAAAAAAAAATCAGCTGCTACAAAAACTGTAGCTGCTGACTTTTAAAATACAGACACGTACCTGTCCCTTGGTCCAGCGGTGTCTTCACCACCGCTGGTTTCACCGGCCATCTTCTCTCCCTGGCGCCAGCATCTTCAGTGTGGACACCCGGCTGTGACAGCTTGCAGCTCCACAGCCGGGTGCCCACTGTGCATGCGCGAGAAGCGATGAGCTTTGTGAATGGCCCCGTAGTCCTCTGGGACCTGTCATATGTCTCAGAAGACTACGGGGAGAGAGGGGGGAGCACACTTCCGCTTCCAATCGCAGTGGGAGTGGGTACCTGTCAAATTCAGGTACCCACTACTTCCCCACTCCCAAAAGGCGCTAATCCTTAATGGGGAGCAGGGGACAAAGGATTAAAGCAGAACTTCCTTTTTTGGGTGGAGTGCCGCTTGAAGATCACACAAATCCTCCAAACATTATATATTTTCTGAACACAGACACCCTAGAGAATAAAATAATGGTAGTTCCAATTTTGTATGTCACATGATATTACCACAATGGTCTAAAAAATGCAGCATTTCAGTAAAAAACACACTAAAGTAAATTGTAGGGTAAACAAATGCAATAAATTAACCATGTTTTTGCTAAAATAAAAAAGATGAGGTTGCACCAAGTAAATAGATACCAAACATGTCAAAGCTTAAATTTGTGTGCGCCTGTGAAATGGTGACAAACATCAGTACCCTATATTTTCTATAGGTGATGCGTCAAAAGCCCCTACAGCTCATCAGTTTAGCATTTCGAAGGTGGTCTTGTGCTAGAATTATTACTCTCACTTTGGCGTGCACAGCAATATGTGACATGTATATTGCTACCACAGTTTTCACACTGGATGTGCATATATGTGGGAGTGGGAGGCCTTAAATTTTTTGGGAGGAGGAATGTAATGTGCTTGGGTGTAACTTTGTTTTTACAGTAAAAAAAATTTTTTTTTTGCTTAACTTTTTTTTCATCACTTATGGGACGCAGAGTCCCCTATGTGATGATTTTTAGGTGACAGGATCTCTTTATTCTCTGGGCTCTACTGAATGTATTGCAATGCAAAATGACAGGGCTGACCCAGTAGTGACATCATACACGTCACTTTCTGGGTCACAGCAAGAAGGGGAGGAGAGCAAATGTGCATCCGCTGTCCTCTCTCCCCTCCACCTGCCGGAACCCTCTATGTCGGCCCCACGCCTGCAAAATTGAAAGTGGAGCCCAGATGACATAGCGGACGCAGCGCCATTAACGGGGGCTGAGGAGGCAATCGGGTGGCAGTGCAGCCATTCAACTGCTTCCAAAGAAAATCAGAGGACACACAGGCCTAGTGCATTACATAAAAAACCTTTTATGGATAAAAACAATAAGTATTATACTCACAGATGACAACAATGTTAAAAGCACATCATAAAAGAACAGCACTGTCCAGTCCACACTTAGTGATGTCCGCAATGGGAAGGAAGAGGAAAGTCCACGGAGTAAGAGGCAAGTCCTCAAAATGCGTTAGCCTGTTGGAGGTCCAGGGTTCCCATTGCGGACATCACTAAAAGGAGGAGGCAAGTCCTCAAAACGCGTTAGCCTGTTGGAGGTCCAGGGTTCCCATTACGGACATCACTAAGTGTGGACTGGACAGTACTGTTCTTTTATGATGTGCCTTTGACATTATTGTCATCTGTGAGTATAATACTTATTATTTTTATCAATAAAAGTTTTTTTAGGTAATGCACTAGGCCTGTGCGCCCTCTGTTTGTTTTTCTTTGCATCCAGTGTTCCCCAGTCCTTTGAGGGCAGCAAGTGCTGCACTTTCCAAGGCAGTCGATATGTGGTTGTAGCCTTTGTGGAGTCCATCCTCAAGCGCAGGAGTATATGTGTACACCATTCAACTGCATCCAACTGACAGGCAGGGGTCTGCCTGTCAGTTTTATACACAATCCTGATGGTTGCAACTCCCAGATTGTGTGTAAAACCCCCCGCTGTCAGGTCCATACAATGTACAGACCGGACAGCGAAAGGGTTAAAGTAAACCTGTGTTTTGCCTCATTTAGTGCAAAGCAACAGGTTTGCTTGAATACCCCATCCCACCTAAGCATATACTTACCATTCAGTGCTGAGAGCCAAAGGAAATACTTCTTCCAGTTTTAGAGGAGCATTGGACTTACTTTATTTGCTGAGCCACTTAGCATCATCACAATGAGAGTCTATATCCCCACGACTCTATTTTGCTACTGGCAACTGATAAGAATGTGTAAGGGGCTTGTGATTGGCTAGATGTTGGCATCAAATCCACAAGCTCCCACCCTTCTTCTTCATTGATAGGACAGGAACCCACTGCTCATAGCATGCATTACTTCACCATATTGTGCCCAATTCCTTACCAGAGGGCTTCCCATGACATTCCTGGCCACTAGACTTTATTTTCACTAGAAAGGAATGTCCACACAAATACTAAGGTTTCCACACTTTACTGATGTTCTTCAAGATGGCAGTGTCAAATCACATCATATCACATATACTATCACTTGGAATTCTTTGCCAGTCCCATATAGTGGACGTACAGTGGCAGTCATTAGGTGTGTAGCACATCACATCACTGTTAAGCCATCTTCCCTTTGCACAGCCTCTCTGTTCCCAGGGTCATTAGTACTCACCCAGAGGGTCTCACGATTACCTGCATGTCATTTTAGAGACAAGATTGCTGCAGCGGGGGGGGGGGTCACTGCAGAGAACAGTTGGCCTGGCCTAAAAGGCCTTTTGAAACCTGCTATTGAACCCCACTAACCTTAAAGAGACAGGAGACTACCTCCAGCTCTTCTGGGTGTAGGACTATCTTACTCTGTTCTTCTACTCTGTCCGGGCCCTCTGTGTTAGCTGACTACACCTGCATGCTGGTGGGGTGCTGCGTTCCCATGCCCCAACTTCCTAAAACTCCTCTCCTCCTGCCCTTTATATGGGCAGTGACTAGACCCACCATGACATCACTACAGGGAAATTGTATCTAAAAGGGGACCTAACACCTGGTTGCATGATTTCCCATTACCACACTATGTTGGGACAGAGCCACCTGGTGGCAGATTAGCTAACTGCACCTGCTTACAAATGGATAGAGGCTAAATTAAAGTGAATCTGTTGCTTTCACTTTAAGAATGCAAGTACATATTTGGGCCGATTTGCTGAAGGAGTTTAAAATCTTCCCACAATAAATTATGTGAATAACCCATCCATTGACACACCTTTCCCCAATCTATCTGGTTATCTCCTACTCTGTCTGCCTTTAGGCAATCCCTAAAAACCCATCCCTTCAGGGATGCCTATCCTGCCTTCACCCAATAAACTGTTTTTACTTATTCCATCCACTTATCCCTCATAGCTATTACCTTTTGTATGACTTGCACCTCCTTTACTAGTTTTTTTTAAAATTCCAGTATATATACCGTCATTTGTAGATGCTATAACTTTCATGTAAACCAATTAATTTACACGTATTGGGACTTTTGTTAACAAAGACATGTAGCAGAATACATTTTAGCCTACATTTATAAATTACATTTTTCACTGGATATGTTTTATAGCAAAAAGTCAAAAATATTGTTATTTTTTGTTTACAGCACCAAAAATAAAAAACGCAGAGGCAATAAAATACCACCAAAAGAAAGCTCCATTTGTGGGGAAAAAAGGACATGAATTTCATTTGGGTGCAAAGTTGCATGACCGCGCAGTTGTCAGTTAAAATAACACAGTGCCGTATCACAAAAAATGGCCTGGTCAGGAAGGGGGGTAATTCCTCTGGTTAGCAAGTGGTTAAATGCATCAGCAAATAAAATAATTAAATAAAAGTGAACAATTACGCCTTTGCAATCACTCTAAAAATGTTCTACGTCTCCAAATTTTGTTGTGGCGTGGAATTCAACTAAATCCATAGATGTTAATAGGTTCCTGAAATATCTGGGGCACACCTGGGCACCTGGACTGAAATTGTTGTTGGGCTTATAGAAACACTAAACATAAACTGGATGAGGATCCACCTAATCTCTTTCCTGCTTGCTTGTAGTCAAAAGAACACCCAAAAGCACCTTGCAATGTCACTGCTCATGCCATACCTAAAGAAGAAATCTGACATCTGCTTATCATTTAAATGTAACTAATTATTTTAAATCTTAAAAAAAAATTAAAACCTTTGATCTCAAGGCATTACTGAAATTTAATCAATTTAAAGTAGAACAATAAGCAAAATACAAAATGGCATAAATGATGCAGTCTTTCAAAAGCATTCACACAAAAGTCTCCCCGTAACATTATTTTATTACCTGATTCTTTTTCCACTTCCTCGTGGAAGTTTGGACTACTTCTTGCCTCAAAGTTTCTTCCTAGATACCAACAGACGCAGCAGCAAGATGCAATAGGACCATCAGTGGAGATGGCCAGGAAACTAGCAGGGAAACAAAGGAAACTAAATGGAGCACTGAAGTGAGATGTTTGGCTGTGCCTTGCTGTGAGGGGTCAGAGGAACAAAGTTTGGCAAAAAGGAGTGAAAAAGAGGGCTCTAACATAGGAGTCTGACAGCATGGGCATGCGGCTGCCATCCCTCCAAAATTTAGAATAACAAAATAAAACATTTTTTCCTCAGTAATAGATATGACTTAGGTTAGGGCCCCTTTAAGAAATCCCAAAAGCGAGAAAGTGAGTAGGCACGTGACCATTGGAAAATGAAGGAAAATCAGGTGACCCTTTGGAACATTCTGGAATAGTGGGGCTTAATATATAAAGGCACTCCCTAACAGAAGATTTTGCAGTTGGTCCGCGTAGGCCAACAGGCTCCCCACCCAACCTCCTTTGTCGCAAGGCACTATTTATGTGGATTGTGTCACCTTTTCTATAGAAAAGAGAGACTTATTTATATAATTATTTCAGTATAGCTCGAGTCCATAAAGACTGAGCAAGTTTATTTATGATTGATAATAAAGTTTGAGATGTTTAAATAAATTATATTTCAAGTTTAAGTTATGTTATGTGTTATTACTAATAAAAGTGCAGCGGCAAAATTTTATGCCAAAAAAAGAAATGTGTGTAGTCATTTGAGCATAATTTTATTAAGTATGGTATTCGGGGAAGAGGGATAAAGTACAGCCTGCATTCCCATGTACCTGGAGTACCAGTGTTCAGCTGCAGGGGCTCAAAGGAGCAGAGTTTTGGAAACCAGGAGCTGAAGTGTGGGGTTTCAAGGGTTTGGAGGAGCAGAGTTTGACAAATGAAAAATATGAGCAATAGGGCCTCCATTGCTGCTCAACAGCTGCTGTCAGCTTGTTCTTTCCTCAGGAGAGTTCAATACTGGTTCTAACTTATATCTGTAAAGTTACTGGTTTCTCTGAGTTCATCCAAGTTTTGTTGAGCTCTGATGAAGGGGGGAGGGGAGTTACCCTCAAAAACGTGTTGGCTTTTTATTATATAACTTTTTAGATCAATAATATGTGTTATCCTGGACTCTTTGATCCGATTTGGTCTGGCGTTGCTTTCTGTAATTCTATGGTTTGAGTTACTGTTGGGTGCCCATGGAGGGAAACCCTGCTGTGTAGTAACCGCCTTGCCAGAGGTATTGAGATTATTTGAACTTTCCTTCATCTGATTACACTTGCAAGACTAAAAGTTCCCAGAGCCTCTTTGACTTTGTTGTTCTGGAGTACCGTATTGAGGAAGGGAGGTAGCCTCTGCAGTCAGGAAGAAAGCAGAAACTATTAATATTAAACAAAATATAGGGTAGTAAAATTTGTGATGTATCAAAAAGTGTATTGATCGATAACCCCATTGGTCATCAATGAACATTATTAATTAGGTGAAAGAAAAATATATTGTACAGCAGGTAAATTCAGTGCTTTGTTAAAAATGTCAGAAAGTTACTAAATGCTTACATTTTGAAGAACTTGAGTGGGTTTGTGAGAATAGTTTCACAAGACACAAAAAATATTTTAGAACCATAGCAATGACAGAAGTATTGTGACTCCATATCTCCACCTTTCTACAAGCATGCCATGTATACTTTTTAATTATGTCCTGCATATGAAGGTTTTTTGTTAAGAGCAATCCAGAAAGTGGGAAATCTTCTTGCTGCTTCTCCTAGAAGAAGTCCATAAAAGTGCAATTTTCACTGACATGAAACTATTCTAACATCAACTATTGCAATGAAGACCCAGGGCACCAGGAAAAAAATTTGAGCAGGTGCCCTGGGTGCTAAGATCTAAGAATGCACAATCTGCTCTTAAAAAAACATGCTTGCAATCAAAATAGTATCCTAAAACAATTAGGATGAACTTGGGCTTGTTGTGTCTAGTTTCAGTATTGCATGCTTATGTGTCATATGAAGCACTATTATCATAAGTGGTAACCTCGAACAGGGTAGAAAATATACTGATTTTTTCTTGATTATGTAAAAAATAGAATAATGAACAAATATATTCTTCTAAAATATATTAGTGAAGTGTAGCAAACAGATGGGCTAATATTTCCATACTAGGAAGACTAAATTGTGTGGGCCCTCTGCTATAGTGATACCAATCCATTCAGAATAGGGCAAATGCTTCAAGAAGGAGATCAGAAAAAAGACCCCCGTTTCACTTAATTCTAGTTAAAACAAACCCCTTAACACCCAGATTATTGAAACAAAGATAAACAATCGAAGGTGTTTATTTGTCTTGCCCTACACTAGGGCTCCTATGAGCTTACATTTGGATGAGCCGTGTCTTCACTCTGAGGAGTACAGCAAGAGAGAATCTGGGGAGATTCTCACAGTCTATTTCCTCTTCTCCTATTTTAATAGATCTTGTCATTCAGTCAATGTTTTGCATTTTTTGGTAAAGTTTGATAAAGTACTTTACACTCTCATGGGGCACTGGTGGCAGGAAAGAGCACTGAAATGGTAGCTTATCTGTTGGGGAGCTAAGTACCCTCCCAGTGCTGAAGGTCATGAGGGCTTGGTATTTAAAATATCCAGGGTCCCATGTGTTTGCTGTCCACTATCTATGCGTATATCAATGCGTATACCATGTACCACGTATATCACCTCCCTCCACACCGCCAAGCAAGCCTATTTTGTAACCCTTATCAACACCCTCTCCACCTATCCTCGCCAGCTCTTCTCCACTTTCAAATCCCTGCTCTCTCCCCCCCCCCACCCCCACTCAGTACCTCTCTCACCGCCCACAAGATTGCCAATCATTTCCAAAACAAGATTGACGCAATCCGTAAGGACATTGTAAACTCACAATCTACCTCTCCACCCAGCCCCCCGCCCTCCATCATCCCCTCAACCCTCCCCTCCTCCCACCTCATAGCAACACTACCCCCCACTATGCCCAACGCCCCGCACACTATCACCTCCCCAACGCTCCGCTCCTTCAGCCCAGCTATCCATGAGGAGGTCTCTAAGGTCTTCACCGAAGCCCGCCTCACCACCTGCCCCCTGGACCCTATCCCCTCACAGCTCCTCCAGTCACCCCCCCTCCATCATTCGCTCCCTCACCTACATCTTCAATCTCTCCCTCTCCACTTACACTTTCCCCTCCCCTCTAAAGCACGCGCACATCACCCCCATACTCAAAAAACCCTCCCTTGACCCCACTGACCTGAACAACCTTCGACGCATCTCCCTGCTACCATTCACTTCCAAGCTCCTTGAGCGCCTGGCCTACAATTGTCTAAGTGCCCACCTCATTGATAACAACCTCCTTGATCCTCTACAGTCTGGCTTCCGTCCCCTACACTCCACCGAAACCGCCCTACTAAATCACAAACGACCTGCTAACCGCCAAAGCTAATGGCCATTACTCTGTCCTCCAGCTCCTTGACCTCTCCGCGGCCTTCGACACTGTCGACCACCCTCTCCTCCTTACTAAACTGCACTCCCTTGGCATCAGGGACGCTGCTCTCTCCTGGTTCTCCTCCTACCTATCACAATGCTCCTTCAGCGTCACCTATAACACTGTTACCTCCCCCTCACTCCCCCTCTCTGTCGGAGTCCCCCAAGGCCCCTTCTCTTCTCCATCTACACCTCCTCCCTTGGCAAACTAATACACTCTCACGGCTTCAATTACCACCTCTATGCCGACGACACACAAATTTACCTCTCCACCCCCCATCTCACCCCCTCTCTCTCCGCCCGCATCGCCCACCTCCTGAACGACATCTCAGACTGGATGTCGCTCCATTTCCTCAAATTAAACCTGTCCAAAACCGAGCTCCTGGTCTTCACCCCCCCGCGCCCCCCCCCATCCTTTCCATCACTACTAACAACGCCACCATCACCCCCACCCGACATGCCAAGGTCCTGGTTGTCACCCTGGACTCGAACCTTTCCTTCCTACCTCACGTCCAATTACTATCAAGATCATGCAGGCTCCACCTCCGCAACATCTCCAAGATACGTACATTCCTCAACCCAGACACTAATAAACAACTCGTACACTCCCTCATCATCTCACGCCTGGACTACTGCAACTCCCTTCTCACTGGCCTACCCAAACGAAAGCTATCCCCACTCCAGTCTATCCTGAACTCAGCGGCGAGACTCATCTACCTCAACAACCGCTCCACATCTGCCACCCCCCCTCTGCCAATCCCTTCACTGGCTCCCGATTGCCCAGCACATCAAATTCAAACTGCTAACTCTGACCTACAAAGCCATTCACAACGTCGCCCCAAACTACCTAACCGACCTGATACCCAAATACTACCCTACCCGTGCCCTTCGCTCCTCACAGGACCTCCTACTCTCTAGCTCCCTGATCTCCTCCTCCCACGCCCGATTGCAGGATTTCTCCAGGACCTCCCCCATCCTCTGGAACACCCTACCCCAATCCATCAGACTGTCACCTACCCTCCTCACCTTCAGGTGCACCCTGAAAACCCACCTCTTCAGGGAAGCCTACCCCACCCTCACCTAACAACTGACCTCCTCCACTCCTCCCACCACTCCATCCCCCACAGCCATTTCCTCCTGTACCACTTTTCCCTCCCTCCTAGATTGTACGCTCAAAAGAGCAGGGCCCTCAAACCCCTCGTGTATTGTATTGTTTCTGTCTTGTCTCATGTTCTGTCCCCCTTGCTTTTGTACAGCGCTGAGCAAACCCTTTGGCGCTATATAAATACTGTATAATAATAATAATAATAATAATAATGTAATTTGGACAACATGGATATAGCCAAACCTTACAACCTAGATCTCAGGAGTGGATTAGGTTGGTTTTTAACTATTCATTCATCATTGAGCACTTTCGCTGAAATCAGCAGGAATGAGCTATATTCAGACAATGTCTCTAGGTATCTTTTCTGCTGTACACAGACCAGATGGCTAGCAGTCATCGAGTAGAGGTAGACACAGATTCTCTCAAATGTATCAGCTAACTCATTTTATTTTAAGGATTATTCCCATATTTAAGGAACATGATTTTAATAAGCATTCATATCTAAAAAAAATAATCTAACAAAACAATTATAAAAACAGGTTTAGATTTGTGGAACGATAAATATATGTTTGATTGATGCTGATAAATTTTAGTTTTCTTCCTTGATACATTTTATTTTCATTCAAAATTATGAAAGCAAGCATAAGCATAAAACATAGCAGATTATCCTTCAACTACTGGTGTATCTGCTATATACAGTTGTGGCCAAAATTATTCAACCCCCAATGCTGTAAAGGGGTTTAGGGACTATAGTGTACATTTGGAATTGTATTCAGAATCAAATCCTACAAGGACGTTGTAACTACCCAAATGCAACTAAAATGACATCAATTGTTTATGTAATACAGTAGTAAATGGTTCTTATGTGGTTTCTTCATTGCCACAATTATTCAACCCCTTAAAGACTACCACTCTGAAGAACAGAGGTTCATACAGGTGCTTTCCATCAGGTATTGAAAACACCTGTGGATGTCACCGAGCAGCAATCAAGCATAATAAGCACCAATTAGGCAGCTTTAAAATGACTGTGATACTCAGCTCCTTCTAGACATTTACTGGTGTGGTTACAAACATGGTGAAGGCAAGAGAATGGTCCAGGAAGACAAGAGAAGAGGTGATTTCTCTTCACAGGAAGGGCAATGGCTATAAGAAGATTGCAAAGATGTTAAACATACCAAGAGACACCTTAGGAAGCATCATTCGCAAATTCAAGGCAAAGGGCACTGTTGAAACGCTACCTGGTCGTGGCAGAAAGAAGATGCTGACTTCGACTGCTGTGCGCTACCTGAAGCGTAGAGTGGAGAGAAGTCCCCGTGTGACTGCTGAGGAACTGAGAAAAGATTTGTCAGATGTGGGTACAGAAGTTTCAGCCCAGACAATAAGACGCACACTGCGTAATGAAGGCCTCCGTGCCAGAACTCCCAGGCGTACCCCCTTGCTGTCTCCAAAGAATAAGAAGAGTCGACTGCAGTATGCCAAAAGCCATGTGGACAAACCACAAAAGTTGTGGGATAGTGTTCTGTGGACTGATGAAACAAAATTAGAACTGTTTGGGCCCATGGATCAACGCTATGTTTGGAGGAGGAAGAACAAGGCCTATGATGAAAAGAACACCTTGCCTACTGTGAAGCATGGTGGAGGGTCAATCATGCTTTGGGGCTGTTTTGCTTCTGCAGGTACAGGGAAGCTTCAGCGTGTGCAAGGTACCATGAATTCTCTTCAGTACCAGGAGATATTGGATGGAAACGTGATGCAGTCCGTCACACACCTGAGGCTTGGGAGACGTTGGACCTTTCAACAGGACAATGATCCCAAGCATACCTCCAAGTCCACTAGAGCATGGTTGCAGAGGAAAGGCTGGAACATTTTGGAGTGGCCATCGCAGTCACCAGACTTAAATCCGATTGAGAACCTCTGGTGGGACTTAAAGAAAGCAGTTGCAGTGCGCAAGCCTAAGAATGTGACTGAACTGGAGGCCTTTGCCCATGAAGAATGGGCGAAGATACCCGTAGATCGCTGCAAGACACTTGTGTCAAGCTATGCTTCACGTTTAAAAGCTGTTATAACTGTAAAAGGATGCTGTACTAAGTACTAAGATTGAATGTCACTTGGGGGTTGAATAAAACTGATAATGCTGTGAGCACAGAAAAGACATTTGTGGTTATTTCATTATAACTGTTATGTTATATTTGTCTGACCTACAAGTGCCTCTTTAATGTAAATGTAAGCAAGATGACTGAATGATCAAAAGCAATGTCAAACTGGCCAAAACACTCAATTTCAGTGGGGGTTGAATAATTTTGGCCACAACTGTACATATTTATTTGAAAGTGCTGCCACAAAGACTTGCAGTGAATAGGAAACACACTGTAAAGGGGTCCTGAGGGGCGTATAAATGAGCTGAAATTCACCAAGCCTTCAAAGCAAGGAACATCTTTGTTCATTTTGTGAAGATATTGGTTGATATACATGTTTACGGCTTTGATCCATATTAGAGAATTTAAAAAGACTCTCATGTCTTTGCAAGACATTTTTTAGTATAGAAAAGTCTTATAAAAGAGGAGCAGATAGTTCTGACAATATCAAGACCTTTTCCAATCCTGTATTTTTAAAAGAACTTTCAGAATCAGTAAATCAATGGCATTAGCAAGGAAAGAATGTGTTCAGTTTCCCTATATGCAATATAGGAACAATGTGTTTGTTATCACTGAGCAGCCAATTCAGTTGGAGAAAGAAGAGGTAAAATCAACTAGTGATTTGTTACTGGATACATACAACTTTCATTGGTTTGTTTTTTTGTCCCACTTTTGGTCTGAATGAGAAACTCGTCCTTATTGAGGAGGAAGAGGAGGAGGAAAATGGTGCTGTAGCACCACTTCAGAAGAGTTTGGCTTCTACATACCCATGAGAAACCATGAGAATATACCTTTTATCATCTCTTCTACCAAGCTCTGTGATGTAGAGTCATATATTTTCTTATGCATGACGTAAAAAGCATTTTATTTTATTGAAAAAAACTGAGCATTTACAGTCATGTTAATTAATCAGATTGGGATGCTGCTGTATTTAAGCCAAGCAATCATGTAAAAGTAAAAAAAAAAAAGTTACACGTACAAAATTTGTGCCACCAGAGAATAGCACAGTTCCATAACACCACAAACAGTGAAAAGGCATCTCCCAAGTATGTAATTGAAAAGAATGGCGTTTTCCCCATGTTGCTTTCAGTTGCATTAAAAAGTATGACCTTCTCCCTACTGTACAATATTTTTTTTAAAACTTCTGCACTGGTACATGTCCACCATGGCCTATGCCCGTGTTTGACAAAAATCCTGCCTATTATCCTTGCAAATGGCCAGAACTGATGTTCAAGATTTGCCTCCATAGACGTCAATTAGGTTTGGATTTAAATTCACAATTTTCTTACTATGATGGGCTCAATGAACACCATGCAAACTGAACCCTGACCCATTAGCTCATTTCTATTGATGTTGCGGAACAGTACAATAATCATGGACAGTCTCAGCAACAGAGCACATTGGCATAGCACATTTGCTTCTGGAATTATTCTCTTTTACAATCAGCTGGACTTATATAAAGCATCAACACAAAATCTGATTAATTTAAGTTTGAAAAAAAGGCTTTTTTGCCTAAGGTTAGATTATACAGCAGTGTAAAATTGACCAGCAGCAAGTCTATTTAATGAGCAAGGCTATTCACAAATGTACTAGGGAAAAAGAACACAGGCAGGGGTATAATACAAGAATACTGTTCCTGCACCAGTTGTTTTTTTAGCTTTGCAGTGGCATGTTGTGAATAAAAGGCAGCTCCCAGATGAGTTGGTCAGTAACATTAATGCTGCATTTTGAGGACTCCACACTTAAAAAGTCCTATCAACATAAAATCAAAATAAAGATTTAAACCCCTTAAAAAAACCCAACAAAAACCAAAACAACATACAATAAAACCAATATACCCCCAAATGAATTAAATGTCGCTTTAAAGGGAAAGCTTGGATAAAGACATGGCCTCTGCATTATCATTTAAAAAAATGTACCTAGTATGGACATCTGAATTTTGAGTCTTCAGGATTTGCTGCAAACACGTGGCAGCGGTGAATTTAAACCTCTTCCCTAGCCAAAACCTGTCCTGCTTTTGAGACTGTTGGAGTGAGAGGGAAGAGCACCAGCACCAGGACTGCCGACTACAATAATAGTAATTTAGATAGAATTACTATCATTGTATATGTTCATATGTGATTTCATTTCTTTCCCCTTTCTTACCCTCATGTTATTCCATGTCTTTCTTGTCACCCTTAACTGGTTCTCACATTGTGTTCACTACATTCTCATCAGTCATCATCAACTGACTAAGAATCAAATGAGCTGTAGGTAAAGTAAATAGATGTTCAAAAGTGAACAAAGGGCACATAGTTGACAACTGAAAAAAAACAATAATGCTCAATGAGGCTGCTGATTGTGATAAGGTGCAGATCTTGAACAGATGCAAAAAGCAAAACCAGAACAAATAGTATACATAGGATATTCCCTAATGCACTATATAGCGACAGTCCAGTATGCGGCTTCTGCTACCCCATCTGAAAAGGCTACTAGTACAGTGAATCTATCCAACTTGTTCTGATTTCACCCCTAGCTCAAAAGCAAGATTAAAGGATATCTAAACCCAAGACCAAATATGCTATATACCAGTCTTACCAGTCCTTAGATATAGTGACTGCATTAGTTTTGATTTTTTTAGGCTAAGAACATTTTCAGCAAGTACAGAAAAGTCCTGTTGATGTTGTGGGAAATGCAGTGTCCTTGTCACTTCTGTCAGCACCTGTGGTAGTGAGCTCTTGTTGATACTCAACTTAGGGTTCCCCAGGGCGCGGAGTGTAAGCCCCTGCCTGCTTCTTCACCAGAGCCCCTGATGGTGGGGATACACTTGCAGCAAGCTGGGACCAGGTCGCGGCCCCCAGGTACGCCCAGCTGAGGTTGAGGAGACTGCTCGCGGGAGCAGAGTATAATGGAAAGGGACAAACGGAATCCAATAGGCTAGCCGAGGTCAGGACAGGCGGAAAACAAGCAAGGTCAGAGAACGAAGTCGGAGTAGGTACACAAGTAGGATTCAGGCAGTAGCAACACACAGGAGCTCAGACGACTAGGAAGTTGCTCAGGCAAAGTGGGCTAGACTGAGCATGTCTTATATAGACAAGCAAACAAGGAGGCGGGCCTGGAAGTGATGGATGGGAAGGACATAAAACCCAGAGGATAGCAGTTGACGCCCATAGGTGAGCACAGACAAACCACACATGTGAAAGGAATCAGGAGCAGCAAGGAGGTAAGAACAAACAAGAGGCTAACTTGTGGCAACTTCCTGTGAACTGAACTGAAGCCACACAATGTTATCTTCCTTCTGTAAACTACTAATCTCCTAATCATGTTTTAGAGGTGAAGAGAGGAAGACCTGTTTTAAGTCCGTCCTGGGTGGCAACCATGGCTCCCTCCATGGATATAATGGCATAAGGGACAGGGTTACCAGATGAAAATAAAGGAACACAAGCCTGAAAAAGAAAACTAATGCAGCCACTATATTTAAAGAGGAACTACACTGTTTTCAGGTATTGTTTCCACCATTCCATTTGTTGTACACTACGTTGATTTCTGACTTGAACTTGAATATGTCTAGATATGGTTTATTTTCATTGCATGTTTTGGGTTGAACCATTATTGCCTAAGGACTTGCCTTGGACTTTAGCATGTACTCAAAGGAATGTTTGCTTTTATTCTTGATTGCTCTTGTCTGTTTCTTGACTTTGTTATTTTTCTGTTTGCATCATTCTTTCATGAATGAAATTATTGTTTGGCACTCTACAACCCACGATTGTGGGTTGCATTTTTTTGTAAGCTGTTTCTAAAAATTAATAAAAAAACATTGAAATATAAAGAGGAACTACACTGCATCTAAGTAGCACAAAGCAAAAACACTATGTAATTCATTTTTAATATTCAAAGCAAACTCCCCCATCCATCCATCCATGTCTCCATGCTTTATTTTGCTGAGAAATCATTTTGAAAAACACCCCCTAGCATTTCTGGTTCTGGTAATTTTAAGTAAGGGCAGATGAAATTACTTCCTGGAATCTGCAATCCATCTGTCTTAGCTGAGAAAGACTCTCCTCCCCTCCTGAAGACTCCTGGGATGTATGACATCATTTGCCTAGGCATGGAAACCAGGAAATAACTGAAGTAAATGTAAACAAAGGTTTAAAACAAGTAAATATAATATACTTTCCTATCTACAGTCATGGCCGAAATTGTTGGCACCCTTGATATTTCTCCAGGAAATCATGTATTTCTCACGAAACGTATTGCATTAACACATGTTTTGCTATACACATGTTTATTCCCTTTGTGTGTATTGGGACAAAACAAAAAAAGGGAGGAAAGAAAGCAAATTCGACATAATGTCACACAAACCTCCAAAAATGGGCTGGACAAAAGTATTGGCACCCTTTCACAACTGCGGATAAATAAGAATGTTACAAGCATGTGATGCTCCTGTAAACTCACCTGGGGCAAGTAACAGGTGTGGGCAATATAGAAATCACACCTGAAAGCAGATAAAAAGGAGAGACGTTCACTTAACCTTTGCATTGTGTGTCTGTCTGTGCCACACTAAGCATGGACAACAGAAAGAGGAGACGAGAACTGTCTGAGGACCTGAGAACCAAAATTGTGGCAAAATATCAACAATCTCAAGGTTACAAGTCCATCTCCAGAGAACTAGATTTGCCTTTGTCCACAGTGCGCAACATTATCAAGAAGTTTGCAACCCATGGCACTGTAGCTAATCTCCCTGGTCGTGGACGGATGAGGAAAATTGATGAAAGATTGCAACGCAGAATAGTCCGGATGGTGGATAAGCAGCCCCAAACATGTTCCAAAGACATTCAAGCTGTCCTGCAGGCTCAGGGAGCATCAGTGTCAGCGCGAACTATCCGTCGACATTTAAATGAAATGAAACGCTATGGCAGGAGACCCAGGAGGACCCCACTGCTGACACAGAGACATAAAAAAGCAAGACTACAGTTTGCCAAAATGTACTTGAGTAAGCCAAAAGCCTTCTGGGAAAACGTCTTGTGGACAGATGAGACCAAGATAGAGCTTTTCGGTAAAGCACATCATTCTACTGTTTACCGAAAACGGAATGAGGCCTACAAAGAACAAAACACAGTACCTACGGTAAAATATGGTGGAGGTTCAATGATGTTTTGGGGTTGTTTTGCTGCCTCTGGCACTGGGTGCCTTGACTGTGTGCAAGGCATCATGAAATCTGAGGATTACCAAAGGATTTTGGGTCGCACTGTAGGGCCCAGTGTCAGAAAGCTGGGTTTGCGTCCAAGATCCTGGGTCTTCCAGCAGGACAATGACCCCAAACATACGTCAAAAAGCACTCAGAAATGGATGGCAAAGAAGCGCTGGAGAGTTCTGAAGTGGCCAGCAATGAGCCCAGATCTAAATCCCATTGAACACCTGTGGAGAGATCTTAAAATTGCTGTTGGGAAAAGGTGTCCTTCCAATAAGAGAGACCTGGAGCTGTTTGCAAAGGAAGAGTGGTCCAAAATTCCGGGTGAGAGGTGTCAGAAGCTTATTGATGGTTATAGGAAGCGACTGATTTCAGTTATGTTTTCCAAAGGGTGTGCAACCAAATATTAAGTTAAGGGTGCCAATACTTTTGTCCAGCCCATTTTTGGGGTTTTGTGTGACATTATGTCATATTTGCTTTTCTGCCTCTGTTTTATATTTGTTCCAATACATACAAAGGGAATAAACATGTGTATAGCAAAACATGTGTTAATGCAATACCTTTTTTGTGTGAAATACTTGATTTTCAGGAAAAATATCAAGGGTGCCAACAATTTCGGCCATGACTGTATTTACTAATGGTAGCAGCATAAGGATTAACCTTCCTGGCGGTAATCTGGAGTGTGACTCAGGGTTAATTTCAGTACCAAAAGCGGTAAACCCGAGCAACACTCAGGATTACACTGCAGCGATCCCTCGAGCCTTACCTTGTCCCACGATCCCACGAGGTCCTCCCGCTGTGTCCCTGGCCATGTCGGCCTGCCGATGACGGCATCCATCTTCCGGGTTCCGTTCCCTGCGAGCGTCGGGACGTACAGGGTGCGGAAACCGGCGGGAGATTCAAAAAAGTAAAAACTTGACATACACACAATACATTGTAATCTCTAAGTATTACATTACTGTATCAAACCATTTCACCTAAATTTTGTCCCGAGTGCTTTGTCCTGTGCCCTGCCTGCACTTTTACCGTTCTTTCTGCCTGGAAACTGAGAAACGTCCATGGCATTCAAAAAGCGTCCCTTTAGATCAAAAGCGGTTTTAGACCAGCTAGAGAACAGCAATAGTGAATTAGAATCGCTTGCAAAATTGAGCGATAGAAAAATTCAACTGAAAAAGACACTGAAAACGATTCTATGACTGAGCTCAGTGATGTGCGAACTTGGCGCTCTATTTCAAATTTCAGTGTTTTTGGTTTGATTGCATTATTGAATTAAATTTATTATTATTATTATTATTATATTATTATTTTTATGATTATTTATTATATTATAATTTATGATTTTGTGTTTCAAACTTTATCATACCCAGGATGTTTACTAGACTCTTGTTTGGACAGATTTAAGTGAGTTATTCCTAAGAATTACAGGCCTGCAATATAAAACAACAAATTTACATCCAAAAAAATGTACCGCTTTGACATTCAAAAATATTGATAAGTTAGACCACCAGGGAGGTTAAAGATAGTCAATGTTGACTGAGTGAAGTTCCACTTTAAGGACTTTTACATTGCTACTGTATATATTATTTTTTTGTTTTTGGGTTTAGATACACTTCACAACAGTCACTGAATAAAGTTTGGGGTTCTCAGGACAGCAGTTGTTAATAATCTCTGACTCATTCTCTTTTCTTCAACAGTACATCTTGCTTCCTATTTATGCTGCTTCATACTCCAGGGGCTCATTCATAAGTGAGCCTATCATTGCTGACCCTCTAAAAAATGATCTGTGTTGGATCGATTTTCAGACAGCATTTGACAGGAGGTGAGGAGGAGATATGCAATCTTGTGCATTGTACTGGGTTGGAGGGCAGTTGCAGTGTGGCGCTATTCACTTGAATGGCTCATGTTCGGTGGTACTGCGAAATGCAAAATCAGTACATTACAAAGGATCAATTCTCAAATATACATACCATAGTTTGTAGACTCTATAACTTTCACACAGACTGAATCATATAAACTGATTTAGGTTATTTCTACCAAAGAAATGTTGCAGAATACATTTTGGCTTAAATGTATGAAGAAATATTATTTGTTTGCAAAAGTTTATAGCAGAAACTAAGAAAAAAGTTTTTTTTTAAATGTTTGGTATTTTTTGTTTATATAGCAAAAAATAAAAACCCCAGTGGCGAGTAAATGCCACCAAAAGAAAGCTCTATTTGTGTGGTGATATAAATTTCATTTGGGTACATCGTTGCATGACCGAGCAATTGCCAGTTAAAATAGCACTGTGCTGAATAGCAAAAAATGAAGGGGGTAAAACCTTCTGCAGGTCAAGTGGTTAACAAGGAGCATCACCTTTGCATGTAATATCTGTTTATAATACTATTTGCTAGAAAAGAATAACAAAAACTGACACCTGTTGTTTCAAACCCACCATCACTCTGCAAACCTAAAATCTCCTGCGCCAATAACAGCCAAAAAGCGAGGCGTGTCAAGGTGTTATCGGACATATTGTAATAGGGCTTTTTTGTGGAATTGGCGCAGTAAAGTGTTCTTTCTGGCAACTTGACCATGCAGCTCATTTTTGTTCAAGTATTGTCATATTGTGCTCCTTGAAACAACCACACTGTCTTTTTTCCAGAGCAGCCTGTATTTCTCCTGAGGTTACCTGTGGGTTTTTATTTGTATCCTGAACAATTCTTCTGGCAGTTGTGGCTGCAATAATTTTTGACCTTGGCTTTGCATCAAGAGATCCCCAAATTTTTCATTTCTTAATAAGTGATTGAACAGTACTGACTGGCATATTCAAGATTTTGGTTAATTTTTTTATATCAAAGACATGAACAGTTTTACTAACACTTGTCAAGGTTGCAAAATTGGGTTTGAGGCCTCATGCACTCAGGATGTAAAAAATGCCACCTTTACAGGTATTTGACACTTTTTTTTTTGAGCCTGTAGACGCCCATTTATGGCTGGTTGCATCCTTGCTCACAGTCCCTGTCAGGGATTCAGATTGATCAGCCAGCAATAAAGATTTACCAGCTATCATGCCAGCAATGCCAACCACAGAATCAGGGTACAGCCATATTTGCTGCTTTGAGAGTGACAACTGGTGTATTTTCTTGTTGCTTCTGCTGAATTCACTGCCACTTGTGCTGTTTTCCTTAAAGGGGTTCTAAAGGCTCAAGGTTTTTTACCTTCATGCATTCTACCCATGTGGTCATGGAACGCTGTAACCAGATGAAATTTATATAATTTTTTTCACACAGAGCTTTCTTTTGGTGGTATTTGATCACCAGTGGGTTTTTTATTTTTTGCTATATAAGCAAAAAAAGATCGAAAATTAAAAAAATTATATTTTTTACATTCTGCTATAAAATATATCCAATAAAAAAGTTTAAAAATTGACTTTCCTCATAAAATTAGGCCAAAATTTATTACATGTCTTTGGTAACAACAAAAAATCCAAATAAGTGCATATTGATTGGTTTGTGTGAACGTTATAAATTATGGTCTATATACTGGAACTTTTATTTTTTATACTACTAATGGCAGTGATCAGCTATTTTTATTGGGATTGCAATAGTGCGGTAGGCAATCTGACACTAACTGACTAACTGCCACTGACATCACCAGTGACATTAATCACAGTGATCAGTAATAATATTATACACTGCTACTGTACTAATGACACTGGCTGGGAAGAAGTTAACATCTAGGGCAATGTGTAATATGTGTAAAGTGTGCTGCTTTTACTAAGAGATCACAGAGATCGTTCGCTCTGCACAGAGCTCTGGGTTGTCAGCACAGAGCTCTGGGCTGTGATTGTACACAGCCAATCAGCAGGTCCTGGCCATGAATCATTGGATTTGCTGACAGGCTTCTGCTGTGTACAATCACATTGGGTGCTGGTCAGGGCGATGCGCATGCTTGGGCCCGAAACCCGGAAGAAGGCAGTGACATACTGTATGTCTACGTTTATTTGCCACCTGTCTACATGTCAGGAATCTAGGAATGACCAGAAAGGTGTGGACTGACACAGGGAAACGCAGGCCTCAGGTACAGTATAATACAGTTTATTATTAGCCACCCAGATATATATATAAACGCACAGTGAGCAAACCAACCTTCCACTAATCTTAGGAGGTGCAGGAATACAGGCGTAGTCAGGGCTGGAGAGGTGGAACGGTCAGGCCGGCCGTAGGGTTCTGTAATGACCGTTTGGTGGTACCTCTAGCGGTCCTCAGGACAGGATTCCCCAGGGCGCGGAGTCTAAGTCCCAGTCTGCTTATTCACCGGGGCCCCTGATGGTGGGGATGGACTTGGAGCAGACAGGAACCAGGTCGCGGCCCCTGAGTACACCTGCTAGTGGTAGAGGGATCCGCCAGAGGTATGTGCAGGTAGAAAGCCTGATGTGAAGAGGCAGAAGGTGTGAGCAGGGACGGCTGGATCCGTGCAGGATGGATGGATGGCAGAGTAGTTAGCGTGGTCAGACGGGCCGGGTCAGCAACGTGCGGGCAGCAAGGTACCAAAGGAGCAGGCAGAGAATGGTCAGGGTCACAAGCTGGGTTCAGTAACTCACGGGCAGCGCGGTACAGGGGATCAGACAGAAGGATGGTCAGGCAAGCCAGGGGTTCAACAGGAGACGGTCAGCAGAGGTGAGGATCAAGCAGGGTCAGCAACGAAGCAGGAACACAAGATACCAGGTACAGGGGCTCATGGGAAAACATACACCAAGGCCCAGATCACAGGTCTGGCCATCCCTTAAATACACCTTCTGCAATCAGCCCCAGGTTTGGCTGATTGCAGAAGTGAGCTTCTGGCTGCTGAGAGCACCCGCTGGTCAGCCCTGGTACTGCAGCCCACACGGCAGGTGAGTCCCACCACCAGTGCTGAGTCCATTCCTGACACTACACTTCATTGCAGGTGGGTGATCGCTAAGTGGTTAAAGGAATTCTATAGTCACAGCATACACTTTCATTTTATAAAATCAGCATTCTAATAACAATACAAACAGTAGTAATTTTTGACAATCCAAAATAAGCTAACTTGAAAAATGTCCTTTCATATTGTGAATGCTGCCTGTATGTTTTCCATCTCTTTCCACATCTTCCCAGATTCTTAGCACTCCCTTCCTTTGCATTTTCTCCTCTGCTGTTTACTTTCATTTCCAAGGACTACATATCCCATGGTACCCTGCTTCCTGCAAGCCCTGACTTCTTTATTGACTCCACCTCCTGAAACTCCTCCTCTCAGCACCTCTGTAGTTCAGAAGGCAGGCTCTGTGAAATGTGTGACACAGCAAAGCCTACCCACAGAGGCATAGTGACTGTGTGTCACAGGGAGTTTACAGAAAGATCATTCAGACTAATAAGGCAGCACAGTGGCTAAATGGTTAGCACTTCCACCTGGCAGTACTAGGGTCGTTGGTTCAAATCCCAGCCATGACACCACCTGCCTGCAGTTTGCATGTTCCCCCTGTGCCTGCATGGATTTCCTCCAGGTACTCCGCTTTCCACACTCCAAAGACATGCTGGTAGGTGAATTGGTTCCTGTCCAAAATTGTCCCTAGTATGTATATGAATGTGAGCTAGGGACCTTAGATTGTACGCCCCTTGAGGGTTAGGGACTGATGTGAATGTACAATATATGTGTAAAGCGCTCCGTAAATTGACGGCGCTATATAAGTACCTGAAATAAAAATAAGAGTAAGCTAGAAATAACTGAAACACAATTTGGAAATGTATATAAGATTTTACATGTTGACCATAGACATTCTTTAACTCTTACCCAAAATTATGGTTCATTGAAAAATAAATTATTATTTTTTGCCATCCTGGCCTTAAAAATTGAAACATTATATATGAGATTTTTTTCTTTTTTGTTATACCCTTGTAAGAAAAAATATATGTATTATTTCTCAGAAAAAAAGTGTGATCAGTTTGATTCTATGGGGCAATAGGTTTTCCCCTCTGTTTTCACCTGGTGATCTGACCAATAACACACTTTGGGTATAAGGCCCCCCCCCTCACTTTGGATGAAGGAGCACTGGGGCACAGCAGACAACACCATTGTCAGTCTGGGGGGAGGGGAGTGTAAGATGTACTATGGTAGAAGATTTAGATACAGATTTAGATACAGTACACTAACAAATTAAAGCCAAACTACAGCTCATGCTGCAGTTACAACAACAGTTTTTTTTTCTTTTGTGATAAAGGTTTTCTATAAATACAGTAAATAAAAGCTGATCATTGTAAGCACGCCTGTCAGTGGTAATGGTTTGTCTCAACACTTTAACTGCTACATTTACTGTTGAAAAACAAAATCATCAGGTGAAAATGAGCTAAAGAAAGCCTAAAAAAAAGAAAACTAATGCTGCCATCACATCTAAGAATTGGAATGCTACAATATAATAAATGTTTGCATTCGGGTTCAATACTGCATTACCAAAAAATCAGTTTTACTGACTCAAATTTGTTTTCAAAATGTGGCTTAGCAGGCTGACAGGTTTTACATATCCATAATAAATGTGTCAGTGAAGGATATTTTGGCATCTTAGCTTCTGGAATTTGCATGCACAGTAGAAATTGCTGTTGAGTGTCAACAGAAAATGTTCAGTATTCTGGAAATTTGTACAAGTGACATAAAGCAGATTCCAAGGCTACCACCTAATTCCTCCGTCCATTATGTAACAAATGTTATTCTATGGTTTTATACTTGATTTTGACTATGAGTATCAATACTGAATGCCAGATGCAGAGCGTCTTGTCATTGTGTCAATTTCAGATGTAAACCTATAAATAAAAAAAAATGTAAAACAAATGTTCCTTCCCCCTCCTAATACCTATGCTGACTAACCTGTTTAAGAAGGACATATATCCTTACTTATTTTCAGCCTGCTTCAGACCCAGTCATGTGATCCCCTGTGTCAGCCAGTGGCAACTACAGGGGAGAGGAGAGAGCGCTCCACAACGGCTGGTAAAGCCTGGAATGGTCAGGGCTCCCTGAAACAGGTAAGTGATACATCTTATACAGCACATGTCTTAAACACAAGGCCAAGTCCAAATCTAGCCTACCAGGAGATTTTGTGTGGCCCTCATAACTCTCCTGCAGCTGTGGCACCCCCTCGTCTCTGCCCCCGCCTTGTCTCAGCAGTTGTCAGCAGATAGGAGAACAGAACTCCTCCGCCAGATCCTGCTCTTCTCAATGCAGCCACATCTTCTCTGCCCCTCCATCTCAGCAGTTGGGAGCAGAGAGGAGAGCAGAACTCCTCCTACAGATCCTGTGCCTCTCTCTGCAGCCGTAGCACCACCTGGTCTCTGCCTCCCCTAGTCTCAGCATTCAGCAGATTCCAGCAGCGGACTCCAGCCCTCCACTGGTCCTCCTCCAGACCCTGCATGTTCTGCTTCCCAACTCTGCCCCCAGATTCTTCCCGACAGCAGCACAAGGTAAGGGGGTGCACTGTAATATAAGAGAAAGTGGGGGACTGTTGACTTCTGATGGTGGGGGGATTTTTGACATCTGATGTATGGTGGGGTGCTCTGGACAGCTAGTGTTACAGATGCAGCCAGCCCTTTGAGAGCAACCATAATGCTGATGAGGCCCTCAATGTAATTGAGTTTGAGACCCCTGTTATACAGGTTAGTAAGCATAGGTGTTAGGAGGGTGGAGGGGGCATTTTTAAGACTAGTTAGGGCTTGCTTGGAATTATACTTTAACGTTTATTTGTGCATGTTTCTTTGTAATTTATTGTTACAAATATAGTCTGACATTACCAATGGTAGCTAGTTCAATTGCTATGTTTTTTGTGGATAAATAACCAGAAATACTGTGTACCTACTATATTTTAACCACTTCACATCCAGCAATGTACTGGTACGTCGCTGAATTGGAAGGATGATATCTCATATCTAATAAGCCACTGGATTACTTTTACAGGTGGTAGAAGGGGATCCCACCCCCTCTCACCACCGCTGCCACCTTTGCCAGGTTCTCCAGTGCGATTGAGTAAAGTCTGGTGGCATCCAGTTCCTGGAACTGATTTTGTTCCTCCGACTGCGTGATGTCAGAAACTGGAAGCAACAAGGATTTTGTCACTTCCAATTTTGGTCTTGAACAAGCGTCTGATCAAACCAGTCTTGGTTTGATCAGATGATTTGGAGGCCAGAGGAGAGATCTAGAGGAGGGTCTAACAGACCCCAGCTCTCTCTATAAGGAGGACCTTTTTATAGCCCATGCTATCACAAGGGATGCTGTTCATCCCTTCTGATGGCAATTAAACTGATAAAAAAAGTGGCAAAAAAAAAGAGATACAATGTAAAAAAATAAATAAAACCACCCTGTTTCCTCGTGCTCATGCACAAATGCAAATGGCACATAGGTCCCGCAATCATATGTAAATGGAAACCGCACCACCCATGTGAGGTGTCACCGAGAACGGCAGAGCGAGGGAAATAAATTTAGCTCCAGACCTCCTCTGTAACTCTAAATTGGTAAACTAAAGGCTTTTAAAGCTTCGCCTATGTAGATTTTTAGGTATAGTTTACTGCCATTCCATGGGTAGGCGCAATTTAAAATGTTTATAATTATTTACTTGACGTAACATCAACCTTTATATTTTACCAAACAATTGGGTATTATATTGGGTATATATTGTGTATTATATTGGGTATTATATTGTGTTTTTGTGCATTGAAATTCATTAGTGTATTTTTTCCAAAAAACTTGTAATAAATAAAGTATATTAAAAATATATAGAATATTTGGGGGTTCTAAGTAATTTTCTAGCAAAAAAAATTTGCAAGGCAAGAAACCTTCCCCATGTTGAGGATACAGGGCTCAGTCCACATGGCAGTTTCATTCTGTGAATGTGAAAACTACAAGGACCGGCATCCTTTGTGGCTGTCGGCATTTTAGTTCTCAGTAAACTACCATGGTGCTGTTGAGTGCTTCGGTGGTTCAATGAAGAATCCTGTCAGTGTGAAACTGCCCTGCATGGCACCAGTGATCTGCTGATCACTGGTGGAATGCTTTTCAGGCTCCTAAAAAATAAAGTAAATACACTTTTTTTTTTACCTGCAAAAAATGTTCATTTATAATTTTTTTTGAAAGGTGGACTTATCCTTGAAATATATTTTTTTACATTGGTACATGTCCGCTATTGTCAGTGCCCAGCTCCCCATGCCCTTTGCTTGACAATCTCTTACCGATTTGCCTTCAAAAGTGAGAGAATTGATTTGAAAGATTTTCCTCCTATTGTGTTTAACCGCTTTGTGCCAACATCACACAAATATGCCGCCTTACAAAACTGGGCTTTTATCCGTAGGGCCAGATGTTTGCGTACCTGTCTTTCTGCTGGAAGCGTGCCACACAGCACGCTCCTAGTACAAAGACTGGGGAATCACTAAGAGTCCTAACGATCGGGACACGGGACTCGCAATTCCGGGTCACATCATTGCTGTGATTGGCTATCACAGTGATCAGTCACTGTATAGCCCGCCCCCTTGTTTTTTTTTCTTTTCTCTATGAATGGAGGAGAGAGATACATTGTATCTCTCTAACTCCTGGCATAGAGAAAAAAAATGTTTGTAATAAAAAAAAGATAAATAAATATTACAAAATAAAATAAAAAATAAAGAAAAAATACCTAGATCAAGGTTTGATCTAGTTCAGTGCCATGGTAAGTGTTTGGGTCAAGGTCAGGGTCAGGGTCAAAGGTCAGGCTTTTTTTTTTAATTGGTATCAGTGTCAGTTAGTGTCAGTGTCCGTGTGTTTTAGGTAAAATAAAACAAAAAAATAAAAAGGTTCACTATTGTTTCTGGGCTGTACTACGGGTACAAACAACAAATAACATACACATATATGGTATGGCTGCGATCGGCAAGAGCTGTGAAATGTATTTAGGGTTGTTCTTTGGTGGTAGGTTATGGTAGTAACAAGAGACACACAGCCAAATTAAAAAAAAAGATTTTTTTTTTTTACTATTTTGGGATAGTTTTCCTTTGATAATAATAATACAAAAAGGAGATATCCATTACCATTTACCACCAAATTAAAACCTAATTTGTCCTGAAAAAACAAGGTATAATCCACCTGGATGTACAAAGTAGTTGCGATGATATGTTCGGTTTTACTAACACATGTCAACGTTGCAAAATTGTGCTTAGGCATTAAAATTTGTTTTACCCTTAGGCGTGAAGATGTTAAAGGGGTTTGCAGTAAATTTTTCAAATTTTTTGGCAGTATTTGCTAATTGTGCCTGCAAATCCAACTCAGGCAGATTTACCTATCGCTAGTCTTGAATTCCCCTGGAAAAAAAAACAATGTTCCCCTGGTATGTAGCATACCTCGTCCTGCAGTGCTCCCCATGACTTCTATTCCCAAGGCAGCCCTGTAGGTGGGTTAAACGTAAAAAAAAAAATGATCTGATTCCCCAATTCACACACTTGACGTGGATGGAGGTTTCTTCCCACTGTGCTATTGTCATCAGAATACATTGATCAGTGCTGTTGGCTGTAGCTGGCAGAACTGATTAGGAGCCAAAAGCTCGACAGGCTGGTTGTACAGAAGTCAATACAATCAGGGTGCCCATACATAGATCAAGATCCTGCTAGTGCCAGCTGAGCTGGCCACATTTCAATCACATATGGCCGGCTTAAGGGATTTAACGTGACATTTGGTGATGTCACTACTGTGCTACTCATTGTTCTTGCTGGAGACTCTGACTTGAGGAGGCAAACCCCTTCCTCTTCTAAAATGGCAGCCCCATATAGAGAGACAGTGCCAAACAAGGCACAGTAAGTCCTCATGCGCACTGGACATTTGTACAGCGGCTGTTTTTGGCTTTTATCATTTTTTTCTACAGCCAGTAAACTCCCCAGCATGTTATCCTATGTGTCCATGCACACATAGACTGTAATCAAGTTTTTTTGGCAGTGGCATTTTTTGGCTGGAAAAACCCCCCAAGACTAGTGTGTTTCTAGAGCGTTTTTTTAGCTGTAAAAACACTCTAACACTGAAAAACACTTCAAAATGTGGTAAACCAGTGTTTTTGGACATTTTCTGGAGCAAAAAAAATGCAAATGCAGCAAAACGCTGCTAAACGTTAATGTAAAAATGCTAAAAAAAATGCTGAAAAACTCAAGTTTTTTAACGTGACTTTACACAGCTAACATTACCAATGTTATTAAAACTCCCAGTGTGCATGGAGCCTAAGACAGTATATACGTCATGGTATGTCAGTAATGGGGAAAGATCGGCTACAGGGAGACCACAGAAAATTAGGGATGCACCTAAATCTTGGTGGCCGAAATGTTTTGGCCGAAAACACCCCTTTTGGCCAAAATTAAAAAAAGCACCTATACAGGTGCCGAAAAAACCCCACCCCCCGCCTTTGCTGCTGCTTCTCACCGCCGTCACCGGCGGCCACTTGATAGTTCTCAGCCTTACCTGAGAAACCATCAAGTGATCCCAGCACTGGGCATAGAGATGAGTGAATGAAAGATGGCCTCCACTCATCTCTATGCCCCTGGAGGACCGGAGCGATGTCACTTCCAGTTCTGGCCATTTTTTTTTAACACACTAGATCAATGCTTTTTTTTTTTATCCAATGGTTTACATTGCAGAGGAGAGATGTGGGGTCTTATTGACCCCATATCTCTCCATAAAGAGGACCTGTCACTAATTATTTCTATCACAAGTGATGCATGCATTTGTTGTGATAAGAATAAAAGTGATTCAAAATTTTTTTTAAAGGGACAGTGCAAAAAAAAATAAAAAACAAAGTTTAATGTGCCCCCAATCCCCCCCTTGCTCGCACGTAGTGGTGAATGCATACGTAGGCCACACCCACAGGTATACAGTTCAAACCACACATGCAAGGTATCACCAAGAACGTCAGAGCAAGAGCGATAATTCTAGCACTAGACCTCTAGACCAGCAATGGGCAAACTACGGCCCGCGGGCCGTATACGGCCCGGCGGACCTTTTAATCTGGCCCGCGGAGCATGATACATTGGCTGTCAGGATGTGTGTAGGCGGGGCAGCGTGACGAACGTGAGGGGTGCTAGGCTCCTCTCACAATCCGCCCTGAAGACCGGAACGGCGCGGGAACACGGCGAGAGGAACGCGCGGAGCAAAGGTAAGTAAATTGACACAGGGGGGACTTACTATAGGGGGGATGAATTACTATATGGGGGATGAATTACTATGGGGGATGAATTACTATATGGGGGATGAATTACTATATGGGGGATGAATTACTATATGGGCGATGAATACTATGGGGGATGAATTACTATGGGGGATGAATTACTATATGGGGGATGAATTACTATGGGGGATGAATTACTATGGGGGATGAATTACTATGGGGGATGAATTCCTATAGGGGGGATGAATTACTATATGGGGGATGAATTACTATATGGGGGATAAATTACTATGGGGGATGAATTACTATATGGGGGATGAATTACTATGGGGGATGAATTACTATATGGGGGATGAATTACTATGGGGGATGAATTACTATGGGGGATGAATTACTATGGGGGATGAATTACTATGCTTACTATGGGGGAATATTACTATACTTACTATTGATGACACATACACATCATTCATCTACTCTTGGTCCGGCCCCCGGGTCCAATATATGAACCCATTGCGGCCCTCAAGTCAAAAAGTTTGCCCACCCCTGGTCTAGACTGTCACTTTACACTGCTAACCTGTAGACATTTTTAAAGCATCACCCATGGAGATTTGTAAGTACCGCAGTTTCACGCCATTCCACGAGCGTGCGCAATTTTAAAGTGTGACATGTTGGGTATCTATTTACTCACCATAACATCCTCTTTCCTCTTTCATATTTAAAAAAATTGGGTTTTATATATATATATATATATATATATATATATATATATATATATATATATATTTATTTATTTATTTTTTAATCAAACTCTATTTTAAATCTGCCTAGCAACAAAAAATGAAAAACATGAAAAAAAGGAAAATGCATTAAAAATGAAGCAAAAACTTGGAAAAAATGCAGGTGCAAAAACACAATGCAAAACACAATGCAGAAATGGCTCAAACGCAACCTGTATAGGTGTGAACCTAGCAAGGACAGTTCACACTACATTCATTTCAGTTGCTTTTTTTCTGCATCCAAAACGCACAAAAAGTAGGTTATATGGTTGTCAATGTCATAGCTCACATCAGTGCTTGTAGTTCCAGTGCATTCCGGTTGCAGAAATAACAGCAGAATTTTTTCTGCATAGAACTGTACTAGAACGTGGCAAAACGCATCAAACTCACTGGAACACACATGTCCCTATATAAATTGAAGAAAAGGAGAGGGGGGGATAAAATGAACTGGAATGGATCAAAAACACAGCAGAACGCGTCAAAAACGTACATGCAGAAACGCATCCAGAACGCATATGGACTGCATTTCTATAATGTGAACCGGCCCTAAGTCTAGGTTCACACCTATGCGTTTTCCACTGAATATATGAATTCCTTTTCTATTTCACATGCCTTTATTTATGGTTTCTCTACGTTTTCATGCAGGCCAAACTGTCCAGCAAAAGTGTCAGCTGGAACAAACTATTATACTGGGGAAGAGGGGGGCTTATTAATTTTTACATTTTATGTGTATTGTTTAAACTAAAAAACTGCTACTATAACTAATTAAATGTTACTTGGAATTATGCTTTTGTTTGTCACATATTTAAAGGCCATTCAAAACTACATGTCCAGTTTTTTTACTCTGTTCTTTTCTGTTTTAATGTAACCTTTTCTTTCCTAAATTTGGATTTCGAAAGTTAACTATATTCTATTTTATTTTATTCTATTCTATTCAAAATTCAAATTTCAAAAGATGGCTATATTCTTTCTATTTTATTCTATTCTTTTTTTCTATTCTTTTATTTTCTATTCTATTCTGTTTTATTCTATTCTTTTCGAACTTCAGAAGATGCCTATATTCTTTCTGTTCTGTTCTATATTTCTATTCTATTATTCCCTTTAGATTGTAAGCTCCACGAGCAGGGCCCTCCTATTCCTTCTGAACTGAAATGTATTGTAATTGTACTGTCTCCCTTATATTGTAAAGCACTGCACAAACTGTTGGCGCTATATAAATCCTGTATAATAATAATAATATTCTTTTTATTCTATTAATTTCTATTATATTCTTTTCTTTTCTATTTTATTCTATTTTGTTCTATTCTGTTCTATTCTGTGCTATTTTTTCCTTTCCTTTCTATTCTATTCTTTTATTTTCTGTTCTATGTTTTTATTTGCTATTCTATTTTATTATTTTCTTTTGTATTCTATTTTATTCTATTCTTTTAGTTTCACAATTCTAGTTTCGGAAGATGGTTATATTCTTTCTATTCTATTTGATATTTGAATTTAAAAAGATGGCTATATTCTTTCTATTCTATTTGAAATTTGAATTTTGGAAGATGGCTGTATTCTTTCTATTTTAATCTATTCTATTCTAGTCTATTTTATTATTCTATTAAATTCTAATACTTTTTATTCTATTCTTTTCTATTCTATTCTTTTTTTATGCTATTCTATTTTGTTTTATTCTATTCTTTTCAAATTTCAAAAGTCACCTATATTCTATTCTTTTCTATCCTATTTTTTCTATTCTATTTTATTAAATTTTTATTTCTATTCATTTCTGTTATATTCTTTTTCTATTTTATTCTGTTTTGTTCTATTCTGTTATATTCTTTTCCTTTCTATTCTATTTTTTTAGTTTATATTCTATGTTTTTTCCTCTATTTTATTCTATTATATTCTAGTCTCTTTTATTATTCGATTCTATTCAATTCTAATACTTTCTATTCTATTCTTTTTTTTCTTTGCTATTCTATTTTGTTTTATTCTATTCTTTTCAAAGCTCGAATTTTGGAAGACGAACTTTGTTTATAGTTTATATTCTATGTTTATATTCTATGTTTTTTCCTCTATTTTAGTTTATATTCTATGTTTTTTCCTCTATTGTATTCTATTATATTCTAGTCTCTTTTATTTTTCGATTCTATTCGATTCTAATACTTTCTATTCTATTCTTTTTTTTTTCTTTGCTATTCTATTTTGTTTTATTCTATTCTTATCAAAGTTCGAATTTTGGAAGATGGCTTTATTCTAATGAACACAGTCTATGAGAGAAGTCAGCAATAGTCAGCAATATGTTCACATTTCAAAATTGTTTTCAAATTATATTTCATTTTTTAATTCATTACGAATTTGATTTGAATTTGGATAATTTGTTAATTTTGTTTTGTTATTTTGGATTTGTTTAAATTCCATCCAATATTTTCCATCATGAGCAGAGTAGAAGTTCACTTTAAAGCACACATTATATGAATAAAAATACCTGTATGGTGTGCAGCATTAAAGCTGTCATTAAAACAAAGTGATCCTTTATACAGGTTTCAGTAGAACAGAAGAAAACTTTCACCTCCAACTCCTTTCATTGAAAATGTAGAAGGTTTGGCATATGGAGCCATCAGAGCTCCTCTGCAGAATAAAGCAACAGTAGTGCTCCTTCTATGCTGTGGCTCACAGGATTAATTGAAAAAGCTTGAGCAGATGGTAATGCTGGCCTCCCTTCCTGAATCAGTGTTACTATCAGGGTCAGTTAAGCTGACCATATATACATCGGTTTCTTTCACTCAGCCGAACTAAAGAAATCAACAGATTCTATACCAGGGTTTCTCAACAAGGGTTCTATTGACTTTTGGGGTTCCTCCAGAGGTCCCTAGGGGTTCCTTTAGCAATGAAGCATTTCTAGCTCCCAGTAACTACATATATTAATTATCTTTTAGTCCTCATACACACTGGACATTTTTACAGCGGCTGTTTTTGGCTTTTGATGTTTTTTCTACAGCCAGTAAACTCCCCAGCATGTTATCCTATGTGTCCATGCACACATAGACTGTAATCAACGTTTTTTGGCAGGGACGTTTTTTGGCTGGAAAAATAAAACAGGACTAGTGGGCTTCTAGGGGGGCTTTTTAGCTGGAAAAATGCTCTAATGCTGAAAAACGCAGTAAAACGTGGTCAAACGCTGCAAACTGGCATTTTTGGACCTTTTTTGGTAAAAAAAACTCTAAAAACCGCAAATGCGGAAAAACATGGGAAAATTCCGCTAAACGCTAATGCAAAAATGCTAAAAAGAAGCTGTAAAACTCACATTTTTTACGTGACTTTACACAGCTAACGTTACCAGCATTATCAAAACCCCCAGTGTGCATGGAGCCTTTAGCTGTATGTATGTGGGGTGGGTGTCAAAATTTCCTACTCGTCAAAAAAGTGTCCTCCCACTGACTCATTATAAAAGGTGTCCTTCTCCCACTGCCCCATTATAAAAGGTGTCCTTCTCCCACTGCCCCATTATAAAAGGTGTCCTTCTCCCACTGCCCCATTATAAAAGGTGTCTTTCTCCCACTGCCCCATTATAAAATGTGTCCTTCTTCCACTGCCCCATTATAAAAGGTGTCCTTCTCCCACTGCCCTATTATAAAAGGTGTCCTTCTCCCACTGCCCAATTATAAAAGGTGTCTTTCTCCCACTGCCCCATTATAAAATGTGTCTTTCTCCCATTGGCCAAGAATGAATGGGACTACTACAATGACTACCAGCATAAGAAAGCACTTTTCCACTCAACCAACCAATGTAAGGGGCACTACAACTTTCACCATCTTCAAAAATGAACAGTATGGTAAAATGTCTCACAATTTAAACTGTTTTTGCCAACATCCCAATATATAAAGACAAAGAAAAAATAGAAATATTCCCCTGGGACTTTATATGGAAAAAACTACAATGAGTATACATGGATATAAAACAGTAATGTTTATTACAAAAAATTAGCAAGATAAAATGAATCAAAGGATTCAATATGGTGAATTACAATACAATGGTTCTTAGTTCACATACAGAACATACACCATGTGCCTGAAACCTGACAGTCTGTAATACAGATTTTTGTACGCTCTCCTTCTATTGGGGTGAGTTTGTTTGTTTCTATATAGGCTCACATCTCCTGTTACTTTTACCTGGATTGGATTTATTAGGTTATTGATCATACTATTATAGTACATATTTTAACTGAGGGGAATATTTCTATTTTCTCTTGGACTTTCAACGTTTGTGTTTTTTTCTGACCATTATTAAAGTGTAGAAGCACTGCGCTTTGTGAATAGCCCCATAGTCTTCTGGGACCTGTCACGTATCTCAGAAGACTACGGGGAGGAAGGAGGGAGGACAATTTCCACTTCCGATCATCTAGGCAATCGCAGAGGAAATGGAAGCGGGTAACTGTCAAATCCTTAATGGGGAGGGGGGACAAGGGGTTAAAGTGGAACTTCCCCTTTTGGGTGGAGCTCCGATTTAACATTTGTTCCATTTCATGATTGTTACCAAAACCAGAACATGGAACAGAGGAGTGCTTCATAAAATCTGCTCTGGGTGTCAAATATGCAAGATATACTATGATCTTTATTAGTTTATTTATCACTATATTTACAACTTACCGACCATGCTAATGTTCCATGAGCTAGGTATGTAATACTTTAGCAGGGGTTCCCCACGACGTGAAAATGATTTCAATGGTTCCTCTACATTAAAAGGTTGAGCATGATACTAAATTAACAGCAGAGATGAAGTAAAGGAAAAGGGCAGCACAGTGGCTAAATGGTTAGCACTTCCGCCTGGCAGTACTCGGGTCATTGGTTCAAATCCCAACCACGGCATCTCCTGCCTGGAATTTGCATGTTCTCCCTGTATCTGCATGGGTTTTCTCCTACACTCCAAAGACATGCTGGTAGGTTAATCGATCCTGTCTAAATTGGCCCTAGTATGTGTATGTATGAATGTGAGTTAGGGACCTTTAATTGTATGCCCCTTGAGGGTTAGGGACTGATGTGAATATACAATATATATGTAAAGCACTGTGGAGATCAACAGCACTGTATAAGTACCTGTAATAAACTAAGTCCACCTTTTGACCAAAAATAATAAATGCACACTTTTTTGCAGGTAAAAAAAATGTGTATTTATTATTTCTGGTTGCAGGAGCCTGTGAAGCATTGCACCAGCGATCAACAGATCCATGGTGCCATATAGGTCTCCTGCAGACCTGTCAGTATATCTGCTTGCTCATATGGGATGTAGGAGCAAGCAGATATACTGACAGGAAGATTCAATGAACTACCACAGCGATCCACATTACTGTGATAGTTCATTGAGAACTACCAGCTGACAAACGCTAAGGCTTCTGGGACTTGTAGTTCACAGAACACTTTGAATGAATGACGCGGCCATGCGGGCAGAGGCCAGCTGCGCTGTTTTTAAAAAGTGTAAGCTAGTACGGAGAACTTCTCGTACCTCTGTCACGGGGGGGGGGGGGGGGGGGGACAGCGGGCAGCAGCTGCAGCCCTGTGGACATGTTACATGTTCCACCCTAAGAACGGGTGGTACGTGTGACATGTTCCCAAGGGTGAACTTATCCTTTAGTGCTCGGTCACACTGGAATGCAGTGTGGGAGAGTCGCATTCCCATGCAGCTTACCGCACCGCATTCCGATTACAATGCCCTTGTGCGATCTGCTGCGGGGGTCAGTTAAAGTTAAAGACACCTCAAAGTCAGGTCGCAAACACATTGCATTTTCCCACATCATCCTGCACCAAACCGCATGGTACAGAGTACCATGTGATACAGTTTCTGTGTGTTTAAAAAAAGTAGCGCATGCACTACTTTTGGCGTGCTGCAGTGCCATTTCATCCCAATCAAATGAATGGGCATGAAAGCGCACCGCATAGACCTGCATATGAATTGCACAGGAACGTACAGTGCATTCCTGTGCGATTCATATCAGGGCATAATGTGAACCTTAATCTTTCCAGGCAGCTATTGTTTTCTGATAGCTGCCACCGGTATCAGAATACCCGAACAGTGGCTGCATCTGATTGGATGCAGGCACTGTTGGGCCCAAAATTTTCCATTTGCCTCTTTTGACAAAAGGTTATTGAACAGTCGACATTGGTTGAGCTGGGTGGTGCCTATGGCTCAGATTTCAGATGATTCCAAAGAAATCAGCTGAAATTCAAGCCATGTATGACAAACTTTATGATACAAGTTATTTTCTACAAAATTAAAAACGGTGGGGGCAATTAACAAAGAGTGGTGCAAGCACATGCATCTGCCACTCTTCTAAACAACAAAAATGAAGCAGAAGGTGCTCCTAATTAACAAAAGGGGCATAAGTTCCTTTGTTAATTAGGAGCAATCAGGTATCTGTTTTGCAGACAGGCAGAACGTGAGAGCTGCAGCTGCATGCCATGATCTCTCTGCCATCCCTGCATCCCCCCTGCTCAGCTCAGAGCAGGAGGGAAGAGGAGGGTAGTTAACCCTGCAGGCTCTGCTCTTGTAGTGTAATTACTGTATAGGCAGAGAGAGGTGTGAGCTGTCTGCTGACAGTTCACATAGTGTATGACATGTCACACTGGGTGGAAATCTGCATTAGTTTTCTATATAGAAAACTTCTGTATTCCCCTCTGGTAATTTGGGGAGATCAGCACTAGTTTCTATTTCACTCTAAAATAGACACTGGCATAGGTGCCATGGAGAGACCTGAAACAGGTGTATCTGCTTACTGAATGTGGCGCACGCCACTCCGGACAGTTTCCTGCGTCATTATAATGGAACAGAAGCTTAGTTAATTCCCTGGAGTATTTATAAAGAATGACTACATTTATCAGATTTCACCAGAGCATTTTTAGAGTTCTTTGTAGTTTGAATAGCAGTTCAGATTAAATGGGTCAAGGTTGGACTTCCCCAGCATGACTTGACTTTAGGTCCAATTCATACACACAAACTGTTACCAACATACTATATGATGGATACCTCCTAACTTTCTAAGATGAGAAACAGAGACACCATTGAGTACAAAGTGTAATTGAACCATAGGTGCCTTTTTCTTACCCCCCCGCCCCACAATTTGATATGATAAATGATTAATGTGGTAGATAGAGGTTGGAGGAAAGATTTAGTGTAGAAATATATGTTTGATAGTTAAATAATATATTTTTTACAAAGGTGTATACCTCAGCACAAAAAAAAAGGTACAAAGGATGAGGAAAAGGGGACAGTGGGATTGATTACCAAAAGAAGGACAGTTCCTCTAAAGGAGAGACATTTGGGAGCTAAAATGTTGTTCATGGCAACCAGCCTAAGTCACCTTTTCATTTTCTAGTTAACAAATGACTGACGTAATCTTAGAAAACCTTCCTTTCAGGGCCCTTTCTATACTAGTCCTCATGAATGAAACCACCTATCTGCAGTGGCATCCCTAGTTGGGTGCGCGCCGCACCGGGTGACACCTATCGCACGGGGGGACACCAAAAAGTTTTAAAGACGAAGTCCAATCCATTATGCTCCCAAATCCGCAGATCTGATCCATCTGATCATTGGCTTACAACCTATACAGGGTTAACTGATCTTGCAACACCGGTCTGGGGGGTGCAACAGGGACACAGGGAGGGGAAGAGCCAGGCTGTGTGTGCAAGACAGGGACCACCCACCTCTGGAGGGGTGACACCATGTGTTACCGCACCAGGTGAAACCAACCCTAGGGACGCCCCTGCCTATCTGTCCCACTTAGGTTATCAATGCACATGGTCACTCTGACAACATGTAATGACGCTGATATTATGTAATGACTGTATCTCTTCATCAGCAAATTGCACCACTGTGGAATTGCAATTCGTGTCTTATACTGTGTGATACTATCTTGTTATATTCTCACTCATTTGATCCCTCTATGTCACCTTCATGCACTGATCAATAATTGTGCTGAAAGCAGCCTTCTTCCTCTGTTTGCGCCTATTACTTCTGTATAAATAAGACACAGAGATGTGACTGTTGAGCAACATCTGTAGGATGTGCTTACAGAACATCAGTATCCCACCCCTTTCTTACCGAGTACTATTCCCCTGACAAGTACAAGACACATATTCCTATGGACAAACGGAACTCTATAATGGGCATTTGTGCATGTGTCATTAGGCATTTGAGAGCATGTTGGCATGCACATGGGGCATGCTACTTGGTCATTGTGTTCTTAGCGTTTCCTAGAGCATGCTGCCCATTATTTCTAACTTTGTGGATCAGCTGTTACTTCCATTGCATGTTTATTGCTGACCAGGTTCTTTGGTCATTACTTTTGTCTGATCTCCACCTTCCCTGACCTGACTTATGTCTCTGACTTGGATGCTTCCTTATCCTCTGACTTGGTACTCTACATCCCCATGCTAAACTGACCTTTTGGCAGCTAACTCATTGGCCTAACTTTAACTATCATTCTGGTACGTGCCTGGTAGTACATCTCTGTTCCTCTGCCCTGCCAATTGCCACCATTTAGACCATTTCATTCCAACTATCAATGCCTGTGGAAAAGACCAGATTGCCCTTGTAGGTCCTCCCTGATCCCTGGCATCATGGAGGGCTGACATTTTGCTTCAGGGTGCTGGTTGCTAGGTGGGGTTGGCATGGAAGGTTGCCCAAAAAAATGGGCACCAGTCACTTTTAGGCTGAACAAAAGTCAGTTTATTGCTCACAACAAAATTCAGGGAGAATGGGTTAGGGCACCAGACACCCTAGAATTGTAGGCAAACAGACAAGCAGATTCCTTAGGCAAAAATAGCAAGGCAGACATCAGGACAGAGAGAGGGCCTTTGACCTGCACCCAACGTTCTGTACCTACAGTATATAAATATAGCGACAGTTGTCTCCTATAGCAACAAAAACTCACAGTACCGAGCACAAATTATCTGGATGAGTCCATCTTGATGCTTTCCTAGGCTCTCCAGAAGAGAGCACTTCTAAGTGCAGTACATCCACATGTTTACTGATGAAAATGGTTAAAACCAGTTACAGAAGATGATAAGGCTCAGGCATATGAAAACTTTAGTGCAGGGCTCCTGTCACTATCTTCTGAAGCTCACTGTGCCGGCCAGCAACAGCAGGGTGAGGTCAGGTGCAATTCCAAGATTGCCGCCTCTCTTCCTGGACCGATGTGGAACTCACACCATCCGCATGGAACGCATGTCCCGGAAGTGACGTCAGTGGTGGGAGGTGATGCGTTTCGGATCATGCACAATCACTCCTTCATCAAGACCATCTGAGCTCCCCTTGCTGCTGCTGGCTGGCACAGTGAGCTCCAGAAGACATTGAGAGAAGCCCAGCACTGACATTTTCATATGCCTGAGCCTCATCTTCTGTAAGTGGTTTTAACCATTTTCATCAATAAGCATGTGGATGTACTGCACTTAGAAGCACCTTCTTGTTCTCTTCTGTCATGCCCAGAGTCTGCTTCTGCTCCTGGAAGAGCTGCTCTAGTGCCTACTCCCACTGTCTCTCTCCACTGGTCTCCAAGGCAGATGTGCCCTATGAACTCCTCTTCTCTTTCCCAGGCTCTCCGCAGACCTCGTTCCATGGAAGAGTAACCTCTGGTACTTCATCTCAAGGTTCCATCCCTTTCTTCATGCCTCCAGGCAAACAGGCTCTCGCTTGGGTTTGTGCGAACCCCTGCAACGGTTTTTACTGTATATCCCAGAGTGCAGATTTAAGCCATTGGATCAGCATGACTGGCAGGAAACTATCATTTTCAGAAAAAGAAGTCAGCAAAGCCTACCTGCTTCTTCTTTAGGCTCATGTGTGTACATTTACATGCGTCCGAGTATCACTGTTGTATTTTCCCTGCTTCTCTTCTAGCCTCTCTTTCTAGACTACTTGTACCTGTCAGTCACACTGGCTTCAACAGCTAATCTTCTGAAAAAAGGTACAGCAGTGAAGAGAGGAAATTGCTGGGAGAACAGCAGTGGGTCTTCACAGAGTGCTCTGAAAATAAATGTAACCGGCAGCCATTTGTAAGTGTAAATTTACATACAGAAATCACAATTATTTACACCTAAAAGTAGTGATTTGTTTTGTTTCTCCTTCTTGCTATTTTTCTTTGAAAGACAATTACGAAGCTAAATTGACACTAAACAATATCCTTGTTTTCCAAATATTATCCGTACACATCCACTACCTAATGGCCCTGCAATCTATTTTTCATTAAATCATTTCTTACTGTATTTTTCTGCTTCCTTGTAATGTCCTCTATGAGTTCCCGAACTTCTCCTTTTCCCCCCCTCACTTTCATTTGTTTGGAACAAGCATCACAGATTAGTTGCATTCATGTGCACTGCTCTATGCACACTACAAACCCCATAGTTCATACTCGGGAACAAGCAAGAAATGGCGACTTTGTTTCTATATACAGTGGGACCATGGAGAATGAACATAGCCACCTTCTAACAGGAAGTCAGATCACTGCAACAAAAAAAAAAGAAAGGAAATTGGGGATTTGGAGGGAGCTGAGACCAATGTAAGGTACTTATTTAACCACTTGCCATCCATGCTATAGCCGAAAGACAGCTACAGCATCCGGAAGGGTCTCTATAGATGTCCTCCCAGAACCCTGCACCCTGTGCAACCCCAGGGCATGCATCGGGCATGCTCTGTCAATCGAGGTAAAGGGCCAATCACAGCGGCCCTTTACCATGTGATTAGCTATGTAAATCACAGCTGATCACATGTAAACAGACTTGCTGGTTATCAGCAGTCCTTTCCTCACAAGCTGTGTCTATGTGAGAAAAGGAAAGGATTACCGGTAAAACTGGCAATACATAGTTTACATTGATAATCAGGGCACTGATCATCTGTGACCTGATTATCAGTGCAGCCCCATCAGTGCCAATCAGTGCAGTATATCAGTGCCCATCAGTGCAGCATATCAGTGCCTCCTATCAGTGCCCATCAGTGCCGCCTATCACTGCTCATCAGTGCAGCTTATCAGTGCCCATCCATGGGGGTTGCAATGGTGACCTCGCCTATGCTCTACTGGGCCCATGTGGCCTCCTTGTAAGGCTGTACCATTAGGTTTTACATGTTCAGCTCGGCTGAGATGCCAGCCGGTTCTTGCTGCAACCTCAATTTGCCTGCGGTAGGTGGCCCAGTACATGGAGCTGAAGTCCCTCAAGCACAGCGGTTCTAGAACCCGAACCTGCACTAGGCCAGGCAAGGAGAGAGTTTCCCAGGGCCGGGCAGCTGGAGGAGGAGGAAAAGGGTCAGTCATCGGGCTTGTGACGGCTCAGCTGCAGAGACCTTTTACATGAAGGTGGTTTATGTACCAGGGTAGGAACTGCTCTACAGGGATGTGGGATGGCATAGTGACTGAAAAAGAGCCAAGATATGGCTACAGTGAGCAGCACCCAACTTTATACACGTGTGTCTGACACCTAGCTGTACAATATACTCCATATACAGATCAATATATATATATATACTGTGTGTACATAGCTACAGGGGACAGCACCCAACTATATAGACATGGTTCAGAGTTTGAGGGGTCGCAATAATGATACCACTCATGCTCCAGGGGGCCTGTATGGCCTTTCTGTCAAATTGGGCTTTACACTGTGTTCATGGCCAGAGATTGATGGGTCTTTGGGGTTGGAATGGTGACACTGCTCATGCTCCAAGGGGCCTGTGCAGTCTCTGTCACATTAGGTTTTCCTGTTGCTGGGCACCCTGCGTAGGTAATTTAGTAAACTCAGAGGATCTGGGCCCTCTGAGTTTCTGGTTTCACCTACACAGTGTGATGGGGCAAGCCCTTTTCCCCAGTGGTGCACTCTCTGCTCAGCCCCCCACCCAGCTCAGTGCAGCTTCTCCCTTTCCACCCTGCTCAACCCTGCACTTGCACACAAGGTAGGCAGGCCACACTCTGAGCTACCAAGTGAAAGTGGTAGGCTTGTATGTGAATCTGGAAGTCAGAGGGCCCCCAGTGGGGCCCAGGTTGGGTCCTCTGAGCTTCTTCTTTTACATACTAGCCCACCACTTCCACCCAACAGCCCAGAGTATGGCCTGCCTGCCCCTACATTGTGTGCATGTGCAGCCAGCAGCAGGAGTACAGGTGCATCTCAATAAATTAGAATATCATCAAAAAGTTCATTAATTTCAGTAATTCAATTTAAAAAGTAACACTCATATATAGATTCATTACACACAAAGTGATATATTTAAAGCATTTCTTTCTTTTATTTTTGATGAAATGCACCTGTATTTTCGTGCAAGGTTGGAGTATCTTGGTGCAAAGTGAAAGCAGGGGGGTGGAAGTGGGTGGGCCCCCAGGTCAACTTTGCCCACAAGCTTAAAGCTATGCCTCTGTGCCCATCAGTACTGCCTCATCAGTGCAGCTTCATCGGTGACCTTTAGTACAGCCTCATCAGTGCAGCCTATAAGTGCCCATCAGTGCAGCCTCATCGGAGCACATCAGTGAAGAAGAAAAATTACTTATTTTCAACATTTTATAACAAACTAAAAAAACGTTTTTTTCCCCCAAAATTTTCAGTCTGCCTCATCAGTGCAGCCTCATCACTGCAGCCTCATCGGTACCCATCAGTGCCCATCAGTGCAGCCTATCAGTGCCCATCAGTGCAGCCTCGTCAGAGCACATCAGTGAAGAAGAAAAATTACTTATTTGCAACATTTTATAACAGAAACTAAAAAAAAACATTTTTTTCCCCCAAATTTTTGGTCTGCCTCATCAGTGCAGTCTCATCAGTGCCCATCAGTGCTGCCTATCAGTGCCCATCAGTGCAGCCTCATCGGAGCACATCAGTGAAGAAGAAAAATTACTTATTTATAACAGAAACTAAAAAAACTATTTTTTTCCCAATTTCTCTGTCTTTTTTTCATTTGTTTAGCAAAAAACCCAGTGGTAACTAAATACCACCAAAATAAAGCTCTATCTGTCTAAACAAAAATGATAAAAATGTTGTAGGTCATGTCATTCAAATTGCGACAGCGCCGAAAGCCGAAAATTGGCCTGTGCAGGAAGGGAGTAAAAGTGCCCAGTATTGAAGAAGTTAAGTCGAGGATTCTTACGTAAATAGAACTTTTTCATTCTTAACCAGAGTTTAGTGTTACTTTAAGGAAAACTTTGTACTGTAAAGGACGAGCTTTAGGAAGGTACGATATACTGTAACTTTCTTTAAAAAAAGGTTTTAATGTATTTTGTGATGTTAAAGAGACACTATTTTCTTGCTTGTACACCTCCAGACCCCTTTATACTTACCTATGCTCCCTCATAGCTCCTTGTATCCTTGCATATGGGGCTGAGATTAGTTGTGACAGTGACCCTGGGGGGGGGTCAAGGCCCAGAACTTAGCTTTTAGGCCCTGACATCATCACAGAGAAGCAGGTCACAATAGCCTGTGGTGCCATGCATTCTCGACAGCTGTGAGAGAACACAGGTAAGGGGTGTATACAGGGGACAGGAGTTGCCATTTACATGTGTGGCCAGCATTGCCCCCGTCTAAAAGGGGGTACGCAGGTGGATTGCTTTTAAGTGGTATTTGGCTGCTTGTGCCGCCTCCTCACCGCCTGTGTTAACCATTGAAAACCCACATGCTGCAACCGCTTTACCTCACACAGTTTAAATGAGTCATGCTTATAGTGCTGCCTGCCGAACGCGATCTGTGGTATAAATGTTACAACCACAGTAGTGTGTTCTAAAATGGGAGGGTGGTCATGTTAACTTGCAACTCGGGGATTAAGAGGCGGTAATACTGCTGCTCAACCATCTGTTTTCACCACCCGTCTGTTTAAACAAGGGCTTTCAGAGACACTGTCACCACTGTCACCAAACATTAAAAGTAAGTACCAGTAATACACTGTCTCCCTCTGCACATGCTCAGTTGCTCTATTGCACTGTGCCGAAAATGTAAAGGCCGATCTGCTGACAGCCTAAAGATTTACTGCTGCTCAGGGGATCTGCAAAATGACAGCCTCCAACAAGAAGAAACAGGAACAATGCTGGAGGCAATTTCCAGCACACGCTAATTTTGGCAGCATAATTATTAATTTGAAATGTATTTTTCTTGCTAAAGAACATTATTTTTTATCAAGTTGTTATGGGTAAAGTTCCACTTTAAACTGATTTCTCAGCAAAATAAAGCATGGTGCATGGAAACACTGATGGATGGGTGAGTTTGCTTTGGATATTAAAAATGATCAAATAGCATTTTTGGTTTGTGGTGTTCATATGCAGTGTAGTTCCACCTTTAAGTGGTTTTAAACCTCAGACATGAAATATGAACAAAGCATATCTCTCTATAGTGTGTACATGTCTCAATTTAGAGCACCAAGTGCCATTTCTGTCCGCTGATTTGTTCCTCTGCTATAAGCATGAGTCACTTCTGACATCTCATGCCTGGGGAAGAAGATCCAGGACACAATCTGTGATTGACAGCCTCAGCTCTGTTCCTGTGTGCTGTGTGAAGGCGGGAGTGTCCCTTCCCTCCAATCATCTGTAAGAGCTCTCATCACTGAGCTGTTCGGTGTGTAACTTCAGCTCTCTGCCCCATTTTCTGAAAGCTCAGACAAACAATAAATTCTGGACTTTGAACGGATGTAGAGAAGACTGCAGATAAACAGGTACACCTTATGTTGGAGGATTTGTTTAATCTCTGTGTATAACCTGAAGCCTATATGTTAGGGTTTACAACCACATTAACTTTTAGTACAGGTAAGCTTTAAACAGTCCAGTGGCAGCAGTGTTTCCATTTATTGAAAGACAGTTTCTTCTCCAGTGCCAATTACCACTGAATTTTCTGTAGATGGTACTATCTGGTGACATCCACATCTTTATGCAAAATGTATTGTACATTGAATGCAGCAGTTCATCCTCTTGCAGGCTTTTTATTTGAATCAATTCAGCCTACACAACAGATGAGCTGCTGCCACAAACATCTCTCTAACTTCTTCAGCACCTACTAATTAATCATGAAGTCTTCTATGACTGAGTACCAGTCAAGTACAAAACACATCACGGGGAGAAAATGATAACTGCTATTTAAATGCTTCTTCTATGCTACACAAGGGGCAGATGTTGATGTGGGAGTTGGAGAAGTCTGGAGGTACGTGATACTGGACAATTAGAAGAGAACTCCATTCAGGAGAAAATGCATCCACAAACACAACTCAGATTGTGTGCACATGAATTTCTTTTCAAGTTTCGCCATTGTCTGTGCTGAAGGTTTTACATGGATCCCACTAGATTTGTATGCAGCACTCACCCCCAAAGGGGCCACTGGAAATACAGGACCTCCCTAAGTAGTACAGAGGCCACCAATCACCAGCACACCGTCAAATAAATCTCAGTCTAGGGGGAGGAAGGGGTTTGGGGTCGGGGGATACTCCATAACATTCAGCAGCAGAACAGGAGGACAAATTTCTCTCTAGTCTCTCAATAGCAGCTTTCTGAAGGTAGCAGGGGATGTTAGGAATGTCTAAGGCCCCACAGCTGTAGACCACAGGGCAATCTTGGCCACTGATCCCTTCTAGTGCTTGCACAACTTATAGATCTCCACAAGATCCTTACATACAGTGTCCTTGGAACTGCTTGCCATCCAGCCATCACAGATAGATCTCTTGTGAGGAAGATAACAAACTCCTTCTCCAGACCATGACTCTGAAGCAGTGTCCTTCTGCAAGTATGCCTCCTCAGCAATTCTCCCAAGGCCTCAGGCCTGCTGTAGTGTCTTGTCGCAGTGATTCTCCTCCTAGGGGCAGCAGTCCCAGGAGTACTGGAACCCTCCCTTACGAGGAAAGAACAATTTGTTTATACACCCTGACTCTTTATTAAACAAAGTTTGGGGTATTTGGTGCACTCGGGGGAGGCTGCAGTGGCCCCTGCACTGGTGTAATAAAAAATCTTTATAAGCAATGTGAGTCCTTATATTCCAAGTGTAAGTCTATATCCTAGGATGCTTGACTTGGAGGCTGCCAGCTGTGAAGAGCTAAAAGGAACTCCGAGAGAAGAATATGAAGAAGAAAGGTGGTGCCATCTAAGTAAATTTTATTTGAATAAATGTTTTTACACATGCTGCACTTAAATGGCACCGCCTCTCTTCTTCATATCCTAGCTATTTATTACCTCCCCAGCCACCGTTTGGATCTCCTCTTCAAGGGATTGGCCAGGATATGATAAATATTCAGCTAATTATTTGAATCCCCCTCCCTATGCTCTGGAAGCTTCTTTCAGAGGCGGGTAAGTATTTAAGATTTCAGCTCAGGAACCCTGACCATACCCAAATAATCAACAACCACTCTACTCACTACAGTGGAGCCAACCTAACAGCCTAAATGGAAACAACCACTCCATCTACTAATGTGAGGCCAATTACTAAATTTACCTAACAGCCTAACTGGAAGTAACCATTCCACCCACTATAGTGGGGCCAATAACTAAATGTACCTAACAGTCTATTTGGGAGGGTGTTGCATGTAATTTTTCATTTAGAGTTGTTTGTTGCCTAGACAAGGCTATTGTGTGCAAGGGATAATTTTCTGTCTGAAATGCCAAGGGAAAGGGCATCAGCAGACACAGGCTACTGTGTTCTGCCTTTTCAGAGGTTTTCCTAGAAATACCTAAGCTTCTTCACCAACTTCTTTTTTTAGCAGTGTATAAACACAACTCTACCCAACTTCCTTTTTCCACAGCATAGTTAAAGCCTAACCAAGGACGATTCTTATACTCAGCCAGGAGTATCTCTTGTGCAGGTGGCTGATGTCTTAGTTGAAATTTTCATTCTGCCTCCCCATACCCCCACAGCAGTAAACCTCTAGCACTGTGGGGGTTCTATCATAGGTACTCATCAAGAGTGCCAAATATGCCTATCCTTTTTGCCACTGTGCTCCATTCATAGAAGCTGTATTATAGAGAAAATCGATCTATGAATGGAGGATTAACAAATGAAAGAACGGTCTTGATCCTCCATTCATAGTACACTTTTCATTGATGGAAGCTATAGTATGGCTTCTATGAATGGAGGAGAGGGGCAGAAAGAGCAGGCATTGTCTGCATTCTTGAAGAGTGAATATGAGAGGTCCAGCAGCTGTATTAACCTCCAGGGCACTAGACGATTACTACTGCGGGGCTATGGGGAAGGCAGAGAACGGACCATTTAAACTAAGACAGCAGCCACCAATATAAAGGGCACTCCTCATCAGGGGCGGACTGATAGCTCATGGGGCCCCCAGTCAATAGGGGACCAAGGGGCCCCGTGTCCTCACCCACACTCAAACCACACCCAAAAATGCCTATGAAAGGTACCGGGGGCATCTCATGGGGCCCCCTACTGACCCTGGGCCTTCGGGCAGTGCCCGAGTGCCCAAATGATCAGTCCGCCCCTGGTGTCATTATTTTGGTGTATACTGTATATTAAGAATAGTGTCATCCATGGGCAGACTGGCAGCTCATGGGGCCCCCGGGCAATAGGGGACCATGGGGCCCCTGTGTCCTCACCCACACTCAAACCACACCCACAAATGCCCATGAAAGGTACCAGGGGCATCTCATGGGGCCCCCTACTGATCCTGGGCCCTCAGGCAGTGCCCTAGTGCCCAAATGGTCAGTCCGCCCCTGCTCCTCATTGAATGTAAATACTGTCATTTGCACTGATCTTTAAAAGAAACAAAGTCTTTTAAGCTTAACTGCAGGAATTATCTGTATTGCATACTTACATTGGGCCTACCTAACACAATTTAAGTATGCATATCTAATTTCTGATGGGAAATCATTGTTGTAGTCGGTGCTACTGCAGTGATAGCTGCGATCTTCTAGGTCCTGATCGGGTTTTATGCAAGTAGCTTTCCCTTTGCACACCAACCGTAGGGGGTCACTCGCCATGCATAGAAACTTTGTATTTTTTAATGAATACAAGGCTTCCTCTGATTGGACAAAGTGGAGATTGTGAAGTCACCACCTCATCCAGTCAGAGAATGCCTTGTATTTTGAAAAAAATGCAAGGTGTTCTCTGAATAATGACAGTGCTGAGCAAGCAACCCCCTATAGTCAGTAAGCAGCGGGGAAGCCACTAGCCACAAAACCTCGGCAGGACCCAGAAGATTTGCAGCTCTCGCTGTAGTAATGCCCACTACTACAGTGATTTCTAGCTTCCCTGGCAGTCTCTCAGGTATGAGATATGCATACTTACATTTTGTCAAACTGGACCAATGTACAAATGCAATACAGACCATTTCTGGAGTCCACCTTTATATATGATTGCCTGCTATGAGTATATTCAGGCAGTTTTTATAATATGCACAAATCTAAAAGTTTTTTTTTGCTTTTGTTTTACTATGCTAAGAAAGAGATACAATTCCTATCAGGTATTCTTGTGCTGAGGAGATGTTCCTTCATTTCCTGTTGCAAAGACACAACAGATCAGAGAGTTAGGCTTGCCATACATTATACAATTTTCTTACAATTTTCTGTCCAATTTCTGCCCAATTTCCTTTAGATTTCCCTTCAACTATGTAATGCAAGGGCTTGCCTAATTGGATACAATTGAAAATGTTGTTTAGGTTTGACCTCATGTTATATGGTTTTTGATAAATCTAATGCACAATTCTCAAGAAAATTGTATAATGTATGGCCAGCCTAACAAGTAGAAATCTCTCCAAAGTCAGTGGGTCTTGGGGCAGCACAGTGGCTAAATGGTTAGCACTTCCACCTAGCAGCACTCAGGTCATTGGTTCAAATCTCAACCACAGCACCACCTGTCTGCAGTTTGCATGTTCTCCCTGTGCCTGTGTGGGTGTACTCCAGTTTCCTCCTACACACCAGTCCCCATATAAGTACCTGTAATAAATAAATAAATAAATCTTAGAGAGTTGTCAGAGATCAAAGTGTCCCAATTGGAGGATTTTTATCACTTCCTGCTCTGGTGACAACTCAAAAGTTTGGATTTCCCATCATTTTCTACCCCAAAGAAAATAATCATGACAACAAACAGAGGGTAGAATTTACCCAGTGGTAACACAGACGGCAATAAATACCTGATGGGGGTCTAACTCTTTCTTACTTTATCCATAGGTAAAAAAAATAAAACAGAAACTTTAAAAAAGATACATCACGGTTCACTGTTTAAAGTACAATGCATGTGCTAGAAATTAGTAAATGACTTCTAATGTCTAATTACAGGAGATTTGGTAACTCATGGAGGTAAGACATATATGTGATAGTAACAATGCCCTGTTTTCGGTCATAATGAATATGCTACAAGTTTATGGTTAAAGAATTCATTCCAATTTCAATTATCTAACAATTTAACCAATCACAGAACATATTCAATTACGCAATTAGCACATTGTAGTTGTATTAACATGCAATCAACACAAATCAGTTTAACAGAATCAACAATCCTTTCAAATTCTATTGGGACACAATCTGACTTGTCTAATCAGAACTGGAGCAACTACAATTACCCCTGTTTGTCTTATAAAAAAAAAAGTATACCATTATCGCAAAATCGCTATCAGGATGGGCACATTGACTCTAAAGACTACTTCTATTGTTTTTATATCGTTTATCAAATTTTAGATTAAAATTATATTTCACCTTTAAATTTCAAGGGGCCCTTCTTGATCCAGTCCAGGTATAGCTGCCTCAATAAGAGTTCTTTATGTGTCCATTGCAGGAATATAGTTCTGCTTTCTATGTATACATAGGCTTCATCTTATGTACATTATACAGGAACCAAAATCTGCAGTTTCTTTCTACCTTTCCCTCCAGAACTGGCCAGGGTGCTGCTCTGTGTACAGTGACTAGTGCCTACAGAAGCACACAGAAAAGGGGGTGCTCTGTTTGAGGGGTTCTGCTTATTTCAGCCTTTGCCATCCTCTTCCTCAGTTAGCCATCATCTGTCCTTGAAAAGCCAAGAGTTTTTGCAAAGTTGCGAAGTAGCTCCTGTGAAGTACGTCAGCCTGTTTGAAAGTTGCACACCAAGCTGTGAGCACAGTTTCTTTGTTCTGCTGGGAAGAGCTGAAGAGAAAGGGAGGGAGAGGACATCCAGTAACAATGAACTCCTTCACTTCTGGGGGATTACAGACCACTTTATGGGTCTTACCTGCGTCATTTACAGTACCAAGAACTTATTCTCTTATCAATCACCTTCCTATCACAGAATCTTCACAGATCAGTTACTTTTTTCTTAGTTTTTGTTTCTTTTCTGCTTTCCAAAATCTTTGTTCTCTATACAAAGAAGCTTGGGACTTTTGATATGCTGCAGGTAAGTTACATTGCCATTATATATATATATTTTCTTTCTTGAATGCATTACCAACTGCATTATTTTACTATTTACAAAGAAAGTTTGGACTTTTTTTTGCTACAGATAAGTAATATTATCATTATTTTAAGTTGTTTTTCATGAGTGTTTTGCCAATACATTACTAATTACAAAGAAGCGTTGGACTTTTTTTTTTGCTGCAGGTGAGTGACATTGCTATTATGTTAACTTTTTTTCTTGAACGCGTTACCAATGCCATCATAATACAAATCACAAGGAAGCTTGGGACCTTTTTTTACCCAGGTATGCATCATTACTATTATTACATTTTTTTTCCTTAAACATGTTACCAATGCGATTCTAATACTAGTTACAAAGAAGCCTGGAACTTTTTTTGCTGTAGGCTAGGGCCATTACAATTATTAAATTTTACCAGTGCCTTTCTAATACTATTTACAAAGGAGTTTGAGACTTTTTCCTGCAGGTAATGCCCTTGCCATTTTGTTAAGTTTTTTTTTTATGCATTTGTATTGACTTTATATTACTATTTACAAAAGACCTTTAGCCTGGGTTCACACTGATGCAGTGCGGAATCGCACCAGTTTCTGTGCGATTTCCACACTGCATCATAATCGCACCCCGTTTATATGAACCACAGTGTGTGTGTATTTTAAGCTAATGACACCCAAAAATCAGTTCACAAAACGCAGTGCGATGTGCAGAATCGGATTGCAGGGGTGTGAACACCCATGCCATCCGTGTTCTGGTAAGGACTAAAAAGGGGTCCTGCACTTTTTTGGTGCAGATGCAGTGTGATTTGAGCCATACAAAATGTATGCCTCAAATTGCACCACACCGAAATCGCATGTGATTTTGATGCGATGCAGTTTCTGTGCGAATCACATGCGATGTGCACCACCCCATCAGTGTGAACCCAGGCTTAAACTTTTTATTTGCTCCAGGTAAGTGACATTGCCAATAAGTTTTTGTTTGCTCCAGGTAAGTGACATTGCCAATAAGTTTTTGTTTGCCCCAAATAAGTGACTTTGCCAATAGGTTTTTGTTTGCTCCAAATAAGTGACTTTGCTAGTAAGTTTTTGTTTGCTTCAAGTAAGTGACTTTGCCAATAAGTTTTAGTTTGCGCTAGGTAAGTGACCTTGCTATTAAATTTGTATTTGCCCCACGTATGTGACATTGTCATTATGTTATTTTTTTTCTTAAATTCATTACCAATACCATTTTATTACTAATGACAAAGATGATTTGGACTTTTTTATTTGCTTCAGGTAAGTGACATTGTCGCTAAGTTGTTATTTGCTCCAGGTAAGTTACATTGTCATTAAAGTGGTGTTAAACTGAAAATCCAAAATGTATTCTATTGCAGCTTACCAATTCTTAGATGTGGTGGCTGCATTAGTTGTCTATTTAGGCTTTCTTTTTTTCTTTTCCCCTAGTGATCCTGCCAGTAAGTCTGTTGCTTTTCAAGCTGTCCTGTAGATGTAGCAGTTACAGGGATGAGACAAACCATTTAGCACTGACAGGTGTGCTTACAATGATAAGATGTTATTCATTTTATGCAAAACCATTATCCCGAAAGGAAAACAAAACTCTTTGCATAATTGCTTATAAAATATCAGGAATTTGACTTTGAATTTGTTAGTGTATGTAAATCTGTTAGTCTATCTTACACTCCCCCCAGACTGACAATGCTGCTGTCCAAAGGTGCCTCTGTGCTCCTTAAACCAGAGTGGGGGCACCCTAATACTGGAAGTGAGTTACTGGCCAGATCATCAGGTACAAACAGAAGGGAAAAAATGAAAAATGAAAACGAATGCAGCCACCACATCTAATGATTGGTAAGCTGCAATACATTACATTTTTGGTTTTAAAACCGCTTTAAGTTGTTTTTTTTGCATTTGTGCTGCCAATGATATTCTATTACTTTAGATTGTACGCTCCTTGAGGGTTAGGGACTGATGTGAATGTACAATATATATATGTAAAGCACTGTTTAAATTGATGGCACTATATAAGTACCTGGAATAAATAAATATTACTATTATGCTTCTTTGTATCAATAGAATACTGTTTACAAATACTTTTTAGATATTTGGCTATGATTGCAATTCAGACTTAAAAATGTAGAAATAAATACAATCCTTGCCATTTTTCATCTGTAAACCGCACATTCAGTACCGTTGCACAGCATCTCCCCATTTACAAGTAACTTTTCCTCTAAGTAAACTTTTTCTGTGTAAACTTGCTGCTCAGCACAGAGTTACAGTCAGCTTCCAGAATAAAGCCACAGCCAGACTCTGCCAGCTCTTTTGTACCACACTGATCTTTTATTTTTTTAATTTTTTTTAATATATATATATATTTGATGTGCCCAAAACCAGCTCAGGACCAGATAGCTGTAGTTCAAGAGCTGTGCCTTTAAAGGCTGTGTGTTTGTTTTGAACTGCCTCCTCCTCCCCTCTCTACTGTTGGACCGTGCAGTTAGTAAGCAGAAAAGGGATAAGGAGCTGACTACCAACTCTACTCTGCAAAAAAATAAAAAGACAACTTTTATACTATGCTTATTATGACCTCACTTGTGCGCTGAAGGCAATGCTGGCCAGCAAGTCCCTGGCACAATTGCACAGTTGCTGTGGCTACCCATCCCTATCCTGCACCCAGAGTATTTTTTTTTTTTGTTTAGTGGGAGGTGCGTTCTAACTCATTCTGGTCCCAAATTGTTTTGTGAAACAAGTGAAAGTTCGGGAGGATTGAGACAGACTTGTTTTTTTTTTCCAGGGAGAACTGCTGCAGATGCTGCTGTCTGTGCAACAGGTAGGATGGTGTAACGCCTAGCTCATCTCTTTGTTGTTGAACCCAAGTCCAAGGACAATGAGCTATGGGGAGGGGAGTGGACAGGACGGGACAGTGCAGAGGGACTGCATGCTTCACACCTAATATCTTCATCAGCATCAGGATCTGCTTCACTCTATACATTGCACTCTCTTCCAGCTTTTAAGACGTTAAAGGGAGACTGACTGATCAGGAGTCCAAACAAAGAGGGACATGTTTTGGACATTTGGGCTGCTTGTACCTCTGACTTGCTGCTCTAAGAGTTCTATCTACCAAGAGCCCAAAGGAAGTTTTTTTTTTTTTTCCTTTAGGTTTGCCTGGTTTGGGATGAAGCTGATGTGGGGCAAAAGTTTGCTGAGTCTTGTAAGAACATTGGGTGGATGTGGGCTCCTTGAGTAGACAAGGGAGGAGGGTGAGGGTGGGAGTGAGAAACCTGCTGCTGCAGAGCTCCAGTTCTTTGTTTGCTCGGGGAACTTGAACAAAAGAAAAAAACTCTCAAGAACTCTTTATCTGCATCCCTATCTGGCAAGCCAGTTCCTAACTTCCTTGCCTTGCAATGTGAAAGCTTCCCAGCTGCTGCGACTAGGAGCTCCTGGATACCTGCGAAGTCACAAAAGGATCCTTGGAAGTTTCTTTGTGGAGGTGAGTTTTCACTATGTAAGTGGGATGTGGGTGGGCAGGAATCAGGTGTAGTCTCTGCACATTGCAGCTCAATTTCTACCTCCTTTCAAAGCTAAACCTAAATAAAAGCACTGTTTTAGCTGGGCAGGAAGGAGTTAAACTTTTTTTTCAACTTTAAAGAACTTTCCAGCTTAGGTGGTAACTATTACAAGATAAGGATCACATAGCCTTTGTCCCTGATATATATTCTCTCTCTTTGTCTTGACACTAAATAGTATCCGGGGTAAAGAATATTTGCAAGCACTCATTATTTACTCAGAAATTCAGTTTAACGGTTATGGTGAATTAATTATGCATCTCATTATGCTAAATATGTTAACGTAGAAGCTTTCTGGAAAAGTTTCTGAACTGTATATTTTCATATCAATACTTTTAAAGCCAGCATATTAAAGCTGGTACCTAAGATTACATCGTGACAGAAAGTTGCCAAACTTTTAACAAAGTTTGCTTTTAGCAAAGTTGTGATATAAATGCACCTTGGAAAAGTAATTTTATGTTTGTTTTTTTTTTAAGCCATTATTTTTTTTATTGTACTATTAACACTAATTGTATACCTTCTATTTGTAATGAATGACAGCATTTGCACTTGCATGTGTTGCACATGGTTAAACATCTGAATAAATTGGATGGGCATGTAAGTTAAAGAACAGATCTACAGGTTTAAACTATGTAAATACCTCTTTTATCAGAAAAAAACATAATAACATGAACTGAACAAAATCTGCTGATATTATAAGATACGGTAGTGTTTTCCATTGTTCTGAGGGAGTGACGCAGATAGGTCACAAAGTTAGGGCAGTCCCCTTATGCGATTCCTATTCTATTGTTCAAAAACATAAGAAGGAAATAGTTAAATTCAGATTCTAGATTCAGTATTCTGTACTGTTTTCTATGACTGGATGTATTTGTGACCACATAAAAGGGATTCAACCAGATGTTAGAAAAAAGAATGTTATGTGTTCATCATCCCATATGTTGTGAAAAAAAGACACATTTTATAAAAAAAAAAATAAAAATATTAATACAGAAAAAACATAAATTTTGATTTTCAGGATTGGATTTATGACATCTAGATCTTTGATGTACATATATTGTACAAGTTGCATCAAATTTCTGTTTCTCTTTGTTCAAGGTGGCATCGACAACGAAGTAAAAAAAGGATCGCTGGTATGATTTTGTTTAGGGCGCTTTTAGACCACTGGAATTTTTTTATTGAGCTTGAAAGCTTTGTCAACTCCCTCTACTTTATTATTATTTATTTAACTCTAAATTTTGTGGTTGTCTGTGTGTATAATGATAACACTGGGACAAAAAGACCTTGCCACTTCTTTCATATCAATGAGCTATTGTTTCGTTACAACAGCGCTCTCTTGCTACAGTACCATGTCAAATAGTATTGGACCGCTTTACATCACTAAGTTACTATTTTTTATTTCATCAAGGTCCTCTTAAAATGGCAGAGGCACAACTCAAGTCCTATTTCTAAAAACATATGAAGAAGTTTGAAATAAAGAGAACATTATTATTGAAAGGATAATGTAACACTGTAATCAGTTTAATAGTAGTACAACATCAGCATTCCCAAAGTGTGGTATAAAATTGGATGTAGACACCAATAATTATGTCTGTGTATATCCTTGCATAAAGTAATATAAGAATAAAATACTCATTTATATCATTATTATAATGTTTCCAATGTTTTAAACAACATCATTTCACATTGCCTTTTTCCCTTAAATTAAATATAACTCACGTTAAAAAGGTTTTATCCATATTTTTTTTTATTTTAGCCCTACTTAATTAGGATATGTTGACATTCCAAGAAGCTTCGGTCAAATTTGGATTAAATACGTATTCTTCAAAAGGTCACTAATGGAGGTTGCGATGAGTTCTATGAGATTGTGCCATAGTGTCTACGAGATGAAAATGCAATGGGTTTTGGTTCATGTATTGTTTCCAACCACAAATGGATCAAACACTAGTTTTCCACAACATTGGATTACAAATCTTTTTTTCTCTTTGGGGATATACAGAAGAAGAGTAACTTAAGTTTGGATTACTATGAGCTTCCCCACTGGATATACAACATAAGCAAGGTATGGTTTTGATGTGTTTTCCTATTTATTAGTTATATTTGAGTAATTCCAGTTGGTTGTGGCTTGAATTGGCCCAGTAGTAGTGAGGTTGGGGAAAATGTTTATATCAATGTGGTATATTACCAAATAATACAAATAAAGTGTATATCTACGTTGTTACCCTTGAATAAGGTTGTTTTTTATTTGACTGAGAAAAAGTAGGAAACACGTGACATTGATCATGTTAGGCGGGAAATGATGAAAGCACAATCTCAATCAGCTTGCATGAAAATATTGTACATTTCCATGGAAATGATGGAAATGCACTTGTCAATGAACACTGCTTAGCAGACACATTAAACTGAAAGAAATTTTAGGGGAAATTTTGTCATTAGAGATAACGTCACATAGGATTAAAGTTATATGTGCTATGATAATTTCTGTCATCTTTTTGCTTTATGTAGGGGAAAAAAAGTCTTCTGGTGTAGCTTTAATTTGCATTCTCTGAAATGGTCGTACATTCTAAGATGGCTTCCTCTGGTGAAGGATGCTTGTGCTCCAAAGTGGGCTGTGCATTGTTTATTGGCTCTGTGCTCCACATTCTTAATGAATTCTAGATATGTGTATGGAAGATGTCCAAATGGCTCCTGGTAACAGACTGCATCCTTCATTGGCTACATATTCTATCCTAACAGCACATTCTTCCACCTAGATCTGGGTGGGCACTGCATACAATTCTGTGCTTCCTCGGGTGTGAACAAATTAGTGAACACCATTTATAACATTTTGCTTCTCACAATGGAACAAAATATCATATATACATGCATTATTAAAGAAACCATACACACATACATTTCCAGGAGTCATATTCAGTGGTGTGAATATTAAGTCTTTCTGTGTTATACATAATAATGACCACACCTTATTCCCATTCTAAATCACTGCTGGAAGAGGGTATGTGTGTTCACAGTCTATCCACGTACAAAAGCATTGTGTATAAAGCGATAATATAATGGTATTTGTTTCCCTACGCATCATAAATGTATGTACAAGCATACATTTATTTTGATGTTCTTTGAGGTTTAAATATAATCTAGCACAGTGATTTATACAAACATATCTTGAATATTCTACAATAAATGCTTATGAACCTGAAAAACCCTTGTGATACCTAAAACACCCGGCGTCCACTGCATTGTACCACCAACCATGATACAGACTACACAACAACATTATTAATACTAAAATAACTGAATTTGTATAGTTTTATTGGAGATACATTCTGTGGAACTGTCCTGATAACCTTTGAGCAGGGAAAGCAAGTGCAGTAAAAGGATCCTTCGAAAGATCAGGTCTGGTGTAGCTGTAAATGGAAAGCCACAACTTTGTAGTGATAACAGAAAAAAAGGATAGCTCCATATACCAAACTTAAGCATTATACCTTGTGGATTTTCTTTTTAATGGTCAGTAAGAAGGAATTTGGACCGTCAAACTGGTCTTCTCCCTTGCCTGTTCAGCAGCAGCCATCTTAGATGCTCAGAAAATGACTCAGCTAAGCCTAATATAGCTGAGTAGGTGATAAACCGTATGACTGCATAATAGCTGGCATGCCTGCTGAAGATTATGTAAAGTTGGGTAATTGCTTGTATGTTGGTGCTAGAAAAAACAAAACAAATGTGCATGTGTTTGCTCTTTGCTGATGATCTTAGTAATAAATGTTAATGGTGAGAATGACTTTTATTCATGTCTCCAACGATGGTAAAGAATGGTAACCTTCATTGGTAGGTTTTCCACAGTGGTAAAGTAGTACGTACGTCTTAATTTATCCCGTTATCTCAGGTAGCAAATTATTTTAATAAAAGAAATAAAGAGTTATGAATAAGAAGTAAATACGTTTTTGGATGGTTTGGTTTTAAAATAAGCACTTGCCGTGAAAGTACTTGCTTCATATTGGGTTTGTTGATAAACACGCCCAGTCTATTTTCGTATAACCGCATTTTTATATAGTCCATGCATTATGTTCATTATTTGGAGCGTGATATATTCAACACCTTCTGCCTAAATTCCTTTCAGGAATGCTTTTTGGCTACATTTGAAATAAATGTCACTCAGAGTGATCTGCTCCTTGTGCTAGAATGCAGCATGCAAGTTGGAAAGCAGTTTCCAAAGTCTGAATGCCTCATAGCTTTTGTGTTTCTCCCGTTATGTAAAATGCAATCCGCTTTTGTACTGTATCTGAATAGCTGGCACAGTATTTGTCATTCAGCCTCCCTGCTTCCAACTCACTCAAAGTAATGAAAGAAATGCCCTAGAATTCTATCCGAGTTCTTAAGAAAAGAGTTGAAGTGATAAGAAAATAGGGTTTTTTTAGTCTGCTTGGTTAAAGTTTTCCATTTATATTGTAGGATCTCACAAGAAACAACCATAACTTCTTTCTGGCCCTGTGTATATATTTATGCTGTGTCACGTCTCTTGGGTTCTTTGTTACCCCCTGTACAGTGCTACAGAACATATTGGAGCTTTAGAAACCCATTGGCTTCTTTTATCCCTGTGTTTCTTAGTACAACAGGCATATAGACCCAGGGATCAAAATCCCAGTTCTATGTTATGTTTAATATTGCTAGGATTCAGTTGGAATGGGCTTAGTTGAGCTTTCTTAAGTTCTTTCTAGGAACAAACCAAGATAAATCAAGATGTGTTGGTGATAGGCCTTCGACTGTGTGATTCCTTGGCTGCAGTAAAACACTATAAAACCACACCGTATTTTAACAGCCACATAAAACAATACTGTACACTTTGCTAATTAGTGCTAATATTAGTGATGTGTTTTATGACAGCCTTGTAATAATTACAACGTTCACACATAAACTGTAGTTAAGGACATGTGGCCAGCTGTAAGCTCAGTGGGGCAGTAGATTTACTGAGCATAATAATATTGCATATCTACACATTACAAACATGTACACTGTAATCAAGACTGGCCTACTTTGGTGCTTTTGCCAGACTGGGCTTTTTTCTTCTCATTTCACAGAGAAATGTTTCTAAATGGCAAATATAATTTAAATTTCTTATTGTCACTGGGATTTTGAACAGAAATGTTTGTGTTGTATGATGCTTATATGTATAAAGACAACTATTGTCACACTATGAATCTGGTTATCATCAGTGGGTCATACCTTATGAGGTGCAAAACTGCAGTTATATATATATCATATATAAGATTTGGCTGCTCTTTAATTTGATTTCTTACATGATGCATTCAGAACAGAAGTCTTAAAAACAGTCCATTTAAAGAAGGGGATTTTGTAAAAAGAACTAGTTTGTCGACCTGAAATATATATATATATATATATATATATATATATAATGTAAAAAATACATAAAATAATAAATATACACACACACACATATATATATATATATATATGTGTGTGTATACATATATATATATATATATATATGTATATATATGTATATGAATATAAAATAAAAAATACATAGAAATAATATATATATATATATATATATATATATATATATCTCTAAATACACCCGCACACATCTACAGTTTATATGTGTGTCTGTGTATATGTATGTGTGTATATGTGTGTGGCTGAAATGTTTAAAAGAGGAAACAGTCTAACAGTAGAATGTCTGAGCATGGTGTAAAATTGGTAGAAGAAACTTCGAAATTTATGGCCAAGGCAAAAAGGTGCCCAGCTCTGTATATTACATAACAAAAGTATTGTGTCCACCAAATGCCTCTTGTTTACTACTGTAACAGTACACAATACATTTTTGGTTGATACTTGGAGATGCAAGACATCTACAAATGATGAGTACATTTAGATTCATGGTCCTCTTAAATGCATTACCAAATATAGGAAATAGAATAAATAAGTAGAATAAATGTTGTTTGCTTGAATACTGAAACATTGTCCCATATAAGAAAAAACCCCATAAAAGTATAAATGAACCAGGTTGAGTAACCCCAACTATCCTTACAGGTATAAAAATCATATATTTGACCTCTGGAGGGGTAACGGTTGGGTGTGCGTAAACATATATGATGACAGTTATATATCTATGACTATTGTTGTGTGTATTGACAGATATCCAAATACGTCAGCTCTTATAGTAATCAATACCCAATATTTTATGATAGTTTATGTAAAAAAGTGCTCATAGTATACTTAATTTTTTTATCCACAAATCCACTGAGGCACACTTATAGGCATACATGGTAAAAAGATTTTTTTTTTATAAAAAGTAATAAATCTGCTAAAAAAGTTGACAGTATCTTATTACTGAAGATATATATTAAAATAAGTCAAACCATATCTGATACACCTGTCTTCAGTGATATGCTTTTGGGGAAATTTTTGGAAAACGTCCATATTGCTGTGTTCAGCCATGGGACAAGTTACAACTGACAGCAGTCTAAAAACATATTCAGATTTTTGCAGGTAACTTGGTTAAGATGAGTATGTAATGCTTACAGGACCATGGGGTGCTTGATGTATTAAAATATTCAATGATATTGTTTCTACTTAAATGCTGTACATCAAATTAACAGAGCGAAACTTAAACAAACAATACATAAGAACCGTTTCTAATGCGAAGCAAACAAAAATAAAAATAAATATATATATACATTTATAATCTATACATATAAATACATATAAATAATGTTTTATATATATATATATATATATATATATATATATATATATATATATATATATATATATATAATACTGTTAATGGTGACAATGGTGACATTTTCAGATTTTTTTTACGGTAGAATATATAGCATTGGAAAAGTCTCATTAAATTGGGGATATTTGGATATATATGTGGATATTTATACTATATGCAATAGATATTAACTAAATGTTTGCCCTGGCCTACATACTTGTGTTTACTACATAAAACCATTTGGGTTACATAATGTTAAATAGGAATAGAATAAGAATCAAAATTGACTGTCTAATTGGCAGCAGACATAAGCACAGGTTTGTTGGTCCAGCAACTTGTATTGAGTCACTATTGTATTACAATCTATGAATAGACATATATAAAGAGAGAAACTTACAAGAAAACTATTATGTGGATATCTATAGAAGGGGCAGGATAACCTTTCCTGTAGCAGAGTTTAGTAAATGAGAGCAGTCTAATTAGTTGTTATAAATACTAACGTCTAGAGAGACCCTCAGCTTGACTGGAAGACAATTGAGTGATAATGGACTTTTTATAGCAGTTAAAATGACCACCCACATTACAATCTGGTTGTGCAATGTGCTAATTTTAGCTTGGATAGTACAAAAGGAAATATCTTACAGCCAAAAAAGCGAGACAATGAGAAGGAAATATTGTAAGGTGTGTGTGGCTAGCTTCACAATTGGATGAGATCTAATGTGTGTAGCTATCTTCACAGTTGGCTGAGATCTAATGTGTTTGGATATCTTCACAATTTGCTTAAATCTAATGTGTGTGGCTATTTCCATAATTTGCTTAGTTCTAATGTGTTTGGCTATCTCTATAATTTGCTTAGATCTAATGTGTTTGGCTATCTCAATAATTTGCTTAGATCTAATGTGTGTGGTTATCTTCACAATTGGCTGAGATCGAATGTGTGGATATCTTCCCAATTTGCTTAGATCTAATGTGTTTGGCTATCTCCATAATTTGCTTAGATTGAATGAGTGTGGCTATCACCATTCATCTTAGATCATCATTTTCTTAGATCTAATGTGTTTGGCTATCTTCACAATTTGCTTAAATCTAATGTTTTTGGCTATCTCTGTAATTTGCTTAGATCTAATGTGTGTGGCTATCTTCACAATTGGCTGAGATCTAATGTGTGTGGCTATCTTCGTAATTTGCTTAGATCGAATTAGTGTGGCTATCACTGTCATTTTCTTAGATATAATTTGCTTAGATCTAATGTGTTTGACTGTCTTCACAATTTGCTTAAATCTAATGTGTGTGGCTATCTTTGTAATTTGCTTAGATCTAATGTGTTTGGCTATCTCCATAAGTTACTTAGATCTATTGTGTGTGTATATCTCCATAATTTGCTTAGATCTAATGTGTGTGCATATCTCTGTAATTTGCTTAGATCTAATGTGTTTGACTATCTCCATAATTTGCTCAGATCTCATGTGTGTGGCTATCTTCACAATTTGCTTAAATCTAATGTGTTTGGCTATCTTTGTAATTTGCTTAGATCTAATGTGTTTGGCTATCTTCGTAATTTGCTTAGATCCAATGTATGTGGCTATCTTTGTAATTTGCTTAGATCTAATGTGTGTGGTTATCTCCGTAATTTGCTTAGATCCAATGTATGTGGCTATCTTTGTAATTTGCTTAGATCTAATGTGTGTGGCTATCTTTGTAATTTGCTTAGATCTAATGTGTTTGGCTATCTCCGTAATTTGCTTAGATCTAATGTGTTTGGCTATCTCCGTAATCTGCTTAGATCTAATGTGTTTGACTATCTCCATAATTTGCTCAGATCTCATGTGTGTGGCTATCTTCACAATTTGCTTAAATCTAATGTGTTTGGCTATCTTTGTAATTTGCTTAGATCTAATGTGTTTGGCTATCTTCGTAATTTGCTTAGATCCAATGTATGTGGCTATCTTTGTAATTTGCTTAGATCTAATGTGTTTGGCTATCTCCGTAATTTGCTTAGATCCAATGTATGTGGCTATCTTTGTAATTTGCTTAGATCTAATGTGTGTGGCTATCTCCGTAATTTGCTTAGATCTAATGTGTTTGGCTATTTTTGTAATTTGCTTAGATCGAATGTGTGTGGCTATCTTCACAATTGGCTGAGATTGAATGTGTGTGGCTATCTTCACAATTGGCTGAGATCGAGTGTTTTTGGCTATCTTCACAATTGGCTGAGATTGAATGTGTGTGGCTATCTTCACAATTGGCTGAGATCGAACGTGTGTGGCTATCTTCACAATTGACTGAGATTGAATGTGTGTGGCTATCTTCACAATTTGCTTAGATCTAATGACGCATTAGGTCCACCTGATTTTATGTATAATTATATCTAGACCTCATAGATTGTACCTACAGATTGTAATATGTATGGTCAGCTTTACATATTCATTGTATCATTTAATTGTTCTAGGATGGATTTATCCGACCTGTTCTTTTATCTCGTTAGCGTCTCCTTTCTTCCTAATATTAATAGAGTATGTTTATTGTTTTATTATCTTGTTTGTATGATCTAACACTAACAGTGAGATGTTTCATCTACTAGCACCTGGTAGTAAATCAGACACAAATGATTTACGAGTATGAGCCATGATATTTTTATAAGAGTTGAGAAGTAGATATGGGCGTGCCATCAGTCCTTACATATAAGCAACTTCATCATACTGCCCACATTTGAATGCATTGTATATGTGTGTGGGCATATATGTGTTGTCCCATATGTATATGAACACATACTGTATGTTTGCCTTTGTATATATGTATTATTCTTTATATTTTTGCCCCTGTATGTACATGGCTAAGCCCCTTCTCCAGAATTTCTTTCTTTGGTTGCAGCACCGTTCAGCCATATTGGAAACATTTTGAAATGCCTCTCACGTATTCCCCTTGACAGGGTTGAGAAATGACCAGCACATCTCAAGAGCCTGAGATCTCAGCCCACACCCCAGTTTTTGTCTTTTTTTAAGCACAAACAGATACCTGAGAAACACTTCAATGTACAAAACCACACCATGCAATTGTAACTTTGATTAACAACTACTAGCCTTAATCCAAAAATATGGGCTTCATCGTTATTCTTTTGTGTACTAAAATGTCCGTTATCCCTTTCTGGAAGTTGCTGTCTTTTGTTGTCTTTCTGACACTCTTTTGAGTCTTGGTGCATTAATATGAGTAGGAGAGATGTCAATGGACTTCTTGGCAATAGCGAGGGATTTCAGGGGTATTGTGTAAGATACAAGGCCTGAATCACTATGTGGCACATCTGTATGCAACACCAGACACATTTTTCTAATGTATTCTGGTGGTGCATTTTCCATACTCTAAGAGTATTCATTAGCCAGAGCACCCAGGAACGTACAATAGAAGTGACATTAAATGGAACTGTTTATCTGGGGAGCAAAAGAAACATAATCAAGGACATCTCATACATCTTCCAACATTTTTATAATGCTACCGATCCATAAATGTTGTAGATCTCCATGTCCTTCATCGGCTGTGTCATATTTCTTTCTTTTGAACTTTTTACAGTAAGCTATTGTCTAGTTCTACACCTCGTGCTATTATCTGTTGGTAGAAGAACCAGAAAAGGTCCCACTGCCCGTATTTGTAGAGTTCAGGTTATTAGTGTAAAAGCTTTTAACAAATAATGTAAAACAGGCTGAGGCTTCAGTGCTACACTTACAAGGCCTCAGGCCAGAAGACTGTGATACATTAAATTGAGAGACTGAGATACATAAAGGGAGTGCTTGTAATTCTGCCCTTCCACCGCTAAGCTTTCATTTACAGGGCTCTGCACACTTGTCTTTTACATCTTATCATCATTTACATAATAACTGTCTCCAAAATAATGCTTTAATTTATTCCTAGTGAAAAAGAAAGAGTTACAGAGATTTTATTTGGCATTTTGATATATAGGCTTGTGCATATGTCCTACAGGGGGAAGAATGTAAGTGGAATATATACAGTACCCACTTCAATATCGGGCACTTATACCCCTTTCCTGCCCAGGCCAATTTTCAGCTTTCAGTGCTGTCGCAATTTGAATGACAATTACTCGGTCATCCAACACTGTACCCATATGAAATTTTTATCATTTTTTTCACACAAATAGAGCTTTTTTTTGGTGGTATTTAATCACCACTGAGTTTTTTATTTTTTGCTAAATAAAACAAAAAACACCTGAAACTTTTGAAAAAAAAAACACACTTTTCTTCGTTTCTGTTATAAAATTTTGCAAATAAATAACATTTCTTCATAAATTTAGGTCAAAATGTTTTCTGCTACATTTCTTTGGTGAAAATAATTATAATATTTGAATTTATATTTTTTTTCAAATGTTTCTATTATTTTTTTCTTTTTTATTAATTTTTTTCTTTTTTTTACTGTTTTATTTTTCAGCACACTGTGACCAAAGCAATACAATGTTACCATAGTATCATTGAACTACTCTGGGCAAGTGATCAGGATTTTTTTTTTTAACACATTGATTGCTGATACCAATGTATTTCATTGATATTTGCAATCATTGTTACTGAATGATACTGATTCATTCAGTCTTTTTGTTGTGATTAGCTGTGATTGGACAAAGCTGATCACATAATACAGATAGGCTGTGATTGGCCCTGTCTGTATCATGTGACTGTCTTGACCAGTCACAGCTAACAACATAATTGTATACAATGGATGGCATGAATAGAAATCATCCATTGTATACAATTGACATGTGATCTGCTGTGTTTGGTGACAGCGGTCACATGACACTGGCAATGGGCCGATGTAGTGATATGTCATCGGCTGTGTCCCGTGGACACAGCCGGTCATAGATCACACCACTGAGCAGCCCTGCGGCCGCGTGGGTGGCTCGTTTTGACAGGACGTCATATGACGCCAAGTCACAACGGAGAGTGTCTCGCCCGGCCATCAATCTGCTATAGGCCGGGCAGGAACGTGATATTATTATTGTTATACAGGATTTATATAGCGCCAACAGTTTGTGCAGCGCTTTACAATATAAACGGAGACAGTATAATTACAATACATTTCAGTACAGAAGGAATGTGAGGGCCTGCTCGTGGAGCTTACAATCTAAAGGAAGGGGGAGGTGGTACAAAAGGTGATAGCTGCGAGAGATGATCTGATGGAGGTGGCTCAAGTACAGTTCTTAGGTGAAGGTGGGGTAAGCTTCCCTGAATAAGTGAGTTTTCAAAGATCGCCTAAAGGCAGACAGGGTAGGGGGCTGACCCGACATACTGGAGTAAGGAGTTCCAGAGGAAGGGAGAGGCTCTGAAGGAGTCCTGGAGGCGAGCGTGGGAGGAGGTGATGAGGGAGCTAGAGAGCAAGATGTCTTGGGAGGAGCAGAGTGGGTGATTTGGATCTGCGGATGAAGTTGATGATGTAGCTAGGGGCAGTGTTGTGGATGGCTTTGTAAGCTGTGGTTAGTATTTTGAATTTTATACGTTGGGTTAGTGGACGCCAGGGAAGGAATTGGCAGAGAGGGGCAGCAGTTGCTGATCGGTTGGTAAGGCGTATGAGTCTAGCAGCATTCATAATAGACTAAAGGAAGGATAACTTGAGTAACGGTAGACCAGTGAGGAGGGAGTTGCAGTAATCAAGGCGGGATATAACCAAGGCATGGATAAGTTGTTTTGTGGTGTCATTGGTCACAAAGGGGAGGATTTTGGAATTGTTGCAGAGGTTGAGGTGGCAGGATTTAGCCAGTGATTGGATGTGGGGCCCGAAGGAGAGGTCCGAGTCTAGGATTTCGCCTAGCACCCTGGCATGAGAGGAAAGACCAATGGTTGTTCTGTTGATCTTAATGGTAAAGTTGTGAGTGGGGGATCGGGGGGGGGGGAGAAATATTCCAAACTCGGTTTTGAAAAGATTGAGTTTAAGGGAGTGGTGTGACATCCATACTTTGCATAATTTACATTTGCTCAAAGTGGTTGTAAGCCCTTACATATACCCAGTGAAGCGACTGGTCTCAGGTTATACACAGAGATAAAACAAATCCTCCTACATAGGTTGTACCTGTCAACAGCTAGCTGTGCCTTACATCCATTCAAAGTGCAGAATTGACATGGGATCTCTCAGCTCTGAAAAGCAGGGGGTTGAGAGCTGAACTTACATCAGTGAGGAGAGCTCTGAGAGCTGATTGGAGGGAAGGGACACACCCGCCTTCATACAGCACACAGTAACAGAGCTGAGGTTGTCAGTCACAGGCTGTGTCCTGCCCTGTCACCATTTTTCCCTTGGTTTAAGAAAAACTCATCCAAAATGATGTATGCTGTCAGCAGAGGAATGGAGCAGCAGATAGAAATGACACTTAGTGCTGAGACAAATATACACTATAGAAGGATATGCTTTGTTCATATTTAATGTCAGAGGTTTACAATCACTTTAAAGTGCTTGTAAAGGTAGAAGTTTTTTTTACCTTAATGCATTATTTGCATTAAGGTGAAAAACCTGCAGCCCCCCTCCAAATACTTACCTGAGCTTAATCTTGATCCAGCATTGTGCATGTCTGCGGCAGCTCGTCTCCCCTCTCCCCGCTCTCACGGGCTTGGCTGAGAGCAGGAGAAACCATTGGCTCCTGCTGCTTTCAGTCAAAACCTGTGAGCAGAGAGTAGGAGGTGGGGCTGAGCTGGGCTGTGTGTATGAATAGATGAACCAGCCAGACTCGGGATCAAGTGCCCCCATAGGAAGCATCATCAGTCACTGCTCTTCACTCTTCTCCTCCAGCACTTGCTGGAGCACTGGGCTGGGGAAGGGGCAAGCTCAGCTGGCTCCAGCTCTTAGCTACACGCTGAGAGGCAGGGCCAGCTGTCAATCAGGCCGCCAGGTAAATCCCGACAATATTGTTGGAATCCTTCCACAGCCTGGAGCAGCTTTGCTCCGTCATCTATTAGTGGGATATAGCCTGCTATAAACTGATTCTGGGTCACAAGAAAACAAAAGTAAGTGCCCCACAAGAGAAGTATGGTCAAAAAGGCTGTGGCCATACTTCTCTTTTAAAGCACTCGGGGATAAGCAAATATTTTCTAAATACAAGCGGCATGTGTTATCTTGAATCTTGGTGTTATTTGTGTATTTCTTCCAGATCTGTGCAGTAATTCAGTATGAAATATTGCCTCTGTGCAGGAACTTCCTGTAACAAAAACTAGTTACTGCTGCTGTCCCTCCTTGTGCAGGGTGATTGGTCTTATCTCTGCCCTCTCCTGTAGTAGGTAGACCTGCTGGGCCCATCCCATAGCTCTGCTCTCTGGTCAGGCTGTTTAGAGAGCAATGATGTCACTGCTACTTTTACAAGGTAAAACAAAGTGCACCAAAGTGCTGGCATGCTGATCTTGTGACTGCTGTGATTGGCTGTCACAGTGGTAACATGATCGAAAGCTCCCAATCGCAAGTACCTAATTACTATGCTGGCAGCAAGGTCTAAGCCAGGGCGGACTGACCATTTGGAAACTTGGGCATTGCCCGAGGTCAGTAGGGGGCCCCATGAGATGCCCCTGGTACCTTTTTCATAGGCTTTTTTGAGTTTGGGCAAGGACACAGGGGCCCCATGATCCCCTATTGCCCGGTGGCCCCATGAGTTGTCAGTCCGCCCCTGCTCTCAGCACAATAAAATGTTTACATACAAATATACATCCCCTTGGCGTTAAAGGCCACATGTATGCATGCGAGAAGTGGTTAAGGAATATATATATACTGTATATGTGTGTGTGTGTATATATATATATATATGAACATTTTTTGCACTTAGAGTTCAACTTTATTACATTTGGTAGCAATTTACTAGTCCATTTCAAGTAGTATTCCCAGTAGGGTTGAGCAGACAGAGGAGCAGAGACTGTTCACTTTGGAAAGAGATTGTCCACTGAGCTTACTATTTATTATTTATTTCAGATATTTATATAGTGCCATCAATTTACGCAGCACTTTACATATATATTGCACATTCACATCAGTCCCTAACCCTCAAGGGGTGTACAATCTAAGGTCCCTAACTCACATTCATACATACACCGGTCAATTTAGATAGGATGCAATTAATCTACCAGCATGTCTTTGAAGGGTGGGAGGAAACCCACACAGGCATAGGGAGGACATGCAAACTCCAGGCAGTTGGTGCCGTGGCTGGGATTCGAACCAACGGTCCTAGTACTGCCAGGTGGAAGTGCTAACCATTTAGCCACTGTGCTGCCCAGACTAAAGAAGGTAAGCCTGCCTTTACCTAAAGCTGAACTCCAGCTTTCCCCTCAGGCTTACACAGTTGTACCGGCTCCTCTCCTGTACTGAAAT